>NC_142597.1:45681732-46037565 GCF_965207765.1 Zootoca vivipara | reverse complement strand
AAGAACAGTAAGAGCTGTTGAGAGGGGGTGGACTCTCCTTCCTTTCAGGTTCTTTAGGCAGAGGTTGGATGGCCACCTGTCTTGGATGCTTTAGCTGAGATCCCTGCATTGCAGGGGGCTGGATGACCCTTGGGGGCCCTTTCCAACTCTACAAGCCTATGATCCTGCAATTCCTCCCACTAGTGCATTTTTATGTAAAAGGGGGAGGGGAAGCCTTTAGTTCTGAATCCAAAAAAGGCAAAGGTTCTGACTCTAACGCTAGATGCACCCCCCAAAAGAGTACAGATTAGCCCTGACCCCCCCCCAAAAAAAAGTCCAGAGCAGAAGCAAGGCAGGATGTCTTTTAACTGCAACTCACCTGGCAGAGGCGTCTGAGGCTGAGCTGACTTCCTTTCCCCTCTTCCTTCCAGCGTGTCCTGTCAGCCGTGGTTGTGGCCTCCGTCGTGGGCTTGGCTGAGCTCTACGTGATGGTTCGGAACCTGGAAGGAGAACTGGGGGAGCCCTAGCCAAGGAGCCCTTCCTGGCTGGCCTTTCTCTCGGCCTGCTCTCTCCGCCCTTCATCCTTGCTGCTCCCCACTCATGGCCAGGGAGGCAGGGTCAGCCACCAGAGGCCGCCGGCCGATCCCAGTACAAACCACCAAGGAGGAGCAGGACCTTCTCTCTGCAACTTCTTCCTCCCGCAGCTACGTACAAGTGGGCTCTTTTTCCTTCCCCTGAGGTGCTGTGAAAAGCCTTTCCCCAACAGGCCTCCCTTTTCTCTGGCACAAATAATCTGGTGTGTTTACAGTGGTGTGGGTTTTTTCCCCCTGCAGGCACTGAAGCTGGACTAGGGGATAGGGGTGGGGGAAGCAACTTCACACCAACAGGAGAAGATTTCTCTTTGTGCATCTGTCACACCCACAAGCTGCAAGGTTGCTGTTCCCAAAGAGTTGGCCACCTGAGCAAGAGCGATTACTTTTGTTGCCCTTTGGCAAACACAAAGGGACACACCATTTTGCTGTTACACCAAGCCCGGCAAGCAACTGTGAAAGGCCGCATCCTATCCCTTACAGTTTGGAGGTGCTTCCCCCCCCCCTCCGCAAACCGCCATCCTCCGGGTGTCGTCTTAATGTATAGAAATCAACCTTTGTTATGTGCAATAAACGGATCAAAATCTGTTGAAGCTGCAACTCAGGCAGGTCTCTAGCAGCAGGTGGGGGGAGGTTGTGGGGGGAGAGGGGAAGGCTAGAAATTCTCATTGATGAAGGGATTGTAGATGGAGGAATTTGCTATGTAATGGTGACCAGTATATTATATGGGATAACAAACTGTGTTTTGGGGCTGGAGGGGTGAGCTTTTGTCCCGTTTTAGATCCCGAGAAGCAAAATAATTGTATGCTTCACCTTCGTTGGAAGATTCGGGACAGGCAAAAGAAAGTCATGGTTGAAACTATGGAACTTGCTCCTGCAAGAGGCAAGGATGCCCATCCACTTGGATGGCTTTAAATGGGGATTAGGCAAATTCAGAGGAGGCTCTCATGATGGCTGTGCTCTTGAGAGGCGGTAATGCTTCTCGGTAGTGGCGCCCGCCCTGTGGAACGCCCTCCCACCAGATGTCAAAAAGAAAAATAGCTACCAGACTTTTAGAGGACATCTGAAGGCAGCCCTGTTTAGGGAAGCTTTTAGTCTTTAAGAAATTAGTGTGTTTTAATATTTCTGTTGGAAGCCGCCCAGAGTGGCTGGGGAAACCCAGCCAGATGGGCGGGGTATAAATAATAATAATAATAATATATTATTATTATTATTATTATTATTATTATTACCATCTTGCTTGAGGGCTTCCTATAATGGGCATCTAGTTGGCCACTGTGAGAACAGGATGCTGGACTAGAATCATAGTTGGAAGAGACCACAAGGGCCACCCAGTCCAACCCCCTGCCAAGCAGGAAACACCACCAAAGCATTCCTGACAGATGGCTGTCAAGCCTCCGCTTAAAGACCTCCAAAGAAGGAGACTCCACCACACTCCTTGGCAGCAAATTCCACTGTTGAACAGCTCTTACTGTCAGGAAGTTCTTCCTAATGTTTAGGTGGAATCTTCTTGTAGTTTGAATCCATTGCTCTGTGTCAGCTTCTCTGGAGCAGCAGAAAACAACCTTTCTCCCTCCTCCATATGACATCCTTTTATATATTTGAACATGGCTATCATATCACCCCTTAACCTTCTCTTCTCCAGGCTAAACATACCCAGCTCCCTAAGCCGTTCCTCATAAGGCATCGTTTCCAGGCCTTTGACCATTTTGGTTGCCCTCCTCTGGACACGTTCCAGCTTGTCAGTATCCTTCTTGAACTGTGGTGCCCAGAACTGGACACAGTACTCCAGGTGAGGTCTGACCAGAGCAGAATACAGTGGTACTACTACTTCCCTTGATATAGATGCTATACTCCTATTGATGCAGCCCAGAATTGCATTGGCTTTTTTAGCTGCTGCATCACACTGTTGACTCATGTCAAGTCTGTGGTCTACCAAGACTCCTAGATCCTTTTCACATGTACTGCTCTCAAGCCAGGTGTCTCCCATCCTGTATTTGTGCCTTTCATTCCCCCCTCCCCAAGTGTAGTACTTTACATTTCTCCATGTGAAAATTCATCTTGTTTGCTTTGGCCCAGTTGTCTAATCTGTTAAGGTCATTTTGAAGTGTGATCCTGTCCTCTGGGGTATTAGCCACCCCTCCCAATTTGGTGTCGTCTGCAAACTTGCTCAGGGTGCCCTCAAGCCCATCATCCAAGTCATTGATAAAGATGTTGAATAAGACTGGGCCCAAGACAGAACCCTGTGGCACCCCACTAGTCACTTCTCTCCAGGATGAAGAGGAGCCATTGATGAGCACCCTTTGGATTCGGTCAGTCAGCCAGTTACAAATCCGCTGAATGGTAGCATTTTCTAGCCCGCATTTTACCAGCTTCTTTACAAGAATATCATGGGGCACCTTGTCAAAGGCCTTGCTGAAATCAAGATAGGCTACATCCACAGCATTCCCTTCATCTATCAGGCTTGTAATTCTGTCAAAAAATGAGACCCGATTAGTCTGACATCACCTATTTTTCAGAAACCCTATTTTTCAGAAACCCATGCTGACTTTTAGTGATCACAGAGTTTCTTTCTAGGTGCTCACAGACTGTTTGCTTAATGATCTGCTCTAGAATCTTTCCTGGTATTGATGTCAGGCTGACTGGGTGGTAATTGTTTGGGTCCTCTCTTTCCCCCTTTTTGAAAATAGGGACAACATTTGCCCTCCTCCAGATGGGGCCCCTTTGGTGAGAACCGACACTTCTTGTTTGTTTGTTTTGTTAAATTTCTATACTGCCCTTCATCTGAGGATCGCAAGGTGGTTTACAATATAAAAAAGAAGAAGAAGAGGAGTTTGGATTTGATATCCCTCTTTATCACTCCCCGAAGGAGTCTCAAAGCGGCTAACATTCTCCTTTCCCTTCCTCCTCCACAACAAACACTCTGTGAGGTGAGTGAGGCTGAGAGACTTCAGAGAAGTGTGACTAGCCCAAGGTCACCCAGCAGCTGCATGTGGAGGAGCCTAGACGCGAACCCGGTTCACCAAATTACGAGGCCACCGCTCTTAACCACTACACCACACTGGTGTAGTGCTATGTATGCATAGCTTGGTAACAAACCAAAACAGTAAACCTCCCACAGATTGTTTTATTAGCCAGAGGCTTGAGAGAACAGGAGCGTCTTCCCCTGGTGCCTAAAGGTGTACAATGAAGGTGCCAGGCAAGCCTCTCTGGGGAGAGCATTCCACAAGCAGGGAGTCACTGTAGAAAAGGCCTCCCCTTGTGTTGCCGCCCTCTGGACTTCTTGCAGAGGAGGCGCCCGAAGAAAAGCCATAGATGGTGAGTGCTTGGATCTCAGTGCTCCCATCCTACGCATATCGTCTCTGAAGTAAATCTGTTTGATTTCAAGTAAACATGTGGAGGATTTCCCCAGGGGTGGTGCAGTTGGGCGAGGGGGTTGCCAGGGAGGAGGAGGAGGTGATTAGCATGCCCTGTTGCCACTGGCTGGTTGCATGCTCTGCATGCAGAAGGTTCTGAGTTCAATCCCAGGCAGCATCGCCAGTACGGCCAGGTGAAATCCTTCCTCTACAAGTATCATTGTATGTGATTGCACCAGCCGAAGTCTACTCTCCAACCTAGTTCGCAAGCCAGACTCTGCATCCCAAGGGCCTCCAACCAGGTAACAGGCTCAATTTCGATAACAGCTGCTATTGGAAAGAATAGAATAATTCTGGACACCACAATTTAAGAAGGATATTGACAAGCTGGAAGGTGAGCAGAGGAGGGTGACCAAGATGATCCAGTGTCTGGAAACCAATCCTGATGAGGAATGGTTGAAGGAGTTGGGGATATTTAGCCTGGAGAAGACGAGACTGAGAGGAGACAGGAAAGCCATTTTCAGATATAAAAAGAGCTGCCACATGGAGGATGGAGCAAGCTAGTTTTCTCCTGCTCTGGAGGGTAGGACTTGAACCCATGGCTTCAAGTTACAAGAAAGATTCCAGCTAAACATACGGGAAAACTTTCTGACAGTAAGAGCTGTTCAACAGTGGAACAGACTCCCTCAGGGGGTTGTGGACTCTCTTTCCATGGAGGTTTTTAAGCAGAGGTCGGAAGGCCTTATTTCCTAGATATGTTAGTTGAGATTACTGCATTACAGGGGGTTGGACTAGATGACCCTCGGGGTGCCTCCCAACTCTGTTGTCTATGACAACACCCATATTGGATAGCAGTTGCTCAAAACCATTGTGTCCTTTTTGCTCCTGGAGGCTTTAAGCAGCGGGTGCTGGTCAGAGGCCCCTCGGAAGCGTTGATTAATGTTCTGATGTCTGCTAAGCCCTCGCCAGAAACACACACTCCAATATTAATATTGTCGCTACGTGCCATTCCAGCTGGCTGGGCCCAGAAGGGGGCGGGGGCGTGCTATGGAACCTCGACCTTTTCCATGGGCCATCACTGGGATTAGGTGATGTAGTTCAATCATCCACGGATCCCCCTGGAGATTAAGGTATTTTTCCCCCCCTGGGCAGATTAGGTGGCATTATCAAGCGATTGTAGGGTCTGAGCTCCCCCCGCTTCTGCATTTAAGGGTATTGGATAGGCCTGTGGGGTAGAGAGCAACCCCCCCCCAGCCAAAATCAGAAATGAAAGTGATCAGGCTAAGCTGTGAGGACATCACAAAACATCTCTTTTATTGGAGTTACAAGAGAGATTTGAGGGGTTGGGGTGAAGAGGAGAAAAACCAGCAGATTAATGCGGCCAGGTGCATTTTTAAAAGGGGAGGGGGGGTGCCCAGATACAATTGGACTCCAACAGAGACAGCCCTCCCCCCCCCTTCCCAGGAAGGAGCCTGTTACACAAAGGAACGATGGTTTACAGAGGAGCAACTCTGCTCTAGCCTTCCCCTGTTGCTGCTTCCAGCTCCCAACCAGCCAGGCCTCCATCCACCTCTCACCCAGAGCCAGATCTTCCTCGGCGGTGCGCCCACGCGGGCGTCTAGAGGTCCCCGAAGTTGGCCACCAGGGCGGCGCTGTAGATGAGGTCCGAGATGGTCCCCAGGGAGGTGCGAGGCGGAGGAAAGGCGTCCCAGCGCCCCGACAGGGCGGACCACGCCGCGGCCTCTTCCTCTTCTCGGAGGGAGCTCCCCGGCCACCGAGGGGGCGCCGCCTCCTCCCAGCCTAGGAAGACAGAGGCGCTGCCGGGCGGCGGCGTGGGGCTCAGTCCCGGCTGCCCATCGGGCTTGCTGCCAGCCTGAGCCCGGCGGGGCTCGGCGCTGCTCTTGATCCTGCGGGCGCGGCGGTTCTGGAACCAGACCTGGGGGGGAGAGGGAGCCGATGAGAGAAGGGGCATGGAGAGGCAGGCAGGGGCCCTCCCGAGGCGGAGGAGCCGTCGGGGCTCACCTGGATCTTGGCCTCGGGCAGCTGCGTGAGCTCGGCCAGGCGCTCGCGCGTCCCGATGTCCGGGTAGGGCAGGGCGGCGAAGACGCGCTCCAGCTCGCTCAACTGGCCCCGACTGAAGGTGGTCCGCTTCCTCTTCCTGGGGCCGCCGCCGCCTCCTCCCTCCGTCCGGGGACCTGCGAAGGTGCGAAAGAAGGCAGACGGGGCGGGCAGTGCTCGGGAGGGAGGAGGCGGTTTCTTCCTAGCCTCCCCCTCTCCAGGTCCCACCTCCATCCCGCCAGCACCTGGCGCCCCGCAACCCACCTCCGCCAGGCTGCTCCCCGCGCTCTCCGGCCGCCCCGTCGGGGGAGAGGAAGGGCGGCGGCACCCGGAGGACGCGCGCCCGCTCCTTGCTGCCCATCGTGGCGGCGGCTCCTGCCTGCGGCTGCTCCGGCTGGCCGTCTAGCTTTTATCACCTCCCTTCGGAGACCGAGCAGCGTCATTCCACCCCCACCCCCTCGGGCGGGCTCACATCTGGGACCAGCCCCGCCACCTGACGCAGTTCGGGCACCTGGAGACGGGAGGGGGAAGAGGGAGGCCCGTCGGGTCGAAGCGCGGGCGGCGCGGGAGCTGTCCTTGGTCCTGAAGTACCCGCCTCGGACAGCGCCTCGTCTAGGGACCAGCCTGGGATCCCGCCGAAGAGGTGCGGGGGCTCAGGAGTTTTCCCGGAGTCCAACTTCTCTGGCACACGCAAGAGGCCTGTCTTTAGAGAGGCAGTGTGGTGTAGCGGTTAGAACCAGGGCCTGGGAAACCAGGTTCAAATCTGCACTCTGCCATGAAGCTCACGTTTATGGAGACAGATGAAAGGATAGCTTCTCTGGTTAGAGGTTGTAGGTTCCATCCCCGTATGGGATGGCTGCATATTCCTACATTGCAGAGGGTTGGACTAGACGATCCTTCCAACTCTATGATTCTAAGTCCACACAGCACAGAGTTAAAGCGCGGAACTCCCTCCCACTGGAAGCAGTGATGGGCACCAACTTGGATGTTTTTAAAATAGGATTGGGCAAATTCATGGAGGAGGAGAAGGAGGTTTTCGATGACTCCCTGCCAGGATGGTGATGCTCTGCCTCCACAGTAGGAGCCAGCGATGCTTCTGAATACCAGAGGGACCCTGTGCTCAGTTCCTGCCTGTGGGTTTTGCGTTGGGTTGCCCAGTGTGAGAAGTGGGCCAACGGCCTGATCCAGCAGGCTCTACTGGTGTTATTATGAGGGCCAAACACTTAACGTGCAGCTCTGGCCCCCATGCATTTATTTACTCCCAGAGCTAAACCTGAGTTCAGGACTCCATAGTTTGTGTGCATAGAATATGCCTGGCAGAGTGATTCCCAGCAGCGTCTGCTTCAACAGCAATGCCCCGCTTACTTCCGAGGAAGTGGGCATAGGATTGCAGACTAAACCCTGTGTCATGTCCCCATTATATCTGATTGATCTGCCCCATAAAAAGCCCTTCATTTTATGTACTATTAAAGCTGGAAGAGACACTTCAGAGGCCATAGAATCCCAGAAATGTAGTCGGGGTCCCTACCAAGGGTCATCAATCTAGTCCAACCCCCTGCAAGGCAGGAATCTCAGCTAAAGCATCCATTGCAGATGCCCACCCAACCTCTGCTAAAAAAAAACCTCCAAGGAAGGAGAGCCCACAACCTCCCGAGGGAGACCCTTCCACTGTCCACTGTCAGAAAGTTCCTCCTGAAGTTTAGTTGGACTCTCCTTTCTTGCAACTTGAATCCATTGGCTCTGGTTCCCCCTTCCGGAACAGCTGATAAAAAGGTTGCTCCCACTTTCATGTGGCAGCGCTTGAGATATTTGAAGACAGCTCTCAGATCTCCTCTCAGCATGGGCGTAGCCAGGGGGGGCAGGGCGGGGCAGCTGCCTCCCAAAATCAATAAAAATAGAGAGTTAACTGAGGTTCTGCCTCCTCCCCCCCCCCAGGCCTGCCCCCTAACAAAAATCCTGGCTACACCCATGCCTCTCAGTCTCCTCTTGTCCAGGTGAAACCGTGGGACCGATTCAGATGGTCCGCCCCCGCTACTTAATGGCTCCAATTGGACTACTGCAATGCGCTCCACGTGGGGCTACCTTTGAAGGTGACCCGGAAACTGCAATTAATCCAGAATGCGGCAGCTAGACTAGTGACTGGGAGTGGCCGCCGGGACCACATAACACCAGTCCTGAGAGATCTACACTGGCTCCCAGTACCTTTCCGAGCACAATTCAAAGTGTTGGTGCTGACCTTTAAAGCCCTAAACGGCCTCAGTCCTGTATACCTGAAGGAGCGTCTCCACCCCCACCATTCAGCCCGTCACTGAGATCCAGCACCAACGGCCTTCTGGCGGTTCCCTCATTGCGAGAACCAGACAGAGGGCCTTCTCGGTAGTGGCACCCGCCCTGTGGAACGCCCTCCCAGCAGATGTCAAGGCAATAAGTAACTATTCTACTTTCAGAAGACAACTGAAGGCGGCCCTGTTTAGGGAAGTTTTAAATGTTTGATGCTGTACTGTTTTTAATATTCGGTTGGAAGCCGCCCAGAGTGGCTGGGGAAAGCCAGCCGGATGGGCGGGGTATAAATAATAAATTATTATTATTATTATTATTATTACTCAACTCCCTCAATTGTTCCTCATAGGGAACCATTCCTCATGATTCCAGTCCCATCTGCTGGATTAACAGGGGAAAGTCTGTCCCACTTCCTGCTCAACAGCCCTTCACCTTCGTCGCAGTCATGTCACTGTAGTATGGTGTAGTGGTTAGAGTGCTGCCTAGGGTTGCACCATGCACTTAAAGCACCTCCCCCAAAGAAGCCTGGGAACTGTAGATTAAGGGTGCTGGGAGAGGGAAACTACAGTTCTCTGGATGGGGAGTTTGCTTTCAATGTACATCCCCCAAGGACCAGAGAGGGAGGAGAAGCAGGCCTACCACCTTGAGCTTGCAGGAAAAGTGCAGAAATCAATAAAAGCCTCTCTTCATTAGGCAAAAGGTCTCTTTTAACCATTTCTCATTGGACTTCAGGCTTTCCAGACACCTCCACATTCCCAAATCATCACCGTCTTGATCACCCTAACTCTTTGGATGGTGTATGAAAGGGCTTGGCTACATTCTGGCCTGCTCCTTGATGACTGTGTGGTGCAGACAGAACACCCACCCTCCCCCCCCCACCAGCTTAAGACTGGTTCCCCACCCCACCCCACCCCCACCCCACTTGCTGGTCCCAAAGCTGACAAGGTTTCCTTATTCCCATTTCCCCATGTTTGAAACAGGGTAATTTCAGATTTAGGTGCTGAGTAATATTTGCTTCCTAGGCTCCAAAATTAGTGTTGGGTCAACCCTAGGGAACATTTTACAGCTTGAGGGCCACCCCTGGCCTTTAGACAGCCTTCCAAGGGCCGTATGCCAGGGGTGGGCGGAGCCAGAGGCAAAGGTAGGTGGGGTAATGGACGCACCCCACCCCTCTTTGAGCAGTAGTCTAGTTTCTACACTGCCTACCCTTGATCCTCCACCCAGGCTAGCAAGAGGGGTGTGGCCAGTGCTGAAAGGGGCGTGGCCTAGAGGGGTGGCTGGGGAGGTGGCGTGGCCTTGGAGAGGGGGCGTGGCCTGCTGGAAATTTCTAGGGCTGGATGGAAGGACCTGGAGGACTTGGGTTCCCTCACCTCATGCATCACACATCTCCAGGACCGGAGCAAAATGTTGCTTTTGCACAATGCAATTCAACACATTACAACCCCAGATCCTGACCGTGGAGTCTTAAATAAACATTGAGTCACCGCCAAATGACTCGTGTCCCCCGTGAGGTGGTTTATGTGGGATGGAACACTGGGGCAGACAAGTCACAACAGTTCCTAGAGTGTCCACTAACAGGAACTCACCTGGAGGGACACCTGACTAAGTTCAGCTTCCTGTTCCTCCAGATATGCAGATGAGATGGATTAGCAGGCAGACAAAAGCTCCTAGCCAGCAGCCATTCTCTCTCTTAGCCACCTCCTCTTCAATGGGAACACATCTCCAGAGAATCTACAGTTAGGATGGTTCTCCCTCTTGGCCTGCAGCCAAGATCTCTTGGCCTGCAGCCAAGAGAGAGACCAAATGGAGCCTTACTTTACTAAGTAGTCTCCAGATGTACATATTTGTAACTTTTCTACGTAAGCCTACCTTTCTGAGATTATGCTGTTAACTCAGGATGTCATGTGAGTAAACTCTATCTTATTTTAATACTATTGTGTCGTGTATTTCTTTTAAGAGGGACAAAGGGGATTTGCCAGGAAGTATAATATTGAAGTATAATATTGTTGTAGAGGTTCTAACAAACCTAACGCTCACGTTTTGCTGCGCACAAAAGGGGAATGTCACTCTGCTGATATTGGAAGCTTGCTAACACAAGCTTGGATAGGATCTATCTAATAATATATCCTAATCCACATCCTTAACATTCCCACAGTTTAGCATCACCGTTCTTTGTTTTGGTCCCCAAACTACCAGGTGAGACAGGTTGTCCAAACTTGGGCTGCAAAGAACCCCCCTCCCCACAGGTCTCTAGTCCCCCCAAAAAACAAGCAGGCAGGTACGGTCTTTGGAACTCGGGGCTTTATTTGGCCGCTGTCGACGGTGTGGAGGGCTTTCTGGCTGGGCTCAGGCAAGATCCTCATCGGATGGGCACCCCAGCCAGTACTTGGAGATGGGGCGAGGGTACCTGGGGTAGACGAAATCCACACGTCGAGTGTTCAGGTTCAGGCGGTAGTACTTGTCTGAGAGGGAGGGAGGGAGGTGCAGAAAGGGAGGAAGGAAATCCTGTTAATTTAGCTTCTCACTTCTCCAACCTTAAATTCAGCTCTCCGGATTTCTGCGGCAATTTGAGGTTTTTTAAAAATATCCTCGTCAAAGTTCACCAGGTGCAGATTGCTTCTAAGAAACATGTTTTTTTGTCTGCTGTTTTGACCATATGTGCACCTTTGTTTCCTAACAGAAAGCATTTTTCGTTGGCATTTTTTCCACTTACCAATAGTTATGCAGACTGTCCCCTAATATATGCATTTCTGTACCCAACAGTTAGCTGGAGAACTGCAGCCCAAAATCTGGATGTAGGTGAATGTCGAAGGGCAGCTGCATTTCAATAGTCTTTATTATTATTTTTGAAACTGCTAATCTGGTAAATTTGAGATCGCCTTACCCCAGCTATTCGATCAGTGGACCTGGCAGTGTTACAAGTGTCCCATAATCCTCGTCATCGCTACCTGGAGATGCTACTGAGGATTGAAACTGGGACGTTCTGCATGCCAAGCAGACACTCTACCACTGAGCTACTGTGGGATAACCAGCCTCACGTAACCAGTATTCTGAAGTCTAATTAATGCATGACGGGGTTAAGACCATAGAGTAAGCTGACCAGTCAGGCTTAGCTCACCTTGGGAGGGACTAGGTCATTAAACCTTTGTTCCCTTAGTCTACCAGAGAAGCTCAATGTGTGAGGCCTGAGTTGCAAACCGCATGACTCTTACAAGCCACTCTTGAGTTCCTATACCAATTCTAGAAACCTTTGCCACTTTGTACCTAAGCCAAATTTTAATGCCTGTGCATTTTTTCCTGAATGCTACATGGAAAAGAGCATGAACGGGACCTTTAGAGAGTTTGTAAGTAAACCATTTTTAACTAGTGAACCCACAAGGGCACATTTTAAAGTTCTAACTGCCTATGTTTCCAAGCTTTGCTGCATATTCTGCAATTTCAAACCTGGACTGGGGTCCTCTCCCTAAAATGTGCTGGCTACAAACCCAGATCTTGGCATCCAGTGAGTTCTCTTTTTGCTTCTATCTCCTCCCCCCCTCCCCAGCAACCTTCCTTGATGCCCTGTACTCACCGCCAACGAAGAAGTAGACGCTCTGGAAGGGCTGGCATGGGGTGGTTCCGCCCAGCAACCAGTCCATGTCCGAGGACTCTGAGCTGGGTTCGCCTTGCCAGTCCCAGGCATTCCAGCGTCCCCAGCGCTGGCGGTGGCGGTACTTCCTGCGGTGCCGGCGTGACGACTTCCTCGCTGGGCGGCGCTGGGCAGGGCTCTGTGCCACGTAGATCCGGCCGAGCATCACGGCATCCAGGCCACTGGGCACCCCTCTCCAGTCGCGGCTGATGAAACGGGCCCTGCTGGCCCCACCTGGAAATGGGGAGAGGGGACGTCAGAAGAGACGGCTGGTGAGCCAGGCTTTCCCCAGGCCATCCCCATAGCCTTGGGTCTCTGCACATGGGCAGAGGAGGGTGACCGAGTCAATTGAGGGACTGGCAACCAAGCCTTACGAGGAAGGGTTCAGGCAGTTGGCTATGTTTGGCCTGGAAAGATAATAAAAATAATAAATAATAATAAATTTTTATTTATACCCCGCCCTCCCCAGTCAAAAACCGGGCTCAGGGCGGCTCACACCAACAAAACCACAATAAAACATAAAAACAATTAATTAAAATACAGATTAAAATACAGTATTAAAATTTAAAATGCAGCCTCATTTCAAGTAGTCCATAAATCCAAGCCATGAGGGAGGAAAACACAGGGGTCAGACTAAGTCCAACCCAAAGGCCAGGCGGAACAGCTCCGTCTTGCAGACCCTGCGGAAAGATGACAAATCCCGCAGGGCCCTGGTCTCCTGTGAAAGAGCGTTCCACCAAGTTGGGGCCAATACTGAAAAGGCCCTGGCTCTAGTAGAGGCCAATCTAGCCACCTTATGGCTCAGGATCTCCAGAATATTGTTGTTTGTGGACCTTAAGGTCCTCCGCGGGGCATACCAGGAGAGGCGGTCCCGTAGGTACGAGGGTCCCAAGCCGCATAGGGCTTTAAAGGTCAAAACCAGCACCTTAAACCTGATCCTGTACTCCACCGGGAGCCAGTGCAACTGGTAAAGCACTGGATGAATGTGATCCCGCGGCAGGGAGATTTGTTGCGGCAGCAAGTTCCCTAGTTGAACTGCACACTGAGCCAACGGTGTGATGCAGCAGCAGAAAAGGCTCATGCAATCCTAGGCAGCATCTGCAGAAGTCTAGTGTCCAGATCAAGGGAAGTGATACTACTGCTCTATTCTGCCTTGGCCAGATCCACCTGGACTCCCAGGTCCAGCTCTGCACACCCCAGTTTAAGGAGAATATTGTCAAGCTGGAATGTGTGCAGAGGAAATGGGGTCTTCTTCTGACTTTTGACTGAGCTGAGGCCCTTCCCTTAAAAAAACATAGTAAGATTCCAGTCCTCATGGGGTGGAATAAACCACTGGTTAAAATCAGAAGCTGCCCTATATCCTCTTGCTCAGCGTTTTCAACACTGACTGGCAGCAGCTCTCCGGGGTTTCAGGCGAGGAGACCTTCCCAGCCCTACCTGCCGATGCTGGGACCTTCTGCATGCCGAGCAGGTGCTCTGCCACTGAGCCACATCCCTCCCCAAAGGTATGAACAGGGCAGGAGTCCCATCCTCTCTTGCCCCCGGCAATCACATCGGGCCAGCTCAGCAGGGTGCGGCCCAGCTGTGGGTGCCTGCGGAGAGTGGGGCTCAGCCCAGACACCCACACGCTCCCATTGCTGCCCTACTCACTGCGCCGCGAGCCCCCGAAAAGCGCTTGGAAGATGTCCTCCCAGCTGTCGCCCTTGAGCACGGCGTAGTGGTCGAAGACCAGTGAGGGGGACGTGGTCTCACAGTCCTCCCGCGTCGGCTGCTTGGAGAAGTCGTAGGACCAGTACTTCCGCCCTGGGGAGGCAGATGGAGAAGGGATTCGACACCGGGCAGGGGAGAAGATGGCTCCGCCAGGATCCACAGGGAGAGCAGACCCCACTGTGCATCTCCCTCCCTCCCTTGTTCCTGGTGCAGATCTTCCCACACCTCTTCTTCGCTGGCAGGGAGGAGGGTGCCAGCCCTGAGATGGGGGCCCCACCTTCCCATCATGCCATTGCAGGGGGTGTCGGTTCTAAATTTAAATTTATAAGGCGTCGAGAAAAGGTTCAGAAAAGGCTCTTCCGTTTAGAGAAGGTCAGGAAGAGACGACATGTTAGGCCATGTCAGCCTGGAGAAAGGGGGCATAGAAGAGTTTTTCTCCCTGTCTCCTAAGACTAGAACTCGGGGCCATCCCACGAAGCTGAATGTTAGAAGATTCAGGGCAGAGAAAAGAAAGGCCTTCTTCGTGCATTGCAGTGTTAAACTCTGGAACTCGCTGCTACAGGAGCCAGTGATGGCCACCATTATGGATGGCTGTAGAAGAGTATTGGACAAATGGAGGGAAAAGCTACTAATGGCTCCTAGACACAGGGGTCCTGCTTTGCCTCCTGGCTCAGAGATACCACTTGCTGGAAACCGAACTTATGCTTGAATCCTGCTTGTGGGTTAAACTGTGGAACTCCCTCCCACATGGCCACCGGGCTAGATGGCTTTGTAAGAGGAGTAGACAAATGCATGGAGGAGGAGACAGGCAGTTGTGTCAGGTTGTGCATCTGCAACAGTGACCAGAGGAGGAATGACCGCTGGGAGGAGCCCAGAGAGAAGAAACGCCTTGGTGCATTTGCAGCAGCACAACCGGACACTTTCCTCTGCCCCAGCTGCAACAAAACATGTCTCTCCTGTATCAGTCTTTACAGTCACAGCAGGCACTGCAACTATCCAACCGCTTGACCTCGCCCCCAAAGACACACTCCTCCATTGTCTCCCAAGACAAATGGATGTAGTTACAGGTAGGTAAGCCATGTTGGTCTGCCGTAGTCGAAACAAAATATAAAAATTCCTTCCAGGAGCACCTTAGAGACCAACTAAGTTTGTCATTGGTATGAGCTTTCGTGTGCATGCACACTTATCTGAAGAAAGTGTGCATGCACACGAAAGCTCATACCAATGACAAACTTAAAGGTAAAGGGACCCCTCACCATTAGGTCCAGTTGTGACCGACTCTGGGGTTGTGGTGCTCATCTCGCATCATTGGCCGAGGGAGCTGTCATACAGCGTCTGGGTCATGTGGCCAGCATGACTAAGCCGCTTCTGGCGACCCAGAGCAGCACATGGAAATGTCGTTTACCTTCCCGCCGGAGCGGTACCTATTTATCTACTTGCACTTTGACGTGCTTTTGAACTGGTAGGTTGGCAGGAGCTGGGATCGAGCAACGGGAGCTCACCCCGTCGCGGGGATTCGAACCGCCGACCTTCTGATCAGCAAGCCCTAGGCTCTGTGGTCTCTAAGGTGCTACTGGAAGACAGATGGATGTCAGTCGTTATTAAGCAAATCCATGGAGGAGGAGAGGGCTTCCAGTGGCTCCTAGCCAGGACAACTCTGTTCTGCCTCGGCCATTGGAGGCAGCCATGGTTCGGAACAGCAGTTGCTGGAAACCCCAGGAGGGGAGAGGGCTCTTGGGCTCGGATCCTGCTTGAGGGTTTGCCATGGGGGCACCTGGTTGGCCACTGTGAGAACAGAATGTTAGACTAGATGGCCAACTGGGCTGATCCAGCAGCCTCTTCTTATATTTCTTATGTTCGTTTGTGAAGGATCCTGGGAAATGTAGTTCTGTGTCACCTCTTAGTGGCCTCTTCTCTAAACTCCACTTCCCAAGATTCTCTGGGGTTGGGGAAAAGGTGCCTTTAAGCATGCTTCAAAGGCATACTGAAGATGTAGCAGTAGAAGTGTTTAGGGACCGACTGCACCCACCCCCAGCCTCACCTTTGAAGAAGTAGACCCTCTCGCTGGAGAAGTAGCTCTGGGCAGGCAGGGCAAAGGCAGCGTCCAGGTCATCGGGGATGCCCTTGAACCCGTCTGAGATGTTACGGGGGAAATCCGGCTCCAGGACTCCGTCAGCAAAGCGCCAATACAGGCTGCCCTAGAGGAGAGAGGAAGCCATGGGCAGGCGGGGGTCAGCGGAGGGAAAGGATGCACGTCAGCTGAGGCGGGGGGCTGCCTGATCCACAACCAAGTGCAGAAAAATCAAGAGGTGCCGGAGCTGAAAGCCCCCTGCTCTGAGCTGGGACCCTCCAGAGGCCTAAGGGCTGGGGGTTATCCTTCATTGAGAGCTGGATAGCAGAAAGGCTTGGGCCCCACTGACTTGCCAAGCTCACATTAAGTTCTCCGCATTTCCAAATCATTTTGTTGTTGTTGTTGTTGTTGTGGGGGGAAATCATCATGAAAAGTCATCAACATTTAAGGGCGGTTTTCTTCCACTCTACACCTTTTGGCATGGAGTTTTGACTGAGAGGCCCATCTCTGCAAAGCAATTTCCCCCCAAATATAACACATTTTTTGCAAGTTCCCCACTACTGAGATATGAATTTTTGCGTACTGTGACATGCACTTCTGTGCAATTATTAATTATTATTATTATTTAAATCTATATGTCGCTATTCTTCAGGAGACCACAGGGTGGTTTACAATACACAATTCTATTCTTCTGATTCAATTTGCTATAATAATCTCAGTAAGATTTAAATATTAATATGCAATCCAAATGTCACAATGCACAACACACACACAAAAAAATCAAAACCAACTCTATGATTCTATAACCACCCTTATGACAAGGAGGGTGGTGGGAATTGTAGTCTGAAACGTCTGCAAGGCACCAGGTTTGGCGAAGGCTTGGCCAGGGGGCCAGGAGGGGAGCTGGGGGGGTGAGCTCTTACCTGGAAGAGGTAGGTCTTGCCCTCGCAGTTGACGCGGGTGAAAGCGGCATCGATGGGCCCCTCAATGCCCCACACTTCCTGGATGAGCTTGGGGTACCCTGGCCTCACGCTCTTCTCGTCTAGCTCGTAGAAATACTTTCCTGGATCAGGGAGAGGAAGAGGCAGGCAGAGGAAGGTGAACATTTGCTCCCAGAATCCCTAACTTCGGAACTCCTTCCCTGGAGAAGCCAGACAGGCTCCCTCCTTGCTGTCCTTCTGCCGGCACATGGAGACCTCTTTGTTCCTACAGGCATTGGCGAAGTCACTGTTTTTAAGGAAATGGATGGTGCTGTGATGTTTTTATTGCAATGATCTGCATGTTTTAAAAGATCACACATGTGCACATAATTTGGGGTCACCCAGCCAGATGGGTGGGGTATAAATAATCAAATTTATTATTATTATTATTATTATTATTATTATTATTATTATTACATTATTATTCATGATAATTGTTTTTTAATGATTTGTTTCTTTTTCTAAGTTTTTAGCTGTCTCTAGTTTGGCTGTATGATGTTTTAAACCATTTTTAATATTGTATCTTCAAGGTTGTAACCTGCCCTGGGACTGTGGGGTGAAGGGTGGGAAATTTCTTCACTGTTCCCGCCCAAAGCATTTTTGTTTGAGCCTGCCCAGCAATGCAGAATGTTGATGCGTGCTTTTAGTTTATAATTGATTTTAATTCTTTTGAATGCTTTAAATAGTTGGTTTAAACTATTTTTCTCGATGATTTCATTGTTTTACTCCTTGCTTAAAATGGCTTTGAGGTTTCATAACAATTAAACAGTGTACTGCATACATTGTATGAAATAAAGAACAAGGAGTTGTCGTAGTTCCCCCCCCCCTATCATAATAACAATTATTTCCGTTGCTGTTATTCTGGACTAGGCCCCCCGGGAGAGACCAGGGTTCAAATCCTCACTCAGCCATGAAGTTGACAGGGTGTGACCTTGGGCCGGTCACCATCTCTCAACCTAACCTACCTCGCAGGGTTGTTGGGAGGAGAAAATGGGCAGGGGGGGGGAAGCGTGCCTGCCACCCTGAGATCATAAACGGCTGGGTTTGCACCTTGCCCCCCCCCCGAGATCCAAACGCCTGGGGTGGAGCAGAGCCTGGGGGGTCGTGCCCCCCTGCAGGTCTCTGGGCCCCTAAGACCCACGTCTGGATTGTGGGTGCTGGGGTCAGCTCCCCCCCCGACCCAGACTGTACCGCGGAAAGCGTAGATGGAGCCGTTCTTCAGGCTGGTGAAGGCGTCGAAAGGAGCTCCGCTGCAGGCCACCTCCTCTTCCGGGGCGTCGGTCGGGGCCTCTGTCTCGGGCACGGGGGCTTCTTTGGTGGGCTCGACCACCCCCCTGTCTGTCTCCCCTGTCCACACATCATCGTAGTCAAGCCACATAGTTGGCTCGGGGGCTCCAGTGGTGGGGGTGGGCTCCGGGGTCGTGGCGTTGGGGGGGTCGTAGTAATCCTGGTAGTCGTCTTCTGGCTGCGTGAAAACGTCTCCGCGGGTCACTGAGGTCGGGGGGGAAAGGAAAGACGGCAGGTGAAAGTTGGCAAATGGACAGGAGTGAGGGGGGCACTCTCCATGGCTTCCTCTCCGAAGTTCCCGGGAAGTGTAGTTTAATGCTCGCAAAATATTCCCCAGCACCCTTAACAAACTGCCCCTCCCACAATCTCCGGTCCTCTGTGCAAACATGCTTTTATTACAACGGGCGTTTGCTCGCTTAAAGCGCACAGCTTCCCCTCAGAGAATCCTGGGAACTGTAGTTTATGCCTCATGACGCTACAATTCCCAGGAAAAGAGGAATGTGCCTTATTCCAAGTCAGTCCCATCCGTGGTCCCTCTAGCTGAGTGTTGTCTCCACTTTCCGGCAGCAGCTCTCCAGGATTTCGGGAAGAGATCTCAGAGCTGGAGATGCAGGCAGGGGCTAACCCTGGGGCCTTCTGCATGCAGGGCAAGTGTCCTGTGCCCCTGAGCTGGGGACGATACCTTTGGATTTGCAGGCAGTCCAGTAGTCGCTGCAGCAGCTCTGGTAGTACATGCAGAGATCGTCACACTGGCATTTCTTCTCCTTGTTGAAGCCGTCATTGCAGCGCCCCTCGCAAGTCTCTGGGCAGGGGGGAAACAGCAAGGAGCAATGGGAAGAGTCAAGAGTTAAACTGTGGAACTCACTGCCACAGGAACCAGTCATGGCCACCAACCTGGATGGCTTTAAAATGTCCTGAGGGTAAGAGGCATTTGGCTGTGGGGCGGACTTCCTCGGGAGGTGGTGGACTCTCCTTCCTTGGAGGTTTTTAAGCAGAGGTAGGGTGGCCATCTGCCAGGGATGCTTTAGTTGAGATTCCTGCATGGCAGGGGGGTGGACTGGATGACCCTGGAGGGTCCCTTCCAACTCTACGACCCTCTGATTCTATGAAAAGAGGATTGGACACATTCCTGGAGGAGAAGAGGGCAATGGATGGCTCCTAGCTATGATGGCAATTTCTGGAAACGGCAGGAGGGGAGAGTGGCTCTTGTGCTCGGATCCTGCTTGTGGGTTTCCTGTGGGTGTCTTGGGTGGCCCCTGTGAGAACAGGCTGCTAGGTCCAGTGGCCCCTAGCCTGATCCTGCAGGCTTTCCCTAGGTTCTTCTATTCCAAAGACCAAGCCAGGCGGTCCGTTTGTCCCCAGTCAGGGCTGGCACCAGGGGGCGCCACACATTTGCAGCATCAATTAATGTGCCAGTTCAGTCACACTTTTGGGAGAAGGGGGGACTTGCTGTCTGGGCCGACTGTCGAGCTGCTTTGGGAGCCTGGGAGACCCACACAGAGATCGGGGCCTCCACTCGGCTTGCAAGCCGTGGGCAAGAACTGCCATAGATTAAAACCAAAACCAAGTTTCATCCGGTGTCTTACCCAGCGGATCCCAAAGTGGATGGAAGGGTTGGAAGGGACACCCAGAGTCATCTAGTCCAACCCCCTGCAATGTAGACCCTCCTCCCTATCCCTTTAATGGCAGAGAAGTGGGGCAGAAATCCACCCTCCTCCTGTGCTTCTTTTTTTCAGGGTGAAATTCTACATTCATGTGTGGCAACAACAGATGCCACTTGCAAGCTGATATCAAGCAATTTGAATGTTTGCTAAGCGCAAGTGAAACAAATGTGCAAAACTAGGTTGCTTTCTGGGGCAAGGGCAGAGCGGAGAATCTTTTTCAGGCCTGAGGGCCACATTCCCTTCTACAGTCGTACCTCGGGTTACGAACCGCTCGGGTTGCGAACACTTCGGGTTACGAACTCCTCAACCCCGGAAGTGTTTTTGTCGCGCGTGCGCCGCGCGCATGCGCAGAAGCACCGCGCGCGCTTTGCGCATGCGCAAAAATGGCGCTCGGTTTGCGACCTTTTCGGGTTACGAACCGCGACCGGGAACGGATCGTGTTCGTAACCCGAGGTACCACTGTACTTAACTTTCCAGGGGTCATGTGACAGTGGTGGGAGGGGCCATCAACGAAAGGGGGCGGAGCAACACAGGCTCTGTACTGTAGGCTAGTTTTTACACAAACACCCCTCCTCCGTTATCCTCCATCCAGGGAAACAAAGAGCCAGGATCAGGGTTCAAGGACAGATTCCCAGCTGGGCAAAGACCCTGGGGGGGGGGCAGGGCGGGTGAGGGCTCTGACGAGTCCCAGGGACCATATTCAGGAAACTTTTTGATGCAGTTTTGACATTCCCCAATGCAATTCCGCCTTCCCCTGCCCCCGTGAAGACCACATTATTGCCTAACAGGAGAACTTTAAACAATATTTCTGTTCTTTCTTTTGTTCTTTCTCATCCTGATTGTCCCCAGTATCATTCGTGTGTGTGTGTGTGTGTGTGTGTGTGTGTGTGTGTGTGTGCACGCACGCAAATTGTCCCTGGAACCCATGGGGGGGGGACGGCACTCAAAGAAGTTTTACTCAAAGTAGAAACTCCGAACATTAGAATCGTAGAGTTGGAAGAGACCCCAAGGGCCATCCAGTCCAAACCCCTGCCGAGCAGGAAACACCATCAAAGCATTCTTGACATATGCCTGTCAAACCTCTGCTTAAAGACCTCCAAAGAAGGAGACTCCACCATACTCCTTGGTAGCAAATTCCACTGCCGAACAGCTCTTACTGTCAGGAAGTTCTTCCTAATGTTTAGGTGGAATCTTCTTTCTTGTAGTTTGAATCCATTGCTCCGTGTCCGCTTCTCTGGAGCAGCATTAAAGGAACGTGACTCAGTTAGGGCCCTTGACCTCAACAGCTCTACTCAAATAAGTTTTACTCAGAGTAGAAACTCTGAACATTAAAGGAACGTGACACAGTTGGGGCCCTTGACCTCAACAGCTCCGCTCTGAGTACAACTCTGCTGAAGGGCGCCCCGCTTACAAAGCTTCCCCAACAGATGGACTTGGCAGCACCTTGTGGCGGGGAGTTCCAAAAGCTAAGGCTCCTTCCCACTCTGAACAGTTTGATCATGGAGACGCACCTAGGCCGGTTGCAAGTTCCCTTGAGATTCCCCGGTCAATAGCTCAAATTGGGGTGGGGGTGGGATCCTGGTACTCACCCTCGGCAGCAAAGCTCCCCCACAGGCAGCCCAGCAGCAGAACCAGGCTGAGGAGCTTCATGGCGAGTGGCTGGGCAGGCGGATGACCGTCCGCCTCTGATGGGACCTTGAGGGTTGCGCCAGGGATCCTGTTTGCTCAGCTCAGCCCAGCCTCCCTGCTTCAAAGGGAACACACAAGGTCACTCGGGCCGCTGGCCTCCTCCTCCTCCTCCTCCTCCTCCTCCTCCTCCTCCTCCTCCTCCTCCTCCTCCTCCTGCTCCAACTATCCCTTTCCCTTTGTCACTGACTTTCCCTCTAAAGTCACGGGGGTCGGCGACTGGATGGCTCCATGGCTAAGCCTGCCCTCCTCCACCCTTTGAGCCTCCGAGGGCAGACGTGCGAAGATGCACTCCGAGTACGGCCACATGTTCACACCAGGCATTTAAAGAGCTAGGGAAAGGGACCCCTGACCATTAGGTCCAGTCGTGACTGACTCGCATTATTGGCCGAGGGAGCCGGTGTACAGCTTCCAGTTCATGTGGCCAGCATGACTAAGCCGCTTCTGGCGAACCAGAGCAGCACATGGAAATGCTGTTTACCTTCCTGCCAGAGCGGTACCTATTTATCTACTTGCACTTTGACGTGCTTTCGAACTGCTAGGTTGGCAGGAGCTGGGACCGAGCAACAGGAGCTCACCCCGTCGCGGGGATTTGAACCGCCGACCTTCTGATCGTCGGCAAGCCCTAGGCTCTGTGGTTTAACCCACAGTGCCACCCACATCCCTTTAAAGAGCTACAATACCCCTTTAAAGCAGCCACGGCTCCCCGCAAAGAATCCTGGGAGTTGTAGTTTGCTCAGGGTGCTGAGAGATGTTAGGGGAGACCAGGGGTGCCAACTTGAATAAAATATTGTGGGGACCCAGGTAAGCCTTGCCCTGAATGACTGATCGCATGACGCAGTGCACACACACCATTTGAATGGGAATGCCCATCAACTTTGAGGGGCCCCGGGCCCCACAAATATTCTATTGTGGGGGCTGAAGCCCCCCCAGTTCCTAAGAGTTAGCTCCTATGGGGGAGACCCCAATTCCTCTCCTGGAGCTACAATTCCCAGAGCAGTTTAGCAATCAACCCCCCTTCACAAGGAAGTCTGGGAATCGTAGTTCTGTGAGGGGAAACGGGGTGTATGTGGGTCTGTCCCAACCGCTCTTAGCACCCTTAACATACTACAGCTCCCAGAATTCTTTGGGGGAAGCCATGCCTGTATAAAATGCTATCATCATGCTTTAAATGTTCAGTTGTGGATGTGACTTGCTTTTGCTTTGAGGAATGTCACCAGAAAGGAATCAGCTCCCCAAATATCTGACACAGTTTTACAAGTACAGTGGAACCTCGGTTTATGAACACCTCGGTTTATGAATTTTCGGTTTATGAACGCCGCGGACCCATCTGGAACGGATTAATCCACTTTCCATTACTTTCAATGGGAAAGTTCGCTTCAGTTTATGAACGCTTCAGTTTATGAACAGACTTCCGGAACCAATTGTGTTCATAAACCGAGGTACCACTGTAACTCTTTCCCCCGTTGGAGTAGCCCTGGAAGGGCCTGTCAAAATGCAGGCAGCTTGGGGCAGAGCCCTACGAGGGCCACGCCAGACTCCCCCTAACCTGCTCCAGTATTTGGGGCTGACTCTGCAGCTCACACCCCCTGCAAGGGGCAGAGCAACCCCACAAAATGTCTAGCTTTTGGGATGCCACCAACCCAATATCTGACCGTTGGCGTCTGATTGGCTGCCATTATTAGACGCACAAGGAAGGCACTTGGCACATGCTCAGAGGCACCTCCGGTATTCAACATGCTGCAGTCAAGAGAGCCTGTGTGGTATAGTGCTTAGAGTGTTGGACTAGGACCTGGCAGAGACCAGGGTTCAAATCCACACCCCGCACCCCACCTCAGGCTTGAAACTCACTGGGTGTGATCTTGGGGGGTTGTCAATGCCTCTCTTGGCCTAACCTACCTCACAGGGTTGTTGGGGGGGTTAAATGAGGAGGTGGAGAACCATGGATGCCATCTTAAGCTCCTTGGAGAAAAACAGTGGGATATAAATGCAATAAATGGATAATAAGAGCTGGGAGCCCTAACTGTGACACCAGGTCCCACCAAGGTCTGGATTCAAATCCAGCCCTTGGGTTCATGCCATTCCTAAGGAGTCCAGTTGATTTGAGGTGTGTGTGATAAAACTGGGGGGAACTCCGGGAAGTTCTTCCTCTGCAGATCTTTCTCCGCATCCTGAACCCAGCCGTGAACGGAAGGTCCAGGGGATTCACTTTCCATGGAAAAACATCCCTCCCTGCTCTCTCCCACTCTGCAAACAGAACCCGGTGGAATTTGCTCCCTGATTCTGCCTGGTTACTAATTAATATGAACTCCATCCGGGAGGCTCCCAAGGCTCCCCCCACCCCACCCCACCCCCTGACGTGACTCTGACTCACTTAGGGGGCAAAGGGGACCCAGAGAGGCTGGGGCCCTCAGGACTCCGACTCTGGGGCCCAGCTGGGCAAAGGATCCCCTCTCGCTGTCCATAGAATTGTAGAGTTGAAAGGGACCCCAAGAGTCATCTAGTCCAGCCCCCTGAAAGGCAGGAATCCCAGCGAAAGAATCCCGGGCGGAATCCCGGACAGGAAGAGCTGTTCCACAGAGGAGCAGACTCTCCTTCCTTGGAAGTTTTGAAAGCAGAGGTTGGATTCTACGATTCTGTGATTCTATGTGAGCTGAGCTGGAAGCTGGAGACACAGAGACCTGCTTGCTCTGTGCTGAATTCAAAGCTGTGGCTGATGGAGATCTGTTGGTTGTTAATGCTATTGAGAGCCCCCATCCTATGCTCAGCTTGTGGGGTGTAGGGATTAGAGTGCTGGACCTTTGGAGACCAGGGTTCGAATCCTCTCAGCTGGCTGTGAAGCTCGCTGGGTGACCTTCTGGGCCAGCCACTGCCTCTCAGCCTAACCAACCTCACAGGGTTATTGTGAGGATTGATTGAGAACCACGCATGCCACCTTGAGCTCCTTGGAGAGAAAGATAATAATAATAATAATAATAATAATAATAATAATAATAATAATAATATTTATACCCCACCCTCCCCAGTCAAAACCGGGCTCAGGGCGGCTCACACCAACAAAATTACAATAAAACATAAAAAGCAATTAATTAAAATACAGATTAAAATACAATATTAAAATTTTAAATGCAGCCTTTTAAGTAGTCCATAAATCCAAGCCATGAGGGAGGAAAACACAGGGGTCAGACTAAGTCCAGCCCAAAGGCCAGGCGGAACAGCTCTGTCTTGCAGGCCCTGCGGAAAGATGACAAATCCCGCAGGGCCCTGGTCTCCTGGGAAAGAGTGTTCCACCAAGTTGGGGCCAATACGGAAAAGGCCCTGGCCCTAGTAGAGGCCAATCTAGCCACCTTATGGCTCGGGATCTCCAGAGTATTGTTGTTTGTGGACCTTAAGGTCCTCCGCGGGGCATACCAGGAGAGGCGGTCCCGTAGGTACGAGGGTCCCAAGCCACATAGGGCTTTAAAGGTCAAAAACAGCACCTTAAACCTGATCCTGTACTCCACCGGGAGCCAGTGCAGCTGGTAAAGCACTGGATGAATGTGATCCCGTGGCCGGGACCCCGTAAGGAGCCTCGCTGCGGCATTCTGCACCCGCTGGAGTTTCTGGGTCAGCTTCAAGGGCAGCCCTGCGTAGAGCGAGTTACAATAATCAAGCCTATAGGTGACCGTCGCATTGATCACTGTGGCGTGATCAGGGCGAGAGAGGTAAGGGACCAACTGCTTGATAGAAACACAATAAATGGGGGGAATAAACATATACACATCAATATAACCATATACCCTATGTAGCTCCGTTGGTTTAGACCATGGTGCTGATAACGCCACAGTTGCAGGTTCGATCCCCATACAGGACGGTTGCATATCCCTGCATTGCAGGGGGTTGGAATACATGATCCTTCCAATTCTATGATTCTAAGTCCACACAGCAGAGTTAATCTGTGGAACTCCCTCCCACTGGAAGCAGTGGTGGCCGCCAACTTGGATGCTTTTAAAAGAGGACTGGGCAAATTCAAGGAGGAGGGGAAGGTTATTGATGGCTACTGGCCTGGATGGTCTGCTCTGCTCAGGGTCCCTCCCAATGCTACCATTCTATGCTCTGTTGACCATTGTCCCAAGGGAGCCGACAGCCCTGTCCCCCCTTGCAGTGTGAACTGCCCACACCTGGTGGGGGTCTCATCTGGCATCAGCAAGGGAATTGAGTGAAGGGATTTACGCACCACCCTGATTCTTTAATCGGCAGGTGCCAAAGCCGGCTTCCCTCGCCCTCCCCGCCTCAGGCCTGGAATCCACTTAAGGGCTCTGCCTGCAAATCCTGTCTCCTGACACTTATCCTCTGTTCTAACCCTGCCTCTGCCCCCCCCCCAATACCTCCCACCTGGCGGCTTTGCTGTTGCTGCAGAGAGAATTGGTGAGTAACTCCCCGCCCCTCCATAAAAAAAGACTCCGACTTGGGAAGGGGCGTTGGAAAATATTGAGTCAGACTGTTGATCTATTTAGCTCAGTAATGTCTGCACTGGCTGGCAGCAGTGTCTCTCCAGGGCTTCAGTCACTGAGTCTCTTTCCCAGCCCTGCATGGAAATGTCAGGGACTGAGCGTTCTGCATGCAGAGCAGGTGCTCTGCCGTACAGTGGTGCAAAGTAGGATTCTAGTCCTCATGTGTCGGAATAAAGGGTTGAAACTGGAACACGGGAAGCGGCATTGTCGGTGTCGCCTGCCACTGACTGGCAGCAATGGATTGCCAGGGTTTCAGGTGGAGAATCTTCTGGTGGTTCCCTTGTTGCGAGAAGCCAAGTTGCAGGGAACCAGGCAGAGGGCCTTCTCGGTGGTGGTGCCTGCCCTGTGGAACGCCCTCCCAACAGATGTCAAAGAGGAAAACAACTACTGTTTTAATGTTTAATAGATTACTGTGTTTTATTTTTCTGTTGGAAGCTGCCCAGAGTGGCTGGGGAAACCCAGCCAGATGGGTGGGGTATAAATAAAAAATTATTATTATTATTATTATTGAACCTGGGGTCTTCTGTCCCTGAGCCACAGTCCTTTCCAAAGCACAGCCCCCAAACTCCCCCCCCCCATGACAACAAAGGACTATCCTGCTCAGAGAGGCGGAGGGGCAGGGGCGGGAATCTGAATCTCTTGCTTCAGAAACCCAGAGGGGCAGCCCTCAGAGACTTCCCTACAAAGCCCCCCCCCCTCTGGCCGCAGCAGACCCCACCCACAACCGATGGCCAGAGGACAAACCTACCTGCTCAGGTGTGGCTTGGGGGACCTGCTGTGTCTCTGAGGTCAGGCTGCCGCCTTCCGGGTCTCCCACCTTCCCTCCTTGCCACCTCTGGGATCTCTTTCTGCGCAGACGGCAAGAGGATTAGCCCCCAAGCTGCCCAGCCAGGCAGGGAGATCTTGCATGGACAGAGAGCTGCCAGCCTTGTGCCAGATAAAAATAAGTTGTGTGTGTCTGAGAGAGAGAGAGAGAGAGAGAGAGAGAGAGAGAGAGAGAGAGAGAGAAGGAGGCTGCATTATACATCATATGCTGAAAGTGCATTATTTTCCCCTGGGAACTGTAGTTTCTGCTGGGAATTGCAGTGCTGTGAGGGGTGAATCCCAAGATTTTCTTGGGGGAAGTCTTTTTTTTTTTAAGTACATGTTGTGTACGCAGCCAGAGTCCTCAGAACAACAGGCCATTTTGTGTGGTTTGGCACACAAAGGTCCGTATAGTTAAAGCTATGGTTTTCCCAGTAGTGATGTATGGAAGTGAGAGCTGGACCATAAGAAGGCTGATCGCCGAAGAATTGATGCTTTTGAATTATGGTGCTGGAGGAGACTCTTGAGAGTCCCATGGACTGCAAGAAGATCAAACCTATCCATTCTTAAGGAAATCAGCCCTGAGTGCTCACTGGAAGGACAGATCCTGAAGCTGAGGCTCCAATACTTTGGCCACCTCATGAGAAGAGAAGAATCCTTGGAAAAGACCCTGATGTTGGGAAAGATGGAGGGCACTAGGAGAAGGGGACGACAGAGGACAAGATGGTTGGACAGTGTTCTCGAAGCTACGAACATGAGTTTGACCAAACTGCGGGAGGCAGTGGAAGACAGGAGTGCCTGGCGTGCTGTGGTCCATGGGGTCACGAAGAGTCGGACACGACTAAACGACTAAACAACAACAACAACAGAATAAGGCTGGGAAAATAATACTCTTGACTGCAGATACCTGAAGAGTTGCTCAGATGGGGCAAACTTGCTTTCTGCTGCTCCAGAGAGTAGGATCCTAACCAAGGGCTTCAGATCACAAGAAAAGAGATTTCCACTCAAGCTTAGGAAGTACGTCCTGAGGGTAAAGGGGTCGTGGGCTCTCCTTCAATGGAGGTTTTTAAGCAGAGGCCAGGTGTCCACCTCTCGGGGATCCTTTAGCTGTGATTCCTGCCTTGCGGGGGGTTGGACTAAATGACCCTTGGGGGTCCCTTCCAGCCCTACAATTTCACGATTCTGTGATCCTGTCCTCTGGTGGGGCTGGCAAAGACCCCCCCCCCGAACCCACGATATGCTGCTGAGGAGCGCATGCTCGCTGAGGCTGATGGGAGTTGTAGGACCGAGTTGAGGAACCACAAGTCAAACTCTCGTCCAATCGCCGCTCCCCACCAACCTCCCAAACTCTCCCTCCCCCCTCCCCCTCCCCAACCCCACACCTGAATTCCTCAGGTGCAATATCATGATGTACCTAAAGAAGCCGAGGACACGACCAAGCATCCCTTCTCTTTGTCTCACCAGGAGGAGAGGCGAGAGGGAAGGAGGGAGGGAGGAAGATGCGGTTGCCACGGCGACAGGCCCTCCTTTTAGGGGGAGGTGGCATCATCGGAGGGGGTGGGCTTGGCGGCAGCCTCTCTGCCGGCAGAGAGCTCTGCATCCCGCATCAGGAGGAGGAACAGCTCAGCTGCCAGGCAAGTGGTACCCAAGATCGCGCCCGACTCCTTCCTTCCTCCAGCCCTGCATCCTCGGCTCTCCATCTCTCTCCATCACTTCTTCTGCCCCGCCCAGACTCAGCCTCGCTGTGCCAGCCTCCTGCCAGCCGGACCCCAGGCTCCCAAGCCCGCCCTGGGCACATCCCCAGATCCGGAGATGCAGCTTTAAGGTGCCTCCCCCTTCCCTGACGCCCCCCACTCACCCCCCCCCCACCTCGATGGTGCTCCCTCTTCTCGTCTCTGCCTATAGACTGTGCCGCTTAGCCATGTCTGACTCGGAGGCGCTGACGGTCGACTGGTGGGGAGACAGCCCCGGGGCGTCCCAGGAGAGCTCGCCGGGGGCCAGCCCGGCCATCCAAGCGGCCCTCAACAGGATCCTGCCCGACCTGCACCAGGCCATCTCGGCCACCAAGCAAGCGGCCGGCCCCGAGGACCTCCAAAGCGGCTTGGCCGAGATCCTGGCCCTGGTGGAGGAGGCCTGGCTGATGCCCACCGTGGGCAGGGAGGTCGCCAAGGGCCTGTGCAACGCCATTCGCCTGGAGGGGGGCCTGGACTTGCTGCTGTCCTTGCTCCAGACGGCCGACCACGAGACCAAGTGCCAGGCGGGCAAACTCCTGGAGCAGATCCTGGTGGCGGAGAACAGGTGAGCCAGGCAGGGGGACCGGCGGGGAGGGGAGGACCGGCCAAGGTGGGAGGGTCCAGAGGCAAAAGGAGGCCAAGCAATGAACGCAGGGGTGTTTTTTTGGGTTTTTTTGGGGGGGCACAATGAGCTAGATTCCTTAGGTGTGATTCTTGCGTTGCAGAGGGATGGACTTAGATAATGCTTAGGGGGAAGGCACATTCCCTACTAGAGAAGATTGGCGGATTAAGCTGATGCAGAAATGGCAAAACTGACCAAAAGAATTTGGAATCAGGAAGACCAAAATTTCAATAAGGAATGGGGGAAATACATCATTTATTTTTTTATAAAAATCATTGTCAACAATTAAAATTATTAGTGGGATTGGAATGTTGCTTGTAGTCAAAAGTTGGACTGTGGTTTTATTGAAGATTTAATAGAAGTGGAGTAACAGAGAAGATGCAGGAGAAAAAGTTAACATAAGGACCCACAAAAGGGAGGAGGGAAGTCAAAGGGACTTTGTTATTTGTTTGCTTTATGATTGCTTATAAACCTGAATGTATATGTATGTGTCCAGTTCTGGGCACCGCAGTTCAAGAAGGAGACTGACAAGCTGGAACGTGTCCAGAAGAGGGCAACCAAAATGGTCAAAGGCCTGGAAACGATGCCTTATGAGGAACGGCTTAGGGAGCTGGGTATGTTTAGCCTGGAGAAGAGAAGGTTAAGGGGTGATATGATAGCCATGTTCAAATATATAAAAGGATGTCATATAGAAGAGGGTGAAAGGTTGTTTTCTGCTGCTGCAGAGAAGCAGACACCGAGCAATGGATTCAAACTTCAAGAAAGAAGATTCCACCTAAACATTAGGAAGAACTTCCTGACAGTAAGAGCTGTTCGGCAGTGGAATTTGCTACCAAGGAGTGTGGCGGAGTCTCCTTCTTTGGAGGTCTTTAAGCAGAGGCTTGACAGGCATATGTCAGGAATGCTTTGATGGTGTTTCCTGCTTGGCAGGGGGTTGGACTGGATGGCCCTTGTGGTCTCTTCCAACTCTAGGATTCTATGATTCTATGTATATATGAGAGAGATGATGCTTAGGGGTCCCTTCCAACCGTACAGTTATATTATTCTGCTTCATTGGAGGCTGATAAGCAGAAGTTGGACGGCTGTTTGTAAGAGATTATTTAGCTACGATCCCTGCGCTGCAGGGGTGAGGTTAGATGACCTCTGGGGGTCCCTCCCAGATCTACCTTTCTATGATTCTATGAGACAGGAAAGGGGAATGGGCATGTTTCCTGCCAGCAAAGAAACTCGAGGGTGTGAAGCAAGGGCCAGACAGGTGTGTGGTCTAGAGGGAGGGGGGTGGTTTGGGATGGAGGGGGCCGCATTTGGCCCCTGGACCTCCGGTTCCCTGTCCTCGGCAATGGGGCAATACCGTGTTTCTCCTAAAATAAGCCATACCCTGAAAATAAGCCATAGTGATGATAGGCAGTTTAACCTTGTAGGTTAAACTGTACCATACTTAATAATAATAATAATATAAAAAGACATCCCCTGAAAATAAGCCACCGTGTTTTTTTGTTTTTTTGTTTTTTGAGGAAAAATAAATATAAGACGGTGTCTTATTTTTGGAGAAACACGGTATTTGTGTAGGGATGAAGTGACACGCTCACAAAAATTCCTCCTTCCTATACTCCCTTTCCGACAGCCTTTCTTTCCCAAAGGGATTTCCCCACCCGCTTTTAAAAGGTTTGCTTTTCGAGTGTGCAGGAACCCCCAAAAGGAGCCCCCCCATGGGTTCTCTGCATGAGTCCCTGTTCTGGGCATGCCCTTGCCTGAAGGTGCGTGATCGCTGTGTCCCTGCCTCCAGAGAGATCCCCACCACCACTCACACCTCTCAATGGCAGAGGTACAGCAGAGGCAGGCTGAGAAGGAAGCGAAGCAGGGCAGGTTATCGTGCAGAGACACAACAGTGGGTTTATACTGGGGGCTCCCAGGGGCCTTCCCGCTCCTGTGACACCACAAATGAAGGCTTGCAAATGGTGCGCTTAGGCAATGCATAGTTAAACTGTGGGACTCGGGAGGACTGGACAAATCCATAGAGAAGGAGAGGACGATCCTGCTTGGCAGGGGGTTGGACTGGATGACCCTTGTGGTCTCTTCCAACTCTATGATTCTATGATCCGTGGCTACCAGCCACAATCGCTCAGCTCTGCCTCCAGTCCCTGGCAGCAGTCCTTCTGAATCCCAGTAGCTGAAAACTGCAGGATGGGAGAAAGGGCTCTTGTGCTCGGATCCTGCCTCCCGGTTCCCCTTTTCGCAATCTGTTTGGCCACTGTGAGAACAGGATGCTGGACTCGATGGGCCATTGGCAGGCTCTTTCTTAGGGAACCTACCCTCAATGGTCTTTCAGGAGTGGCAACATGTAACGTGGGCACATTCAATGCTTTGCTTTCTTTGAAATGGGCCAAGCCAGGCCTGTTGCAAATCCTGCTCACGTTGCTGAGTGGGACCCCGGATTTTGACCCTCCCCACAAGTCCTGGCCTGACTGGGCTGCTGACTCCTGCCCCCTCCCCCCAATTCTGGAGTCATATCAGCAGCCATATCTGCCCTGCGTCATGCCAGGATGACAAACTATTCGTTGCTGATGTTCAGTCAACTAGCTAGGAGAAAAAGCCACCATAGCTCCGGGGCAGAGCAGCGCAGGTGTCTCTAGATAGGGCTAGAGAATAAGACCCCCTTGCTTGGACTCCTGGGGAGCCGCTGCTGCCAGTCTGTGTAGGCAGTACTGAGCTAGGTGGACTACTGGTCTGCAACTGTATATGGAGGCTTTGTACGTTCCTATTTAAAGCAGCGTTTATTTAAATTCGGAACCATGAGGACTAGCATCTTGCTTTATTCTTAGGGAGAAGAAGCTGCTTTGGTAGAACAGACCTTTGCAGCCAGAAGGTCCCATGTTCAACCCTGCAGGGCAGTCTGGGGATTAAATGAGAATTAGGACCCTGGAGAGACCCAGGTTCAAATCCCTACTCGGCCACCATGAAGCTCACTGGGTTTGACCTTGAAACCCAGTTGCTACCTCTCAGCCTAAGCTCAATCACAGGGATGTTGTGGGGATTAAATGAGGACTACCACCTGGGAGATCCGGGTTCAAATCCCCACTTGGCTATGATGCTCAGTATCAATGAAATAAAAAATCAAAGTTTGCCAGGATCTGCTTGAGAACAGAACAACCTCGGAACCTGCCCTGGGGCACAATGTCCTTTCTGGAGCCCCACAGGAAGGGCCGAGGCAGCTCTCCCCTCTGCCAGGTGGGCTTTTAAGGGCCCTAATTGGGAAAATGCATTAGCCGAGACCCAGAACGACTTTGGATCCATCGGAGGAGCTTCCTGGCAGGAGGGAGCGGCTCTTGGCCTTTGCATCTCTCCGGATAAACCACACACCTCTCCCCTTCCTACCGCCAGCCTGCCTCGCCAGGGTGGGGATCCAAGGCGGGGGGGGGGGGGTAAGTGGAACCCGCCTTGTTCTGTTCCATGTGGCCAGGACATGCTGTGCTGCTGCTGCTGCGTGCTGATTGCTTGTCACCACTCTGGAGGATGAATCCGGCTGGCAGCTGTGCCAAGATGAGGTGGTCTCCGGAGGCAGAGGGGCCCCGATGGGAGCAGGGCAGAGAAGGAGGGAGCTGGAAGCCACAGGAGGGGAGAGTTGCTCTTGTGCCCAAGCCCTGCTTGCGGGCATCCCATAATAGGCATCTGGTCGGGCACTGTGTGAGAGAACAGGGTGATGGACTAGATGGGCCACTGGCCTGACCCAGCAGGCTCTTCTCATGTGTGTTTAGCCTGGAGAAGAGAAGGCCGAGAGGTGAGACAAGATCCATCTTCAGATATCTCAAGGGTTGTCATGTGGAAGAGGGAACAAGCTTGTTTTCTGTGGCTCCAGGACCTGAATCAATGGCTTCAAGTTACCAAAAAAAAAGGAGATTCCAGCTAAAGATTAGGAAGAACTTTCTGAGTGTCAAAGCTGCTGGACAGTGGAACAGACTCCCTTGGAAGGTGGACGGCTCTGCTTCCTTGGAGATTTTAAAACAGATGCTGTCTATCCTCTGCTTAAAAAAACTGAAATGAGGGAGAGCCCCCACCTCCCGAGGAAGGGCAAATGGCTCTTGCCCTCGGCGATGTCTTTCTAAGGTTTATTTGGGATTTTCTTCTTTGACACTTGAATCCCTTGGTTCTCTGGAGCAGCACAGAACAAGCTTGCTGGATCTTCCACGGCGCAGCGATTCAGGCACCTGAAGATGCAGAATTCAGCAGGGCCAAGAACATATGAAGAAGAGCCTGCTGGAACAGGCCAATGGCCTACCTAGTCCAGCCTCCTGCTCTCACACTTGCCTCTGGGAAGCTGAGAACAAGAATCATAGAATCCTAGGGTTGGAAGAGACCACAAGGGCCATCCAGTCCAACCCCCTGCCAAGCAGGAAACACCACCAAAGCATTCTTGACATATGCCTGTCAAGCCTCTGCTTAAAGACCTCCAAAGAAGGAGACTCCACCACACTCCTTGGCAGCAAATTCCACTGCCAAACAGCTCTTACTGTCAGGAAGTTCTTTCTAATGTTTAGGTGGAATCTTCTTTCTTGTACAGTGGTACCTTGGTTTATGAACACAATTGGTTCCGGAAGTCTGTTCATAAACTGAAGCGAACTTTCCCATTGAAAGTTCATGGCTATCATATCACCCCCTTAACCTTCTCTTCTCCAGGCTAAACATACTCAGCTCCCTAAGCCGTTCCCTAAGAGCACTTCTGCTTAAGATCAGGAGTCAAGCGATAAAAGGAGGATGACGAAACTGGGATGAGTTGGATCGGACACCACTTCCTGTTGGGCTGCCTGTGCACTGCCCCAACAGCCCCCCATTGCCAGCCCAGGCCCCATTGCTCCAGACTAATGGCCACCCTTCAGAGATCTTGTAGCGCCCTGGATTCCCTGTATTGAACGGGGACCACGTGACCTCTAAGTCCCTCTCTAGCTCAGGGGTTCCCAACAAAATTTTCTCGAGGACCCCTCATTGAGCCGCTATTGTGACAAGGACCCCCATTAATTCCTAATCCTAAAATTAAAAAGTGAGAGCCAAATTAAGAGTCTTTTTATATTTTATATTTATACGTTTTTTACAGTTCTTCCTCTTCATCTGTAGGCCTTTGTCGTTTTAACGAACCACTTTTTAACCAACGGTCCATTTTTAACTACGCGAACTGTAGCTTCCGCGAAAAACAACGCTTTGTTTACAAACACTACTGTTTTGCAAAGAGGCAGCGCGCGCCAGGGAGGAGGGAGGGGAGTGGAGAAGACAGGGTACCTGCGCAGTAGCGCACAAATGAAGCCGACGCGCGCAAAACATCTTGGGGAGGTGAGCGTTAGTAGAATGCGCGCGCTGCCTCTTTGCAAAACAGTAGTGTTTGTAAAGCGCCACCTAACGGCATACAGCAGAACTACTGCCTCTATCTAATTCTAGTTTTGCGCTAGACTCTGCTCATGCAGGAAGCGGCCAAAACAAAAAATCTGTTATCATACGAAATATATTTAATATATTTTTTAGCATCTTGCGGACCCCTCTGGCATAGCTCGCGGACCCCTGGGGGTCCCCGGACCACCTGTTGGGAACCACTGCTCTAGCTCTTACAGTTCTGTTATCTTATAATTTATCTGGAGGCTGCAGACGGGGGTCCATGCTCTCCACTTCCTGAGTGCATGACCCAGCCTCCTTCAGAGATGGTATTGGAACCCTGCCAGGGCCGGCAGTCACTCACAGAGAGAGCACAAGTTTTCCCAGAACAGGGCGCTTCGCTCACTTCCTGGAACAAGCCAGCCGGGCGGAATCTGATGGGTGTGTGTGTGGGGGGGGGGTGCTGCTGTTTAGCCTTGCAAATGCAAAAGCCCTCCTTCCCCCTCTGCTGGTGGGGACACTCCCTGGCCCGCCCCAGCTATGGGTCCAAGCCCCAGCTGAAGCAAAGTCCCTCCTTCCTTCCTCCACCCCCATAGACACCTTCTCCTGCATGGCAGCTACACACACACACAGTTAACATAGAATATTCTGCACAGGTCCGGTGCTAGGGCTTTTTGCGCCCTAGGCAAAATCACCTTCTGGCGCCCCCCCCCCGGCACATGCGTTATGCCCCATGCACAGCACTGCTGGTACCCCTGCGTCCCCTCCATAGGCAGGAGGAGAGCAAGCCAAAAGGAGAGCTCAGCGCCCTCCCGCCTGTGGAGGGGGCGCTGTGAGCTCCTCAGCGGCTGCAGTGAGCGAGCAGCGGCAGCAGCGCCCATAGCTGAAGGCTTCAGCTACGGGCGCTGCTGTCGCCACCGCCCGCTCACTCGCTCCAGCCGCTGAGGAGCTCACACCGTCCCCTCCATAGGCGGGAGGAGCGCGAGTGTGCGCCGTGGGAGGGCGGCGGTGGTGCGGGGGTTTTGCGGGGCAGGCTGGCCAGCGCCCCCTCCATTTACGCGCCCTAGGCAACTGCCTAGTTCTCCTAAATGGATGCACCGGCCCTGATTCTGCAGAGTCAGTGGTATCAGCCCTGGAGTCCAACCTGCATTGCAGAGGGTTGGAATAGATGCCCCTTGCGACCCTCTCCAGCTCTGCACTTCCACGATTCTGTGCTACCTGCCTTGCAGGTAACAAGGAAGGTACCTCTGAGTACTTTTTGAGTGCATAAGGACCTTCTGCATTTTCCAGCAACTGGTATTCAGAAGCATTGCTGCCTCTGACTGTGAAGGCAGAGGACGGCTAGGAGCCACCGATACCTCTCTCCTCCTTCCTGGATTTGTCTAATCCTCCTTTAAAGCCATCTTAGTTGGTGGCCATCCCTGCCTCCTGTGGGAGGGAGTTCCGCTGTTTAACTCTGGGCCATGTGATGAAGGGCCTTCTTTCCACGGCATCCCCGCCCCCCCAGGCTGCTTTCCTGATCCCGTTCTGCCTCCCCGCTCTCTGCCCCCAGGGACCGCGTGGCTCGCATCGGCCTGGGCGTGATCCTGAACCTGTCCAAGGACCGTGAGAGCCTCCCTCTGGCGCGCAGCACCTCGGGGATCCTGGAGCACATGCTCAAGCACTCCGAGGACACCTGCTCACAGCTGATCTCCGACGGCGGCCTGGACGCGCTCCTCTACTGGTGCCGCTGGAGTGACCCCGTGGTCCTGCACCACTGCGCCGCCGCCCTGGCCAACGCGGCCATGCATGGCGGGCCGGCCAACCAGCGGCTGATGGTGGAGAAGAAGGCGGCCGAGTGGCTCTTCCCGCTGGCCTTCTCCAAGGACGGCTGCCTGGTGCAGTTCCACGCCTGCCTGGCTGTGGCCGTCCTGGCCACCAACAAGGAGGTGGAGAAGGAGGTGGAGCACTCGGGGACCCTGGCGCTGGTGGAGCCCTTCGTGGCCACGCTGGACCCGGGGCATTTTGCCCACACCTTGCTGGGCAGCAGCGACAACAGCCAGGGCAGGACGGCCGAGGACCTGCAGCGCTTGGTGCCCCTCCTGGACAGCTCCCGCCCAGAGGCCCAGTGCCTGGCTGCCTTCTACCTGTGCGCAGAGGCCGCCATTAAGGCCCAGCAGAAGAAGATGCAGGTAGCTTGTTTGCATGCAGAGCCATGAGGACTAGCATCTTACTTCCTCTGCTAGTTCAGCGGCAGAGCCCCTGCTTTGCATGCATGCAGAAGGTCCTGGAAGGATCCAATCCATGACTAGAATCTGGGACAGACCAGGGTTCAAATCCCCATTCCACCATGAAGCTCATTGGCAAGCTGGTTGCTCCCTCTCGGGCTAAGCTACCTTGCAGGGTTGTTGTGAGGGCCAAATGGGGAGGAAGAGGAACTTATGTGGGCCACCAACGCACAAACTGAATGAATGCTTGGCTTTGCTCAGATTTTCACAGAGATCGGGGCCATCCAGAGCTTGAAGAGGATTGTCTGCTACTCCCCGGACGGCACCACCTCCTCGCTTGCCAAGAGGGCGCTCCGCACGATGGGCGAGGAGGTGCCCCGGCGCCTGCTGCCCGCTGTGCCCAACTGGAAGCCCCTGGAGGTTCAGAAGTGGCTGCAGCAGATCGGCTTTGTCAAATACTGCCCCAATTTCCTGGTAGGGCTTGCAATGGGGCGGTTGTTGTGTGGGGAATGGGGGTCGGGGCTCCTGGAGAGAGGAGAGAGCCCCTGAGGAGACTGCATGTGTCTGTGGGGTTCACAGTTCAGTCCCCACACAGGCCTCCCCCAAAAGCTGCCTCCCTAGCCCACCCCTGGCTCTTGCAGACCCCTCCTAAGAACATAGAGCTTACACTCACCTTTTCTACCAAACACCACAACCGTTTTCCATAGTGGAGTCCCTCCATGGATCATGTTGGTTTCTCTCCCCTTGCTCACACCTTTGGACGTGAAACTTACCCCACCCTTCCTCTCCCCCCAGGAGCACCAGGTGGATGGCGACCTGCTTCTGAGGATGACGGAGGAGGATTTGCGAGTGGACCTCAAGATGACCTCCAGCATCACACGCAAGCGGTAAGGATCTCTCGGCATCCGAGGAGGAGGAGCTCCTGCGCCGAGAAGCGGGGTTGAGCTGGATGATCTCTGAGGGTCCCCTCCAGATCAAAAACAGCAGCTGTGCTATTGCTCACCAAGTACAGCAGGGCTATCAATCTGCTCCTGTTTGCCATAAAACTCCAACATTTTTTTTAAAGCACATGCCACATTTGCAGGAAATTCAGCTATGCAAAAGGGTTTCGAGCACCTGGAGGGCTGGCCAGTTCCCCCTCCACGCTGAACAACACCCCCCAAAAAAGCAGCGTGCCTCTGCTCCAACCTGGCAGGAGGTGTCCCCCCCCTGCAGCCCTACTGAGCCGCCCCCCTCCTTCCCCCAGGTTTTTCCGGGAGCTGACAGAGCTCAAGACCTACGCCAGCTACTCCACCTGCGACCGCAGCAACCTGGCCGACTGGCTGGGCTCCGTGGACCCCAAATTCCGCCAGTACACTTACAACCTGGTCACCAGTGGCATCGACCGCAACTTCCTCCACCGGGTGACGGAGCAGCAGCTGGAGGAGGACTGCCAGGTCCACACGGGATTCCACCGTGTCCGCATCCTCTCGGCGGCCCGAGGTAACCTCTCCCCCCCTGCTCTGCGGACCCCCCAACCCCCGGGAAGGACACCCTGAGGGTCAGAGCTGTTTGGCAGTGGGACGGCCTCGCTCGCAAGGCGGTGTGCTCTTCTTCACTGGAGCTCTTAAAACGGGGCTGAGCTGGATGACCCCTGGGTGTCCCTCCCAACTCTACAGTATGATTCCATGATAATAATATAATAATAGGTTTTTATTTATACCCCGCCCATCTGGCTGGGTTTCCCCAGCCACTCTGGGCGGCTTCCAACAGAAAAATAAAACACAGTAATCTATTAAACATTAAAAGCCTCCCTGAACAGGGCTGCCTTCAGATGTCTTCTAAAAGTCTGGTAGTTGTTTTCCTCTTTGACATCTGTTGGGAGGGCGTTCCACAGGGCAGGCGCCACCACCGAGAAGGCCCTCTGCCTGGTTCCCTGCAACTTGGCTTCTCACAACGAGGGAACCGCCAGAAGGCCCTCGGTACTGGACCTCAGTGTCCGGGCAGAGCGATGGGGGTGGAGACGCTCCTTCAGGTATCCTGGACTGAGGCCATTTAGGGCTTTAAAGGTCAGCACCAACACTTTGAATTGTGCTCGGAAACATACTGGGAGCCAATGTAGATGTTTCAAGACCATGAAACAACTTGCTGTTGGAAGGGAGGGAACCCATGGATCTAAGGTGGGGAACCTTTTCCAGACTGAGAGTCCACATGACCACTGTGTGAAGGACCAGTTTCTACTCCCGCTAGCATAAGGACATTAGATTGTGGCTGCTGGATCAGGCCAATGGCCCATCTAGTCCAGGCCTCCTGTTCTCACAGTGGCCAGCCAGATGCCCCCGTGGGAAGCCAGGGATTCTTTTGCTTTGCAGGGGGTTGGACTAGATGACTCTCGGGGTCCCTATGGGTCAACCAAGGCCTTCTCTCCTGCCAAAGCTCATGCAAAGGCGGTCAGCAGCATACATGTCTGAGGCTTTGTGCCAGGGACCCTGGGCATGGAGTCCAGCCTCCCATGGCTGGGAGCTCTCTCTCCTCCGGAAGAAAGAGTGGGAAAGGGAGCGGGTGCGAGTGCTTCGAAACTTCTTGGAGAGAAGCCACGGCACCACATCGCCTGGGCCTGCTATGAAACTCTTGGGAAGGGTCCCATGGCCACCCACCCCTTTCCTGTCTCCTCCCAGAGATGCTCCATTCGCCTCTGCCCTGCAGCAGCGGAAAGTCCGCCTTGGAGGGGACAGACGTCTTCATCAGCTACCGGAGAGCCACTGGGGCGCAGCTGGCCAGGTGGGCAGGGGAATGCCAGGGAGCAGCAGCGCGGACCATTCACACGTATGGGCATGTCAAAGAGAAAAGCCTTCCTTTTTTCTTTCTGTAAAGAGCCAACTGTGTGATGTAGCAGCAGAAAAGGCGAATGCAATTCTCTGCTGCATCAACAGAAGTCCAGTGTCCAGAGCAAGGGAAATAGGACCAGGATATGACCACTCTATCCTGGCTTGGGCACCTGGAATACTATGAGGAATAACTTTCTGGCAATAAGAGCTTTTTGATAGCGGAACAGACACCCTCATAAGGTGGTGGACTTTCATTGGAGGTTTTTAAAGAGAGCTTGGGTTGGGTTGGCCTGGATGACCCTTGGGGGTCCCTTCTGTCTCTATGATTCTATCAATTGCTTCTAATCTCTCAACCTCTCTGTGCAAGGAAGCAGGGGTTGGCCCACGGCGGCTCTCCCCAACCCAATGTCATCCAGAGGGTGTTGGACTCCAACTCCCAGCAACCCCAGGTTGGCCGATGTTCAGGGTTGATGGGAGTTGTAGTCCATGCGATCTCTGAAAGGTTGGTCCGAAAAGGTCGGCAGGATCTCTGACAAGCTGGGCTCAGAGCAAGGCTTGCAGTCCTCATTGGCCAGAAACATGTACCGGTAAGGGCACCATGAGACAGTGTAGAATTAACCTGCGGAACTCACTGCAACCACACTTTGCGCTACTGTTAGCAGCAGTAGTAGATTTTTACATGTTGCATTTCTACAGGAGACCTGCGTTCTCTGGTGGGGGCGTAGGGAGAATAAAATGCACCCATTAAGACCTAAAAATAGGACGGTGAAATGGATCTAATTATCCTTAGCGTTGATATTGTAAGACTTTCGATGCGTTCAGAGCACTGGCTTATTAATTATGCATTTATTGTTCCGCTTTCTGAACAATTGCAGTCTCCCATAATGGCTCATGTTAAGTAAAGATGGGGAAGGGCTGAGAAACCACAAGCACACACCAGGGGGGAGGGAGGGGGAGAGGAGGGCGTACGGACGTTATTTCCTTTACAACAGCCCACTAAGGTAGGCCGGCAGCAGCTGTGGGAGGGTGTGCAGTTTGGACTGAGGTTGCAGCCGGAGGGGAAAGGGGGTTCTCCAACCCTTTCCCTTTATGCCATCGCCCTAAATCTCTCCTCTCTCCGGAGACTCAATCGGAAAGAGCCCAATTCTGGGTGCCTGGGTCAAACCACCCTTCCTTTCCTGCACCCCCCGCCCCGTTTTCGCTCCCCCAGTCTCCTGAAGGTCCACCTGCAACTGCACGGATTCAGCGTCTTCATCGACGTGGAGAAGCTGGAGGCCGGGAAGTTCGAGGACAAGCTGATTCAGAGCGTGATGAGCGCCCGGAACTTCGTGATGCTGCTTTCGCGCAACGCCCTCGATAAGTGCGTGGGGGACACTGAATGCAAGGATTGGGTGCATAAGGTGAGAGGGCTTCACCCTGCCAGGGATCATAGCGTCTCTGTGTTTGGGGAGATAGGGAAGAAATTCAGAGAATCCTAGAAGGGTTGGACGGGGACCCCCAAGGCAGGGGTCTCCTTGGGGCTCCTGCCATCTTCCATAATAATAATAATAATAATAATAATAATAATAATAATAATATATTATATATACCCTGCCCATCTGGCTGGGTTTCCCCAGCCACTCTGGGCGGCTTCCAACAGAAAATAAAACACAGTAATCTATTAAACATTAAAAGCCTCCCTGAACAGAGCTGCCTTCAGATGTCTTCTAAAAGTCTGGTAGTTGTTTTCCTCTTTGACATCTGTTGGGAGGGCGTTCCACAGGGCAGGCGCCACCACCGAGAAGGCCCTCTGCCTAGTTCCCTGCAACTTTGCTTCTCGCAGCGAGGGAACCGCCAGAAGGCCCTCGGTGCTGGACCTCAGTGTCCGGGAAGAATGATGGAGGTGGAGACGCTCCTTCAGGTATACTGGACCGAGGCCATTTAGGGCTTTAAAGGTCAGCACCATCCTTTGGACACGACCAAACCAGCATAGATATCACTGAGACAGGAGTGCAAACAGGCCGGGAATGTTTGCTCGAGAGGGCACATCTTTTGGGGAGACTTTGTCCTGCCACATTATGCCCAAATTCTTCCTGATACAATGTACATGGAAGCCAGCAGGACGAGAGGAAGGGAGATCACATTGGACAAGCTCACCCCTCCCTAAGCAAGATTTTCCTCCTCTCTTTATAAATGCTTCACAGGAAATTGTCACAGCCCTGAGTAGCGGGAAGAACATTGTCCCGATCACGGACCACTTCGAATGGCCGGATCCAAAGACCCTCCCTGAGGACATGAGAGCCATCCTGAAGTTCAACGGGATCAAGTGAGGAGTGTCCCTGGGGATAAGGCGGGCAGAGGGGGCAACACAGCCAGCTACTTTGCGGGAGAGAGGGGGGGTGCATCTGGGGAAACTCCGGGGAGACAAGGCTGAATCCGAAAGGGTTTGAAACCAATTGAATGCTAATAGCTTCAGGTGCAAAAGACGCTTTGAAGCACCAGGCTTGAAGTTGCACCCTTTCCCCTGCCCCTTTCCAAATCGGTGCTCCAGTTCATGCAGGGGGGAAATGGGGACCCCTGGGAAACTCAAGAGCTGCAGATTTCCCATGGCCCCTTCCACACCAAGTACCGCATGGCTTGGTTCAGCTTAGGGGTCCTCAGCAGGGGTCCCTCAGACCTTGTGGGGGCCGGACTATATATTTTTTTTGGGTGGGGGAATGGACGAGGGATGATGAGCAGCGTGCGAAAGGGCTCCGGAGAGGGGCTGCTTACAAAGCCCAGCCCCCTTCCTCCTCTAGGCAGGGCAGGGAGAAGCCAGGAGGAGGGAGGGAGGGAGGGAGGAGCCCTGTGGTTCAGCTGTTTCATTTCCACTTCCCTTGCAGATGGTCCCACGAATACCAAGACGCCACCATTGAGAAGATCATCCGCTTCCTGCAGGGCCGCTCCTCCCGGGATTCCTCCGCTGGCTCGGAAAACAGCCTGGACTGTGGGGCCCCTCAAAACTAGGGAGCTGGAAGGTGCTTCCCCCCAACGGAGCGGGCGGTGGGGCGGAGTGGGAAGAAGAGGGGGACCCTTTGCTTCTGTCCCCAAGTCTGCACTGGCCTAGAGAGTGGCCTCACCCCACTGCTGCAGCCCCTCCCCCCCAGCTTTTGCAGGCTCAGCCACTGCTGCTGCGTCAGTGCCCCCTGCTGGCTGCCTTTGGGATACGCCAATTAGGTTATGCAAAACTCCGGAAGACAGTTGGAGCAGCAAACTTTCTCCCTTGCTAGTGGCCTTTCACCAGAGGCTCTTAACTCTTTGTGTGCCTGGGTAAGATTTTTGGTTTCTCAACAAATTCGGTTATTACTTGGCTGTGGGGAAAGTAGTCGGGAAGGTGGCCTTTGTAGCCTTTATCTTGTATTAATTAAAGTATTTATCAGATTCTAGGCTCCAGAAGCTTCTTTAGGTGTCTGCTCATCTGTTTTTTAAAGCTAAGGAAATGGTAAGAGGTTTAGGAAATGACTGCATTTCAAACCCCTTCATAAACCCTCTAGAGATTGGAAGGAGCGGCAAAGTGGCCAAGTTCAGGGACGTTTAAACACAAAAGAGATTCCAAAGAGCTCCGAAACGGAGTGGATGGGTGGTAAAATGGCAAATGCAATTCAATGCAAACAAGTGTTAAATGATGCTGGGTCAAAAAAGTCTTAATTTCATGTACCTGCTCATGGGGACCTGAATTGCAGGTGGCAGACCAGCAGTGAGACCTTGCGCTCCTAAGAGACAGCTCAGTGAGGCTGACCGAGTGACAATGCACATCCCAGGCAAGGGATGGTTAGGAAAGGAACTGAGAACAAAACGGCCAGGATCATGAGGTCGTTATAGAAATCTATCGTGCGGCCACGTTTGGAGAACTGTGTGTAGTCCTCAAAAAGGAGATGTTCAGAAAAGGGAAGCCAAAACAGCCAAGGAGGTGGAAGAACGACTCCCAGCGTGAAGAAAGTCCGCAGCATTGGGGATGTGAGAAAGAGGCGCCATGGTAGAAGTTCATAAGGTTATGTGTGGCGTGGAGAAAGAACAGGGCTGCTCACTACTCCTGGAAGGGACCCCCAAGGCTCATCTAGTCCAACCCCCTGCAATGCAGGAATCGCATTTGACCTGTTGAAAAAAAACCCGGTGTGCCTCAGGAGTAGCAGCAGAACACAGCCCCTTATTCTTCCTTGGCTTATCTATCTATCTATCTATCTATCTATCTATCTATCTATCTATCTATCTATCTATCTATCATCTATCTATCTATCATCTATCTATCTATCTATCTATCTATCTATCTATCTATCTATCTATCTATCTATCTATCTATCATCATTATTATTATCTATCTATCTATATCTATCTATCTATCTATCTATCTATCTATCTATCTATCTATCTATCTATCTATCTATCTATCTATCTTTTTTGCTTTCCTGGCTGGACTGCTCTCAGCCGCCGTCCCATCACCCAGCCTTTCCTGCCCGTGCCAGGCTCGTGGCCTCTCCTCTGTGGCCCCGGAGTGGCGTGGAGTTTGCAGAGTCAGGAGGAAACGTGAGCGGAGCTGGAAGGGAGCGTCAATTATACAGGCGCCCAAGTGAGCCGTTCCCCTGAATTATGGGTGCCTTTCAGTTGGAGGGTTGGAGGGAAGAGGGGGAGGAGGGGGAGACAGGGAACCAAGTGCCGAAGGAAGGTCTCCCCTCGGTCACCACCCAGTTCCCCCACACAGGGCCTTGGTCTTTATGACCCCCAATGATTGCAATTTGCACCCCTGCCAGTCAATTTTAAGGACCAGATTCACAGGTCACTTGGAAGCTGCCTCTATACCGAGCCAGACTACTGGGTTTGCCTGCACTGACTGGCAGCAGCGGCTCTGCAAGGGCATCCTTGAGAGCTAGTGTGGTGTAGTGGTTAAGAGTGGTAGACTCGTAATCTGGGGAACCGGGTTCGAGTCTCCGCTCCTCTACATGCAGCTGCTGGGTGACCTTGGGCTAGTCACACTTCTCTGAAGTTTCTCAGCCCTACTCACCTCACTAAGAATAAGAATAAGAATAATTTATTTATACCCCGCCCATCTGGCTGGGTTTCCCCAGGCACTCTGGGCGGCTTCCAATAGAAATATTAAAATACAATAATTTATTAAGCATTAAAAGCCTTCAGATGTCCTCTAAAAGTCTGGTAGTTGTTTTCCTCTTTGACATCTGTTGGGAGGGCGTTCCACAGGGTAGGTGCCACTACTGAGAAGGCCCTCTGCCTAGTTCCCTGTAATTTGGCATCTTGCAACGAGGGAACCGCCAGAAGGCCCTTGGCACTGGACCTCAGTGTCCAGGCAGAACGATGGAGGTAGAGACGCTCCTTCAGGTATACTGGACCGAGGCTGTTTAGTGCAGGCATCCCCAAGCTGCGGCCCTCCAGATGTTTTGGCCTACAACTCTCATGATCCCTAGCTAAGAGGACCAGTAGTCAGGGATGGTGGGAATTGTAGTCCAAAACATCTGGAGGGCCGAAGTTTGGGGGTGCCTGGTTTAGGGCTTTAAAGGTCAGCACCAACACTGAATTGGAAATTTACTGGGAGCCAATGTAGGTCTTTCAAGACCGGTGTTATGTGGTCTCGGCGGTCGCTCCCAGTCCCCAGTCTAGCTGCCGCATTCTGGTTTAATTGTAGTTTCTGGGTCACCTTCAAAGGTGGCCCCACATAGAGCGCACTGCAGTAGTCCAAGCAAGAGATAACCAGAGCATGCACCACTCTGGCGAGACAGTCCGTGGGCAGGGAGGGTCTCATCCTGCGTACCAGACCCAGCTGCCCTGGATACAGAATTAACCTGCACCTCCATGGACAGCTGTGAGTCCAAGCAGAGTGTTTGTTGTGGGAGAGGATGGGAAAGGAGAATGTTAGCCGCTTTGAGACTCCTTCGGGGAGGGATAAAGCGGGATATCAAATCCAAACTCTTCTTCATCACCGTCCTGCATGCAAACGGGCTGGAAATCACAGGAGGGAAAAGGGCGCTTAGGTTCTGCACTGTGAGAACGGGACGCTGGACTCAGTGGGCCCCTTTGGGCCCGATCCAGCAGCCTCTTCTGATGTTCCTGAATTGCCAGCTCTCCCTTCTTATCTGTTCTCTGTGCAGAAGGACAGGCGGAGGAGTGGGAAAACCCTCCCTCCCTCCCACGCCAGGCCCACCCCCAGGCCGAGATGCATCTCCAAGGCCGCTCTTTAGGGCCCCAGTTGGCACACCTCAGAGTACCAACGTGCCACAAAAGGGCAAAGAGAGGAGCGAGCATCTTATCAGCACACACCTCCAACTTTATTGTGACATGTCCTTTGATGCACACCCTCGTCGAGGTGTGTCCGGGAGCCGTCTGCAACCAGCAATTTCCCCTTGAAGTAAGAATGGGGAAGCAAACTTGAGGAGTGGGGGGGGGACCACCTCCCTTGGCACAGGAGAGCTAGCTGTCATCGAGAGATGGGCCGTCTCCCCCTTGGCACCCAAGCCCGTCCTAGAAGCCTGCTCTCTTGGGATGAACTCGCTGTCTCTGTTTCCTGGAGACTTGCGACAGACTGGGCTGGAAAGAGCGGCAGCTGCCCCACTAGAAAAGGAAAATACTCCCCACTGCTGGGGTGGGTGATACCCCAGAACGGGGACGGAAGAAGAGATTCATGGGAGAGAAGAGGGGGCTTTCTTTGCGGTCTCCCCTAAAAGCCAATGTGAATGGCACACACAAAGTCGTCCCCCCCCCCCGCCACTCCCCTGGCTACGATTCCTCCTCCCTGCTCCACAGATCTGAAGAAAGGTTCTAGTCCTCATGACACACCCAATCCAGTGGCACAGAAATCACAGCATGTCTCAGGTGAAAGTCAGCTGGTCATTGTTCCGCCTCCTGCAGCGGACCAGGCATGTCGGCAAAGTGGCTGTAGTCGGGTTTCGAGTCCTGGATTTCAATCCAGCTGGGGGAGGGAGGGAGAGAGAGAGCGAGAGAGAGAAAAGGGGCAGAGTTAAGGACCTCCGAGGAATGGAGCCGATAGAGCCCAGGGTGTGCTGCAGCTGCACAAAAGGCAAATGCAATGCCAGGCGTCATTAGGAAAAGAAAAATTAAATTAAATGCAGCCATGATACAACTGCATTTGGAATACTGTGTACAGTTCTGTTCACCTCAAAAAGGGCATTGCAGAGAGGGAAAACGTTTCAGAAAAGGGCAACCCAAATGGATCAAGGGGGGGGTGGTGGAAGAAAAATTGTGTCGTTTGGGACTCTTTAGTTTAAATGGCAACATTAGAGGTGTTTATAAAATTCTGCAAGTGAATAGAGAAGACTGTCCCTCCCTCTCTCCTAACACTGGAACTAGTGGTGATCCCACGAAACTGATTGATGGAAGATTTAGGCAGAGTTAGACTGCGGAACTCCCTTCCACAGGAGACAGGGATGGCCACCAACTTGGGTGGCTTTTAAAGAAGATTAGGCAAGTTGGAGGAGAGGGCTCTGGAGGGCTCCTAGCCAGGAGGCTCGGCTCTGCTTCCATGGTTGGAGGTGACAGCCATGCTTCTGAATCCCAGTTGCTGGAAACCGCAAGAGGGAAGAGTTGCTCTTGGGCTCGGATCCTGCTGGTGGGTTTCCCATTGGGGCATCTGGTTGGCCTCCGTGAGAACAGGAGGCTGGACTAGATGGGCCCCTTTGCCTGAACGAGCCAGGCTATCCTTACACAGGCTATCCTTACACACTATCCATTTCTTCCTATATAAATAACAACTAAATGCTGTCGTCACACTGCAGTTTGAGTAGCTGCCACTAGGGCTCCCTTTGGCCTGACTCAGCTGCAGCCAGGCTCCTCTTATGGGGTTTGAGGTGACCTTGCGATGCAGGAAGCCAGGGTGGTCAAGATGGAGAGAGGAGGACTTACCCGATGATGGCGGCTGGAACGAGGAGGATGACGGCCCCAAAGAGGAAGGGGAATCCTTTCATGAAGGAGAGGCTGGCTGGGTAAAGGGAATTGAAGACCCCCGTGGCCACCAGCGAGCAGAGGCCTTCCACGCAGGCCACGGCAGCAAAGAGAGCCCCTGGAGGGGAGAGCGGAGAGCTGAGGCACGCATGGGGCATGCCCCCAATGCCCCAACCCCAAATGGTGGGTGTTTTCATACAATCATAGAGATGGAAGGTGTACCCAAAGGTCCTCTAGTCCAACCCCTGCAATGCAGAAATTGCAGCTCAATTTCCTGACCTGACCTCTCCAGTCAACGAGAGACCATCTTATAAAGGAGTCTGCTCTTCCCAGGGTGCTGGGAACTGTAGTTCTGTGACGTCCAGACCTTCCTAGCTGGGGATCTGAACTTGCTCTTTGTCCCCAGCAACACACACACATAGGGAGCCTACCCAGGAGGGGTGTTTGGGAGAGAGGTGAGGTCCTCAAGCCTGTTGGGGAAGCGACTCCCACCAACCACCCAAAAAATGTCTGAAACTCACGTTGTGCTTCTCCAGTAAATGCACAACCCCTGATTCTTGCAGCTCGTTCCAGCACCATTATTTCTGGATTCTGCCACGAGGACTAGAAACTTTTGAGTTTGTTTTTAGTCCTTAGGGTAGCAGTGGGAAGCTTTGGCCCTCCAAATATGACTGAACTACAATTCCCATCAGTCCTAGCTGTCAGCCATGTTTGCCCCAATGCATTGTGGGTCAGGTGATTTGGCTGTGGATCCCCGAACCCTTGCTTTGCTTACCTTGCTCCTTCTTGTCAACCAGCCTGGATAACTTGGAGCGGATCACAGGCGTGACCGTCATGGAGAGGAAAAGGAGGCCGTATCCTGTCGGGGGAAGGAGGAGAAAGAAAACGAAGAGACCCACTGAAATGACTTCGGTTTGGGGCAAACTTAAGTGTCCTTGGATGTCCACCAACTGGCAACCAGAGGCCTTGACTGTCTCTGACAGTTAGTGCTCTCTAGGAATCTAGATAGACTGCCTCTGGGCCTGGAGGTTCCACAAGAGCATCATAAGAGCCTGCTGGATCAGGCCCAAGGGGCTCTGTTGGTAGGGTAGGAGGAGATGTTTAATCTCAGAGTCATGGGTTCAAGTCCCACATTGGGCAAAAATATTCCTGCATTGCAGGGAGCTAGATGAAACCTTGCGTTCCCTCCCCACTCTACAATTCTGCGATTCTAGCACGGCATCCTGTGCCCATAGGGAAGGCCACTCAGGTCCTGCTTGTGATCTCCTCGCTTGCGCTTCCCACCCACCAGGGCTCACAGAATCTTATAATCATCCGAGGTGGAGGAGCACCCAGGGGTCATCTAGTCCCACCCCCGCAGTGCAGGAATTCAGAGGCACGCTGCCTCTCGACACTGAGGGTACGTAGCACAGAACGAAATGGATCAGGCCAGTGGCCCCTCTAGCCCAACACCCTGTCCCCACAGTGGCCAACCATATGCCCCCACAGGAATCCCACAAGCAGGACCCGAGGGCAACAGTTCTTCAGTTCTGCACCGTCTATTCAGGGGTAGACTGCCCCTGAGCATGGAGGTTCTGTTCCCACAGTAGGCCTCCAAGCGGAGAGCCCGGTAGCAGGATCAGGCCAGGGACCCATCTGGCCCAGCATTCTACACAGATGCTTGGGAGATGGTGGACTCCCATTCCCTGGAGGTTTCTAAGCAGAGGCTTGGTGTCCATCTGCCGGGGGACTCTTTAGCTTTGACCCTTGCGCGGCTGGGGGGTTGGGCTAGATGGCCGCCAGGTGTCCCTTCCGACTCTCCAACCCTCAAGCAACGCCTCCTCTCCCAGGAGCAGCTCACCTGTGAACATCAGGGGTGTGGTGCTCGCCAGGGCGATCGTCCCCAGGCCCAGGACGTTGGACAGCAGGCCGACTTCGGCCACCCAGCCGTCCTCGAGGCAGGTCTGCAGCAGGCGCAGCCCCAACAAGCTGGCAAGGTAGGCCAGGTAGTGAGCGGCCGAGCCGTAGCCGATCAGCTCCGAGCCCCAGCAGAGCGGGGTGCTCAGCTCGTACAGCACCAGCAGGTCCGAGGCCCCAAAATGCACGGTGACCACCAGGAAGAAGGCGAGGGAGTACAGGAGCAGCTTGTGCCACTCCCAGCCCCGGGCGCCAGGCACATAGAGGCGGAGGACGGAGGCGTAATGTTGGAGGGTGAAGAGCCCCGCGGGCCGTCCGGGCTGCTCCACCGATTCCCGCAGGCAGACGGCGGCATAGAGAGCGGCGGCGAGGCTAGCCGAGAGGGCCAGCCAGAAGGGAGCCACGTAGCCTTGGGCATGGCGCCACTGCCCGCCCACGATGCTGGCTCCCATTCCCGCCAGGCCCAGGCAGGCCTCCAGGATGGCCACGCGGAAAGTGCGCCCTCGCCGGTCGCTGACATCGGCCGCGTAGGCGAAGGAGGCAGCCAGGATGAGGTTGTAGTCGCCCGAGAGGCCGGCCAGGATGCGGCCCAGCAGGAGCCAGGCCACGGGGAGCCGGAGGGACATCACGGCCAGGAAGATGGCCGCCTGCAGAGCCATGCCCAGCGAGGGGAGGACGAGGGCCGGGCGGCGCCCTCTGGAGTCGCTCCAGGGGCCGAGCAGCGTGACGGAGAAGAGGCCCACCAGGAAGCCGGACAGGTTGAGGTAGAGGTTCCAGTGGGCCACCAGGGTCTCCAGTTCCTGAGAGAGAAAGAGGGGGGGGGAGGCAGAGGGCTGTGAGGCAGGAGGAGGGCTGGACTACTGCAAGGCGCTCTTCACAGGGCTGCCCTTGGGCTTGGCTTGGAAGCTACAGCTGGCCGCGGCCAGATTGCTGGCAGGAGGGCAAGAACAAGGGTTGCCCTTGTGAAGGAGCTGCGCCGGCTGCCCACCTGTATTCGAGGGTCTTGCGTTAATCAACAAGGCCCCGAGCTACTTGGGTCTACAATTCCTAAGGGATCGCCTGAACCCTTCTATCCCAGCTCGCTCACTGAGATCACCCGTGGTGCGGCTCACTTGACAACAATGAGAAACCAAGCCTCTCAGGTCATGGACCCGGTCCTGTGGAACTCCCTGGCACTGGAGATGCAGCGGGCACCTACTAAAAACTTTTCTATTCTGCCTGGTCTAGGCAGGCCACGAAGAACACAAGGGTTGGCTGGTGTTTGCTTTTAATTCTTTGTTTGCTTTTAACTCGGTTTCAAATTTTTATGATTTTATTGAACGGTTTTATGCTTTTACATTGTTGTAAACCGCTGTGATATGTTTTTATGGTACCGCAGTATATACCGTACATATCTATTATAAATAAATAACTTGGAGCTGGGAATGTCCCCTGCCTGAAACCCCGCAGAGCTGCTGCCAGTCAGTGTAGGCAATACTGAGCTGGGAGTCCAGAGGGTCTGACTTGGTATATATGTCTGCTATCTCTTAGGGACACCATCAAGGCCGATGCTGTGGTGTTGTTGTTGTTGTCTGTTGTTTTTAAAATTTGTCTACTGCCCCTCATTCATAGATCTCAGGTCGCTTCACAGCATTAAAATCCAAGATAAAAAACACAAAGTACATATTAAAGCAAGAACGAAAAAAGCCACAAACCAATAACCCTGTGCTATCTTTTATACCCACAAACATTCTTCTTCGTTTTCTTTTAAAAACGGTATGTGGTTTCAATTCCATTCATATTTAAAAACTTTCCTATGTTTCCAGCTTTCCCCTACTTTATCGGTGTTTCTGCTTTGGTTTTTATCGGTAAGCCACCTCCAGTCCCAATCTGGGGCAAAAGGTGGGAGATAAATAAACGCAGCAACAACTACAACAGCCCCCCCCCCCAGCCTGAAACCCAGAGGAGAACGGCTGCCAGTCTGTGCCTGCAGTCCAGATCCTGATGGAGCAAGAACGTGACTGGCTCTAAGACACCTTCCCGGGCTGCCTGGTCAGGTGAGCTTCCCCGTTCAGGCGCAGTCTACCCCAGCCAAGCCCCGTTGCCGCGACGCACCTCCTCCTGCTTGGCGGAGCCGCTCCCGTTGGCGCATCCTCCTCCTCCTCCCTGCCGGGCGGCGCTGCTGCCGTTCCCGGAGCCGAGGCGCTCCCACAGGTACTGGGTGCAGAGGGGGCCCTGCAAGCCCATGGCCAGCGTGGCCAGCAGCAGCACCGGCTCCACGGCCCGCGGGCGCGCGCACCCGGCCCGGCGCGCCCGATCCTCCGTCTCCGTCTCCGCCTCCGCCTGGTCCCCGGGCTGCCCCGCCGGGGGTCCCGCCGGGGGTCCCGCCGCCTGCTCGGCCATGGCGGCGGCGGCGGTAGCAGCGACCAAGGGGCGGAGCGGCCACCAGCTCCGCCCGGCCCGACGCGGCGGGGATGGGCGGGCCATGGCCGGGTCGGCAGCCGGGAGGAGAGAAGGAAGGAGGCGGCCGCCGGGGCGCGGAGGGAGGAAGGAAGGAGAGAGAAGCGCCGCGCGCGGCTCTCGCGGACCTGCCGTGACGTCACGGCAAGACGGCGGCGTGCAGAGAGCCATTGCAGCCTGGGAAACTGGGAAGAATCTTGCCCGCGTGCTTGGCTTCCTCTCTCCTCGATTAATAGGGACTACTAGGCATAGCTGCCCTGTTGTCTTTGTCCATGGAGTTTTCTTGGCAGGGTTACTGGAGTGGCTTGCCAGTTCCTTCTCCAGGTGGATCACGTTTAGTCAAAACTCTCCACTATGACCTGTCCATCTTGGGTGGCCCTGCATGGCATAGCTCATAGCTTCTCTGAGTTATTCAAGCCCCTTCGCCACGACAAGGCATTGATCCCTGCTTATTTAACTTATATGCAGAATTCATCATGCGAAAGGCTGGACTAGATGATTCCCAAGCCAGAATTAAGATTGCCGGAAGAAATATCAACAACCTCAGATATGCAGATGACACAACCTTGATGGCAGAAAGTGAGGAGGAATTAAAGAACCTTTTAATGAGGGTGAAAGAGGAGAGCGCAAAATATGGTCTGATGCTCAACATAAAAAAAACCAAGATCATGGCCACTGGTCCCATCACCTCCTGGCAAATAGAAGGGGAAGAAATGGAGGCAGTGAGAGATTTCACCTTCTTGGGCTCCTTGATCACTGCAGATGGTGACAGCAGTTCGAAATTAAAAGACGCCTGCTTCTTGGGAGAAAAGCAATGACAAACCTAGACAGCATCTTAAAAAGCAGAGACATCACCTTGCCGACAAAGGTCTGTATAGTTAAAGCTATGGTTTTCCCAGTAGTGATGTATGGAAGTGAGAGCTGGACCATAAAGAAGGCTGATCGCCGAAGAATGGATGCTTTTGAATTATGGTGCTGGAGGAGACTCTTGAGAGTCCCATGGACTGCAAGACGATCAAACCTATCAATTCTGAAGGAAATCAGCCCTGAGTGCTCCCTGGAAGGACAGATCGTGAAGCTGAGGCTCCAATACTTTGGCCACCTCATGAGAAGAGAAGAATCTTTGGAAAAGACCCTGATGTTGGGAAAGATTGAGGGCACTAGGAGAAGGGGACGACAGAGGACAAGATGGTTGGACAGTGTTCTCGAAGCTACGAACATGAGTTTGACCAAACTGCGGGAGGCAGTGCAAGACAGGAGTGCCTGGCGTGCTCTGGTCCATGGGGTCACGAAGAGTCGGACACGACTAAACGACTAAACAACAACAACAACAGGCATAGCTGCCAAGTTATCCCTTTTTTAAAGGGATTTTCCCTTATGCTGAATAGGCTTCCTCGCGAGAAAAGGGAAAACTTGGCAGCTATGCTTCTAGGCACTTGGCTGCGTTGCTTTCCTTCGAAAGAATGAAAGCTGGATCTTTCATGGAGACGGGCAAACATACCCTCCTCTGGATCAGGCCCTAGGGGCCCTTCTAGTGCAGCCTTCTGTTCTCACAGTGGCCAAGGGGAAACTCTGTGAGCAGGATCCGAGCGCAAGAGCCCTCTCTTCCGATGCGCCTTACAAATAATGGCCAATAGCCCTTGAATGGCAAGATCAACATCCCAAAATGGTTTTCGACCACAGTGATTTTCACCGCTCGACAACTTCAAGAAAAATGCAGAGAGCAAAACCAACCCCTTGATAGGGGAAAAATCCTGGGGTGCAGATTTACTCCCCTGCCCAGCTCGTCGGGGTGCAACTTCCCTCGGATCTCTCTGGGTCAGCAAAAGGAGGAGTCTGTCTCCAGCCAAGCTAAAGAAGCAAATACTGTACAGTACTACTACTGAAGGAATTGTTTTATTTTACTGTAGTGGTCAGTAGATCTGATTTTTATTTGTTTCAACAAGGTTCGAACACACAAACAGTAGGAACCCCTGAGCATGGGCTTGCGTGAACTTCTTAAGACCTCTCCCCATTTCCCATAATACATTACATTTTTCAACAGCATCATCGATACATCACAAATATGTCACAAAGTGGGAGTGTTTGGCATGTAGAAACATGAGCCCTGTCAATCACCCCAGTTCTTCCCAACACCTTTGGGAAGATGTAAAGTACTACACTTCGGCAAAAAAAAATGAAAGGCACAAATACAGGATGGGAGACACCTGGCTTGAGAGCAGTACATGTGAAAAGGATCTAGGAGTCTTGGTAGACCACAAACTTGACACGAGTCAACAGTGTGATGCAGCAGCTTAAAAAGCCAATGCAATTCTGGGCTGCATCAATAGGAGTATAGCATCTAGATCAAGGGAAGTAATAGTACCACTGTATTCTGCTCTGGTCAGACCTCACCTGGAGTACTGTGTCCAGTTCTGGGCACCACAGTTCAAGAAGGATACAGACAAGCTGGAACGTGTCCAGAAGAGGGCAACCAAAATGGTCAAAGGCCTGGAAACAATGCCTTATGAGGAACGGCTTAGGGACCTGGCTATGTTTAGCCTGGGGAAGAGAAGGTTAAGGGGTGATATGATAGCCATGTTCAAATATATGAAAGGATGTCATATAGAGGAGGGAGAAAGGTTGTTTTCTGCTGCTCCAGAGAAGTGGACACTGAGCAATGGATTCAAACTACAAGAAAGAAGATTCCACCTAAACATTAGGAAGAACTTCCTGACAGTAAGAGCTGTTCGGCAGTGGAATTTGCTGCCAAGGAGTGTGGTGGAGTCTCCTTCTTTGGAGGTCTTTAAGCAGAGGCTTGACAGGCATATGATGGTGTTTGATGGTGTTTCCTGCTTGACAGGGGGTTGGACTGGATGGCCCTTGTGCTCTCTTCCAACTCTATGATTCTATGATTCTATTCCCCAAAGAACAATAAAAGTGTTTACACACACCCCTAGCTGCGAGGCTTCCCTGCCCTTCTCCTTGGAACGTATCAGGATTGAATCAACCATCCCGATGATTTCTTGCTTAAAAAATCACGTGTGAGAAGGTGCCTCCGTGTGGCTTTGGAGCCTGTTCTTTGCCCTCTGAGGAGATGCGGATGTGCTGGGGGGGGGGCAGGAGCAGAGCCCTGTGGTCGTGCCCTCCTCCTTGTTCCTTGGGGCTGTGAACCCAGCCGAGGCTGGAAGCAGGATCAGGGTCAGGGTGCAGAGAGCCCCTCCCCTGCTTCAGCCAGTGAACCCGACCAGTCCAGGGGTTTATGACCCGTAATTGCAGATTGCAGGCCGTGACTTTTGCGACTTTTCCGAAGAGACAGGAGCAGGACAGGGGGTTAAAAGGGGTCAGGCAGATCCGTCTGTGGGAAATAAGGCTCTGTTCTCAGAGTCAGTCAATGCTGGGAATCTCAAATGGAGAGTTTCTGCTGTTGGGCTCAGCTGGTGGGCATCTGGTTTGGTCTGATCCACTTGCAGGGCTCTCCATATGGAGGTTTACGGTGGCAGCAGAACTTCCACACCCAGGGACAGTCTACCTCTGAATGCCAGTTGCTGGGAATCACGAGTGGAGAACGTTGCTGCTGTTGAGCTCAGGTCCTCCTTGCTTGTGGGCTTCTTTCCTCTGGGACACCTGGTGAGTCACAGGGAGAATGTTGGGTTAGAGACCCTTTGGCCTTATCCAGGTGCAGCCACTGTTCTTCTGGAATTCCTAGAGCCCACCGAGTCCAGCATCCTGTCCTCACAGTGGTCAAGCAAGTCAAGTGTTAGGGGAAATCAGCAAGCAGGATCTGAATCATCATTGCCTCTGACCGTGGAGCAGAGCACAGCCATTGTGGCTAGTTGCCCTCTCCTCCCCTAGGAATGAGTCCAACTCTCTTTTTAAAGCCTTCTCAGTAGTGGTGCCCGCCCTCCTATCAGATGTCAAGGAAATTGGTAACAACTGCCTGACTTTTAGCAGAGTGGCTGGGTAAACGGGCAGGGTATAAATTTATTATTATTATTATTATTATTATTATTATTATTATTATTATTCAGGTTGGTGGCCATCACTGCCTCCTGTGGCAGGGAGTTCCACAGCTTAACTCTGTGCTGCACAGTTGGGCACTTAGATATGAAGAACCTCTGATGATCGTGATGAAACACGGCGAATGGCCCTGCTGGGCCTTCCAGATGTTCTTGGGCTGCAGCTCCATTGTCCCTGACCATTGGCCATGCTGGCCACTGAGGAAAACTGGAGTTGGGGCCCCAGGAACATCCATGAGGCCCCAGGGGTGTGCTGAGACAAGACATTTCTGGGGGCCATGGAGCTTCTTCCCCTGCCATGAGATGAGATCACCTTACCCCACAACGAGATCTACAAGATCACCTTACCCCACAAACACCCACTCGGCCACTTTGAACAGTGCAATTGGCACTACTGCAAATAATTCCTGCTCTACGTTTGTAAAAACAGCACCTCCCCTTTGGAACTCCCTGCCTCTTGATATCAAGCAGGCACCTCCCCTGCATTCTTTTCAGCACCTGCTAAAAACATTTTGCTGAGACAAACCTGCCCAGGCACTTAGAAAGCCACTGCAAGTTTCGTTCTTAGTATTTTAACTTTACCGGTGTTTTTAAAGTATTGCTGTGGTTTCCCCTTGATTTTGTTGCTTCATCTTCTCGTAAATCGCTTTGACGACTTTTAGAAAAACAAGCACAAGCGGCCTATAGGTTTTATGAAATAAATAAATACACCCGGCCAAGGACTTTGCCCCTTGTGCCCGCTGCCAGCTGCAAAAGATAACCGATCCCTTTCCAAGGTTTGACATCCCTCCGCCCCTTCTCCTTATTATTCCCAGAAGTAATTTATGAGGCCGGTTTATGATGAGGCTTCTTGGCTTCTAGCGAAGGGGCAGAGCAACGCTCTTGCGACTGGCATTGTACTTCCACGGAGAGCGCAATGTTCTCCTTGGCGGAGGGGAACAGGGCTGCGATAATTGCTATAGCAGCAGAAAAAGGCTTCCTCCTAAGGCGCAGAGTTCATTGGGAGGAAATGAAAACCATCATAACCACCCCATTACCGGCTAGGATGGGCTGGAGACGGATGTTTGTGCTTGTGACACCCTGAAGAGCTCTGGGATCCTTTGCACAATGGCTGGCCTTGTGCTTGCCCCTCGAGGGGGGGGGGAGGTTGTGATGTGGGGCAATGGCTCTGGGGCTGAGCCCTCGCTTTGCAGGTCAAAGGTTCCAGGTTCCTTCCCTGGCAGCATCTCTGGCGAGAAAAGGAGCTGGAAAGGAGGAAACATATGGAGGTTGTGGACTCTCCTCTCTTGGAGGTTTTTAAGCAGAGTTTGTATGCCCATCTGTCCTGGATGAGATTCCTGCATTTTCCAAAGCAACTACATACTCTATTCCGAACTTAAAAATGGAAAGCGTAATACTGGTGGTCAACAAGAAGGGTCATCACCGCCTCCTGTGGGAGGGAGTTCCACAGTTTAACTCTGCGCTGCGTGAAGAAAGATTTCCCTTTATCTATCCTGAATCTTTCAACATTCAGATGAATGGGATGCCCACCAGAGTTAGGAGAGGTGGAGAAAAATCCACTTTCTCCAGGCCAGGCATAATTTTAACAGCTTCTATCATGTCGCCTCTGATCCGCCTTTTGTCTGAAGCAAAAAGTCCCAAATGCTGGACCCTTTCCGTATAGGACCTGTTGAGAGATCGGGGTTCGAATCCTCCCACTTGACCATGAAGCTCTCACTGGGTGATCTCGGGCCAGTCCGTTGCCTCTTGACCTAGTCTGCTACTTCGCAGGGTTGTGGTGGGGAATTAAATGAGGGGAGGGAGAACGGTGGGTGCTCATTGTGCGCACGATCATGTGACGTCATGATTTCACGATGCAACGTGACGTTGTGACGTGACGTCATGTCATGTCATGTGACGTCATGGCGACAAGCGGAGGGCACATGTGTGATCTGCAGCCGCAGCAGCGCCAGGGCCTGTGTGTCTCCTCTGCGGGGCTTCTGCAGTGCCCCAGAAGCCTGTCCACAGCCTCAGCAGGCGGCAACAGAAGCCCCAGAGACGCATGTCACCTTTTTTATGTATGCCACGACGGCGGCAAGAATTTTACTAGCTAAGAACTGGAAATCTCATGAATTACCAACAGTTGATGACTGGCAGATGAAGATGATGGAGTTTATGGAACTGGCTGAGATGACCGGAAGAATCCGTAACCGGGGAGAAGAAGCGACAGAAGAAGATTGGAAAGATTTTAAATTATATTTGCCAAAGTTACATATTAAGAATAGAATTAGGATAGAAGGAAGCTGTGGATTGAAGAATTATGTTAAGTAGAGGAGTAAAATAAGTCTAGATAATGTTAGTAAAATGTTTTAAAGGTAAAGGGACCCCTGACCATTAGGTCCAGTCGTGACCGACTCTGGGGTTGCGCGCTCATCTCGCATTATTGGCCGAGGGAGCCGGCGTATAGCTTCCGGGTCATGTGGCCAGCATGACAAAGCTGCTTCTGGCAAACCAGAGCAGCACATGGAAATGCCATTTACCTTCCTGCTGTAGCAGTTCCTATTTATCTACTTGCATTTTGACGTGCTTTTGAACTGCTAGGTTGGCAGGAGCTGGGACCAAGCAACGGGAGCTCACCCCGTCACAGGGATTCGAACCGCCGACCTTCTGATCAGCAAGCCCTAGGCTCAGTGGTTTAACCACAGCGCCACCTGGGTCCCTCCTAAAACATTCCTAAAATGTTTTAGGAATTGCTAAATTTTAATTTGTCAAAGAACCACAGTAGATGGGAGCCTGAGGGGGTCCCAACAGATAATGTGAAATGAAAAAGGAATAAGTATTTGGATTTTTCTTGTTTCTTTTTTTGTCTTTTTATTGTTGTTGTATTCTATGTTGCTCTGTCTTTTGTTGTTATTTCTTTAAAACTAATAAAAATTATTATTAAAAAAAAGAGACACTAGCCCTGATCTAGTTGCCATCGCCACCCTGGAGCGCCAGAGGTAAGGTGGCAGCCAGTAGTGGCTGCAGGCAGTGTGTGGCAGCGGTGGGGGGGGGGAGATGCCGGGCACCCACAAAAAAAATGCTGGGTGCCCAGACCCCCAGAGCCACCTGGCCTTGGCACCATTACCACAGATGAATTATTATTTTCTTTGTTCAGTAATCGTGCAGCAGAGGCTTCCAAGGTGTGGCTGCAGAGGAGCGGGCGAGGGGGAGCGAAAGCAAAAAGCCACCCCCCCCTCCCTAGACAATCCATGACCTTGGACATGATCCAGCTTCCTGCTCACCCTCAGGATGGCAGGTTTTGTTCCCCTCCTCCTTTCCTCCATTTGCTTCTTTCAATATCTGTTTTGAACGTGAAGCTCAGCCAAGCAGAGCAAAGGGATGTGGGATCTCGCTTTCTCTTTCACACACTCACAGGTTGGGCGGTTTAATTATTACAGGGATATTTTTTAATGGCTTTATGATCTTACATAATGTGCTCACTTTGCATCATAATATTGCAAAAGGCATCAGATAAGGATCAGATGAGAGAGAGAGAGAGAGAGAGCTCTTGGGATGGGAAGCCTCAGTCCTGGAAGTCAAATCTCTCTCCCCCCCCCTTCAATCTGGACCTCAGAACTCTCCCTAAGCCACACCCCTTCTCTCCAGGCCACACCCCCAATCGCCCCTGCTCTGCACCCTTTTTGAATGTTTTTGCTGGACGGAAGGTGGCCTTGAGCTGTGATCCTGCCTCTTGCTTTCCTGGAGATGTGCCCCTCTTACTTCCCTGTGGCTGGAAATATAATCTAACGTACAAAGGTTAGAGTCACATCCATTCCTCCGCAGCTTTTGCCTCTGGCCCCGCCCACTTTGGCACCCAGCCCGTTCATGTCTGACCCCTGACCCCCAAAACATTTCCCGTGAGACAGTGTGGGCCCCAGGCTTAAAAACAGAGTCAGTAGGGTATAATGGTTGGACTCCTGGACTAGGGACTTGGGAGAGAACAGGGTTCAAATTCCTTGTTGTTGTTTAGTCGTTTAGTCATGTCCGACTCTTCGTGACCCCATGGACCAGAGCACGCCAGGCACTCCTGTCTTGCATTGCCTCCCGCAGTTTGGTCAAACTCATGTTGGTAGCTTCGAGAACACTGTCCAACCATCTTGTCCTCTGTCGTCCCCTTCTCCTAGTGCCCTCCATCTTTCCCAACATCAAGGTCTTTTCCAAGGATTCTTCTCTTCTCATGAGGTGGCCAAAGTATTGGAGCCTCAGCTTCAGGATCTGTCCTTCCAGGGAGCACTCAGGGCTGATTTCCTTCAGAATGGAGAGGTTTGATCTTCTTGAAGTCCATGGGACTCTCAAGAGTCTCCTCCAACACCATATTCCTACTCAAATTCCTACTCAGCCACAAAACACAAAAATTCCTACTCAGCCACAAAACTCACATACGTTCCAACTTTTTCCTAACTCAATTTGGGACACCCCCGGCCCACTCTTGCCACTTGCCCTCCCCACCCTCGCCCCCTGCTTGTGCCACTCGCCCGCTCTCGCCTGGCGCTCTGGCAAATATCCGCAGAGTCGTGCCACAGCTCTGGACGGGAAAGTGCTTTGATGCGGCACTGTGTCTCTTGGTCCATGACTTGCACCAGAGCCCTGGACCCAAAAACGGGACATTCTGGGATCAAGACAGAAGCCGGGATTGCCTTCTGTGATCCAGGATGTCCCAGTAAAGCCTGATCTACCTCACAGGTTCTTATGGGGAGAAGGAGAATGATGAATGCCACCTTGAGCTCCTTGGAGTAAAGGCGGGATATAATAATAATAATAATAATAATAATAATAATAATAATAATAATAATAATAAATTTTTATTTATACCCCACGCATCTGGCTGGGTTTCCCCAGCCACATATAAATGCAGGCTGCTCCTGACTGGTCTGGATTGCAGAACTGTGCAAAGTTGCTCTCCATCGCTAGCCCTGCTCTTCTCCCTCTAAACAGCAGCCTGGTGCTCTGGCACAGAGCTGCAATTTCTCGCTGCAATTCCTGCCGCCCAGGCTGCTATTAAAAGCAGAGGAGTGGGGCCAGTTTAAAAAGCTGGCAACCACTGGAGCCTGGGGGAAAGACAGTGTGTGTTTTCTAAAGGGGCCATAAGATTCCCACAAGCGGAGAGGAACGCCATACATTTAAAGCATTTTCAATGCCCATCTGAAACACAATGACTTCTCCCGCAGAGTCCTGGGAACTGTAGTTTAAGGGTGCTGGGAATTGTAGCTGTGTGAGGGGACAAGTTTGGTTGTGCGCTGAATATCAATTAAATGTGCTGTTCAAAGATTTAGGAGAGATAACAGAAAGTTAAACCTGGTTAACTGTGGAACTCCCTCCCACAGGAGGCCGAGAGGGCCGCTAACTGGGATGGCTTTCAAAGAGGATTCGACAAATTCACGGAGGAAGAGGCGGCTATTGATGGCTGTTAGCCAGGGTGTCTTTGTTCTGCTTCCACGTTTAGGGGCAGCAATGCTGGAAACCACAGGAGGGGAGAGTGTCGCTCTTGTGCTCAAATCCTGCATGCAGGTTTGCCCCAGTTTCAACCACTGTGAGAACAGGGTGCTGGACGAGATGGGCCTAATCCTTGTTATTCTCTTGGACACCAGCAGCTACACAATCCAGCTTTCTGAGAAGCTCAAGTTCCTAGTCCTCATCATTCTATGAGAACAGGATGCTGGCCTGATCAGCAGGCTGCTCTTAAGTTCTTAGAATCATAGAATCCTAGAGTTGGAAGAGACCCCAAGGGCCATCCAGTCCAACCCCCTGCCAAGCAGGAAACACCACCAAAGCATTCTTGACATATGCCTGTCAAGCCTCTGCTTAAAGACCTCCAAAGAAGGAGACTCCACCACACTCCTTGGCAGCAAATTCCACTGCCGAACAGCTCTTACTGTCAGGAAGTTCTTCCTAATGTTTAGGTGGAATCTTCTTTCTTGTATGTAGTTTGAATCCATTGCTCCGTGTCCGCTTCTCTGGAGCAGCAGAAAACAACCTCCCTCCCTCCTCTATATGACATCCTTTTATATATTTGAACATGGCTATCATATCACCCCTTCACCTTCTCTTCTCCAGGCTAAACAGTGCTGGGAATTGTAGCTCTGCGAGGGGGAAGCTACAGTTCCTGGGATTATTTGAATGGGCGTTGAGCGTGCTTTAGATGCCAAGTGGGGCAATACCGTGAGAGGGGAGGCTGCTTCTGGGTACGTAATCACCACTATAGAGAAAACATGCAGCGAGCTGTCTTTCACTTCCTTGTCCTCCTCCCAGGAGTTGGCACACAGGGTCTTGTCGCTCTGCACGTGCACCCACACCCCGAGGATTAAGTGTTGGGGAAAGGTGTGGCTTTCTCTGGGAATTAACCCCCTCCTCAACCTTCCTTGGCTGCAGCAGGAGCACAAGGGAGTCCTCGATCTGAACCTCCTCCCTCCATGAGCAGATGGAGTCACTGGGATGCCAGATGAGAAGGGCAAGCTCTGACTACATTGGAAGCTCATCCTCCCCAAAACAAGAACTACCGGGTGCTGGGAACTGTAGCACAGTGCAGAGTAAACTATAGTTCCCAGGATGGCGGTTTTTTGGGGGGTGGGTGGGATGATAAGATATGGTGTGTATGCAACCATTCAGAAGTAGAGCCAGGAAGCTCCACTTTTCACCCCAGCCTGCAACATGGGACCCTTTTAGCTGAGATTCCTGCATTGTAGGGGGTTGGACTAGATGACCCTTGGGGTCCCTTCCAACCCTACAGTTCTATGATTCTATTATTTTTAATTTAGTCTTGGGGGGTGGGGTGGGGGTGCTTCCAGAAGGGGAGTTAAAAAATAACAGAGTCATTCAGAAATTGCAAAGCAGGTGTGGTTTGAAAAATTTTAAAATGCAGGTTTTCTGGTCAATGGTTTCTAGCCACGATGGCTCATCTCTGCCTTCATAAGAAAGGGCTCTTGTGCTTGGATCCTGTTGAAAGGTTTCCCATAATAGGCATCTGGTAGCCTGCTGTGAGCGCAGAAGGATGGGCTGGAGGAGCCACAGGCCTGATCCCGCAAGGCTCTTTTGGTATTTGCCTGAGTTTGCAATCTTTTCCATTTTATCTCACTGTGCCCTGTGCCCTGCTTCAATAACTTGGTCGTGAAGCAATTATCTACCAAGCTAGCAGATTAATAATAATAATAATAATAATAATAATAATTGGATTTTTCCTCGAAAGGTTAATTCTAGGTTAAATTTGGGGGTGGGGGTGGGGGAGAATGCAGGCTGCCATTCTGATGTCAACCAAGGTGTGCACATGCTGTGATAATATTTTCTGCATGATCACCCATCCCATAATAAACACCCCCCCTTTCCCTCTCCCTCTCTCCCTCACCTATATTACGGATATCTTTGTGGGAGATTGGGGGGGGGGGCGGCGGCGGACGACCAATTACAGTTCCAAAGTTTTGTGGTTGGGGCCGAAAGTTAGACTGGCACAGGACCAATACAAATGCGTAATGTTGGCAGAGGTTGGACCAGATTCCTGTATCTGAACTTTGCCTACCTCCCAGGGTTGTTGTCAAACAGGGAGGGGGCTTTGAAGAAAGTGCAAGGGACTGTGCAAATATCACTGGCAGTGTCGCTCCTCTAATCTGGGGTGGGGGTGGCAGCTGATTCTCTCCAGTGAATGATAGCATGCAAAAAGGAGCAAAACAGACCCCCCTAAAACATCATAATAATATAGAAAGACATCAGACGAAGAATCATAGACATTGAGAGACAACAGGACTGCTCAAGATGCCCCGAATACAAAACTGGAGAAACTGAGAGAGATATAGCCGCTCCGGCAGCTTACCTCTCCTTTCTCTTAGCCAAGAACGCAAGAAGGGCTTTCACACTTGCCAGAAGCTCGGCCCTGCCCACGCCTGTCCTGGAAGGATCTTACAAAAAAGTCCCCTATGCTCAAAGACTCTGCGCCTGCTCATTGGGGGAAATAGGTAGTCCAGAGCACCTTTTCTTGAGATGTCCCTTCTATGAAGAGGCACACAGGGAGACCTTGGATTCCATGCTGGTGAGGTTAGTTGACACCCAGGAAAAGCAAATATACGACATGCTCCTGTTAGGCAAAGACCAGAAGACAACCCGGACGTTCGCCAGATTCTGTGTGTCCAGATCTGCAGACAGACACCTTCCCATGAGACAAACCAGTTCATTTGAAAGTCCCTAATTCCGGTCCCCCGAGCGACCCAGGGCCCGTTTTCTGTGGCAGCTTTTCTAAAGTTTCAAGTATTTTTATGCTCATTGCATTTATAAATATTATTTTTATTGTTGTATAAAGTTTTTTATATATGTTTTGTACTTCGGGATTGTTCTCCCAAATGGGTTTTCAGAAGCTGGTCTTCGACCGTAATAAATTATTCAATTCAATTCAATACAATACAGAAAGCCTCTTGCATCCCATTTTTATTTTTAATTTCAAATTACACGTGCAGAATTTTTAAAAAGCAAAGCAAACAAGTTTCAAACATCTGGAAAGCATTCAAGAGTTCACGATGGAACTGAACGTGTGAAAATGCAATGTAGACCCTCCTTACACCCCCCCCCCCCGCATTCACTGCCTCCAAGAGTGGAAGGAGCATAGCCATTGTGGCTAATAGTAGCCCCTGGTGGCCTTCTCCTTCCGCACGAATCTGCCCAATCCTCTTTCAAAGGCCTCCAAGTTGGTGCCCCCGCTGCCTCTTGTGGCAGCGAGTTCCACGGTTTCAGGCCAAGGCGCAGGGCGTGTCTGTTGGGGTTGCAACTCGGCTTGCGGGCGCATCCTCCCCATCGAGCCTGCCCCCAGCCTGGTGGTGCTCTTCCCGATATATTTGGGAAGAACACCTCCCATGCGTCTCGGGGAGCAGCTGCAGCCCCAAACTTCTGGAGGGTGGCACTTTTTGGGGGGCGGGGGCGGCAAGCCTGGCCTAGAAGTTGTTGCCAGCAGACGCCCACGAACTGAAGCGGCCCCGCCGCCTTGCCGAGGCTCTTGCCGGCTGCCGCGCGTGGGAACTTGGAGGCGGGTTTCGCCCGCCCGACCTGGAGAACGAGATCAGCGCACCTGAGTCACAGGTGAGCGCCGGAGAGCGTTGAACTGGGAGAGGCTGCCAAAGAGTTAACTTGGCGAGCGCGCAGGAGTTCCTCCCTGGAAGATTTCGAGCAGCTCCTGATTCTTCTTCCTTGGCAGGCGGGCGCTCAGGTGCCAAGGTCGGCTGCTAGGTGCCCCGGAGCCTTTATAAAGCCTCGGAGGCGAGATCGAGCGCTCCTTTCGGCCCCAGGCACGCAGCGTCTCCCATCAGGATGTGGAGGGAGATTCTGGCGCACAGGAACTACCTGATCGTCCTGCTGACCCCCTTCCTCTTTCTCCCCCTGCCCGTGCTCCTACCTTACAAGGTAAGCCTCTCTCCGGGTCCTGTGCCCCTCGCCATGGAAAAGGAGAGGCGTTGGGGATTCATAGAATCCTAGAATTGTAGAGCTGGGTGGGACCCCGAGGGTCATCTAGCCCAACCCCCTGCAATGCAGGAATCTCAAGCATCCATGACAGAGGGCCAGCTGTCATCCAACAAAGGAGAGATTCCCTTGCCCTGTCCCAGCGGCTGCAGGATCCAAGCAATGAAGCCATCAAGACTTCATCAAAGAAAGAAGATTCCACCTAAACATTAGGAAGAACTTCCTGACAGTAAGAGCTGTTCAGCAGTGGAATTTGCTACCAAGGAGTGTGGTGGAGTCTCCTTCTCTGGAGGTCTTTAAGCAGAGGCTTGACAGGCATATGTCAAGAATGCTTTGATGGTGTTTCCTGCTTGGCAGGGGGTTGGACTGGATGGCCCTTGTGGTTTCTTCCAACTCTACGATTCTAGGATTCTATGATTCTAAGACACAATTTTCTTTTATGGGCATTGCTTAGGGTGACGTATCAGGGTTTTGCTTCCAGAGGAAAAGTGGGGGGGGGGTCGCAGTTGTGACACCACAGTCCCTTTGCAGAGGGAGGAACCCCCCCACCTCCCAGGCGGTCCCCAAAGATGGCAATAACAACACAGAGAGAACGCTGTGTCCCGAAGAAGCAATGTTTCCTTTGCCGTTTCCAGAACACGCCGAAGAGGCAAGCAGCTACTTTAAATTGTGGCACCTGAAAAGCAGCTTGCCTCTTCAGCAGAAAGAGTGACTGCTGGGGATGCTGGCGATAAGCCCCTGTTGGTGTTGCGCTGTACAGAAGGCAGATGCAACAGGTAACTTAAATAATAATAATAATAATAATAATAATAATAATAATAATAATAGGAATTGGAGGCCCTCCAAGCAACCTCTAACCCGACAGCCACAGCGTGGGGTGGGGTGGGGAATCTAAATGAAATGGGAACCAACAAGTTGGAAGAGCCCTCTAGGTGGAGCAAAGTGTCTTTAGTTGTGATTCTTCCATTGCAGCGGGTTGGACTAGATGAACTTTGGGGTCCCTTCCACCTCTATTATGAGTCTATGAAGCGGGAGAAACGGGGGCGCCGGAACTGCAGATCAGGCTTGCTTCCAGGGATTGGGTGCTTAAGAACGCAAGAGAAGGCTGGCTGCAGCCGGATCAGGCCAAAGGGGACCCCTCTAGGCCAGAATCCTGTCTATACAGGGGCTCCCCAGATGCTCACAAGAGGCAGGACCTGGGTGCAATGGCAGAACTCTCCCCATTTGCGACACACACTTCCGGCAGCCAGAGACATTGCTGCCTTCTCCCAGTGGAGAGAGAACATAGCCATTGTGACTAGCAGTAGCCTTTTCTTCCTCCATGGATTTGCCCAGTCCTCTTTTAAAGCCGTCCAAGTTGGTGGTCACCCCTGCTTCTTGTGGGAGGGAGTTCCACAGTTTAAGGTCAAGCCTGGGTTTCTGTGTGTGTTGGAATGCAACTCAGAGGGTTTGCATGCAGTGGCCTTGATATTGCAAATTCCAAGGAGGGTCCGTCCAGGGAGAAAGTTTGACAGACGCAAGTGGAACTGTCTCCCACGACCTGCTCCAGTCCAAAGCACCTCTTTGAGGGAAGGGCTGTGTTGCTGAGTGGTGCTGAGCACCTGTTTGGAATGAAGGAATGTGCCAGGTACAATCCCCAATGGCAGTGCTAGTCACTGCCTCCGTCCCAGGCAGGCAGCTTCCTATGCTGGAAACTTCAGAGAGTAGAGAAAAGTATAAGAGGCTTTTGGTGAGAAAAGGAAAGGAAAAACAGCTTGATGCCTGGAACAGCAGGTAAAATCCAGCTGCTTTGGAGAAGAGAAACTCCACCATTCATTGGTGGCACATGATCGCCTCCCATTAAGGAATCCTGGGAACTGTGGTGTGTTAAGATTCATAGAATGGTAGAGTTGGGAGGGACCCCAAGGGTCATCTAGTCCAACCCCCAATGAACACACGAGTTGGAGCATTTGTTCACCCAGCCCAGTGGTACTTGCACTGGCTGGCAGCAGATCTCCTGGGTCTCAGCCAGGAAGCTTTCCCCAGGCACTCCCTGCCACCAGTGACCGACCCTGGGACCCTCTGCAGGTGCTCTGTCACAGAGCTGTGGTCCTTTCCTTTGAAACCCTACCCCTTGCAAGAGTCTAGTCCTCATGGATCTGGAGCGGAGAGGCGCAATTTGGGCACAGGATGGCATTTTTAGCAGGACCACCTCCTTCCGCTGAACTCTGCCGCTGCCTTCATGCCCATTTCCCAATTACATAAGCAGCCTGACCATCTGGACGCTGAGTTTCCTGCTTGGACCCCTTCCAGCTCACTCTCCGTCTTGCCCTCGAGGTGTGAAAGGACCGGCTGCAGGGAAGGTGCCAAAAGAAATGAAGGCTGGGCAAATGGACCAGAGAGAGGGTTCCCTGGGCCAGATGGGCCAAGCCTTGATTCGGGGGAGGACAGACACCCCCACCCCCTCGCTTTCCCATCTACCCAAATTGGAACATTGGAATCTGCCTCACACCGAGTCAGACCAGGGGTCCATCTTCCAGATTCTAGATTCAGGGAAGATGAAAGGAAGCTGCGTCGTTCACACGGAGCATTGTTAAACGGTGGAACTCCCTGCCACAGGAGGCAGTGATGGCCATCAACTTGGATGGCTTTAAAAGAGGATTGGACAAAATCATGGAAGAGGAGAGGGCTATTGAGGAGGGCTAGCCAGGATGGCTCAGCTCGGCCTCCACAGTTGGAGGCAGCCATGTTTTGGAATACCAGTTGCTGGGAAGTGCAGGAGGGAGGGGGGCGGCTTTTGTGCTTGGGTCCTGGGGGGGGTCTCCCATTGGGGTATCTGATTGGCCACTGTGAGGGCAGGAGGCTGGACTAGATGGGCCACTGGCCTGATCCAGCAGACTCTGCTTATGTTCTTAGGTACCAGTACTGTCTGCACAGACCGGCAGCAGCTCCCCAGCATTTCAGTTGGGGGGGGGGGTCTTTCCCCAGCCCTATCTGGAGATGCCATTGGGGATTGAACCCGGAGCCTTTGTGTAAGCAGGTGCTCTAGCACAGATGTCTGGTTCATCCCACTAAAAACACAGTAAGATTCTAGTCCTCATGGTTCTGGATAAATGGATGCTTTCAATAGGAACATAGGAAACTGTTTAAGGCTGAATCTGGCCATTGGTCCACCTACCTCAGCATTGCCTACACTGACCGGCAGCAACTCCCTAGGCTTTCAGATGAGAGATTTCAGTAGCCCTGCCTGGAGATGTTGTTGGGAGTTGAATCTGGGACCTTCTGCATGCCAGACAGGTGCTCTAGCATAAAGCTCTTACTCACCCTCCTAAAGCTTTAAACAAGTCAGCCTGGATAGCTCAATTAGTTAGAGTGTGCTGCTGAAGAATGCCAAGGTTGCAGGTTCATAGAATCATAGAATCATAGAGTTGGAAGAGACCACAAGGGCCATCCAGTCCAACCCCCTGCCAAGCAGGAAACACCATCAAAGCATTCTTGACATATAGCTGTCAAGCCTCTGCTTAAAGACCTCCAAAGAAGGAGACTCCACCACACTTCTTGGCAGCAAATTCCACTGTTGAACAGCTCTTACTGTCAGGAAGTTCTTCCTAATGTTTCAATGGGGTTCAATCCCCATAAAGGACAGCTGCATATTCCTGCATTGCAGGGGGTTGGACTAGACGATCCTTGGGATCCCTTCCAACACTACAATTCTTTCATTCTAAGTTTCTGGTCCTCATGGTTCTGGTTTAAATAGGAATCTGCTTTATACCGAGTCAGCAAATAATCAATTAACTGCTGCGCTGCAAACTCCGAAACTTGTGACAAAAGAAGCAACACGTAGACCAATGAATGATAAAGGCATAAATACATAAATTCATAAAGCATAACAACAAAGCATGGTGAAAAAACCACAATGTATTATTTAGAATAAGATTCCTAACAACATCATCCCTATAAACAAAGCGAGTACTATCGTCTCTTAATAGTAACTGAAATACTGCTCATCTGGCAATGCAATCTTTGAAATGCACGTCGATGCACGTCGATGCACGTGAACTGGTGCCAAGGTGATCGTAAGGACAGTGATCCGGATAATAGCACTGTTTCGACTTAATCTTCCTCAGCGTTAACTACAAAAAAATAATAATAATACCAGGGACGAGATGCATGCATGGTCTCTTTCGCCCATTCATTTCTAAGCCTGGGGTGCTTTGACCCTGCCAGCTGTGCCGGGGTCGAGAGGGCAAAACAATGAAAAGGTAAACCACCGTGAAGTGCAAATATTTAAATGTATATGCACCAACAAACTTCACATATACAAGGAGTTTAAAAAATGTGTACAAAATCCCATGCTCGAGGTCTTAAAAGTCCAGTATAAAGTGCAATAATCAAGTCCGATAGTAAAGTGCTATGATGTATCATGTGTTCTTATCTCTTCCCATGCGTTCTTATCTCATCCGACGGGTGGCCAGCTTCTTCCCCGTTTCACGGGAATGCTTTCCTCAGGGGGCGGGCTCTTTCTTAAGTAATAAATTTGTATAGATTTATATGACGCACCACACATACTTATACATTTCTTTAAAACATTGTACAGAAATGTTTAAAATACTCACCAAAGGTTCACGTGCAAAAGCTTACCAAAGGTTCAAAATACTCACCTTTATGCTGGACTTTTAAGACCTCGAGCATGAGATTTTGCACACCTTTTTGAAACTCCTTGTAGATGTGAAGGTTGTTGGTGCATTTATTCATTTATTCATTTATTTCATTTATTTATTCAGTATTCATCCTGGAGAGTAGTGACTAGTGGGGTGCCCAGGGTTCTGTCTTGGGCCCAGTCTTATTCAACATCTTTATCAATGACTTGGATGATGGGCTTGAGGGCATCCTGAGCAAGTTTGCAGACGACACCAAATTGGGAGCGGTGGCTAATACCCCAGAGGACAGGATCACACTTCAGAATGACCTTAACAGATTAGACAACTGGGCCAAAGCAAACAAGATGAACTTTAACAAGGAGAAATGTAAGGTACTACACTTGGGCAAAAAAAAAATGAAAGGCACAAATACAGGATGGGTGACACCTGGCTTGAGAGCAGTGCATGTGAAAAGGATCTAGGAGTCTTGGTAGACCACAAACTTGACATGTGTGATGTAGCAGCTAAAAAAGCCAATGCAATTCTGGGCTGCATCAATAGGAGTATAGCATCTAGCTCAAGGCAAGTAATAGTACCACTGTATTCTGCTCTGGTCAGACCTCACCTGGAGTACTGTGTCCAGTTCTGGCCACCACAGTTTAAGAAGGATGGAGTCTCCTTCTTTGGAGGTCTTTAAGCAGAGGCTTGACAGGCATATGTCAAGAATGCTTTGATGGTGTTTCCTGCTTGGCAGGGGGTTAGAATGGATGGCCCTTGTGGTCTCTTCCAACTCTATGATTCTATATATTTGCACTTCACGGTGGTTTACCTTTTCATTGTTTTGCTAACATTACCGTGTTCTCTGTTTGTTGCTGCTACTGGGGTGAAGAGGGCGGCAGCAGCCGCAGAGGCTGGGCAGACAGAAGTTACACTTTAAGGGGGCAGAGTTCGCCTCTTTGCTCCGAGGAGACCTCCGTGACTAACCTGATCTCCTGTCTCCACGCCAGCAATTGGCGCAGAACGTTCGTTCTTTATCAACTCAAGGTTCTGGTCCTTATGGTCCTGAGTTAAGGTCTGATTCAAATAGGGACTGAGGAAGTGGCCTTATTCCAATCCAGACCCTTGGTCCACTCAGCTCAGTATTGCAGACTCTGGCTGGCAGCAGCTCCCGGGCTTTCAGGAAAGGAGTCTTTCGCAGCCCCTACTTGGAGATGCCACCGTGGACTGAACTTGGGACCTTCTGTATGCAAAGTTGGAGCTCTGCCACTGAGGGGTGGGCCTATAACTAAAGTAAGATTCTAGTCCTCATGAGTTCAGGCAAAGGGCTGGTTTCAAGAGGAAATACCTGGGGGTATTTCGTGAAGAAGCGCCTTAACTCAGTGTTAGAGCCTCTTGCATACAGAAGAGTCAAGATGAAATATCCGCAACATGTCCATTTTAAAAATATAGATATATAACCTAAGGTGATGATGTCTGCCTGAGACCTCAGAGATGTGCTGCTAGCCCCAAACTGTTGATGAGCTGCGGTTTAGAAAAAGACAATTAAAAAGGGAGCCATTATATAGGTTTACTTTACAAGATGAGGTTCCTCCTGTGGCTGGGAGTTCCAGAGTTTAACGCCATGCCACAAAAGAACTCCTGGATCTCCCAGCAAGGGAGGTTTTCATCTGCGTAAAGCAATTTACGCACAAGGCAGAGTTAACAGTCGTTTTAAAAGCAAACCCAGAGCTGCTCATTACTCATCCACCACAGGCCACATCTGCCAACGCGATAAAGCAGCTGTAAAGCGGTGATTGACCATAAATGAGGTTGTGTAAATCAGCGAATGTTGTTTTTGCCTTGAGCCAATTAAACTCGCCAAACAAGAGGGCAAAACCAACCAGGCAGTGCCTCCTAAACCACGTCCACCAGACACAATTAAAATCCACTTGCAGGCCTGCTTAAATATCACGGCCCTCAGCCAAGGAACGCCTCTGACCTTCTTTCCTAGACACAAAGTGGCCCCTGTCTGCATAGGACCAGCCGTAATATCCTTTGGAGTGAAGGGGGAAATCTAATTCGGTTTCCATTTACTGTCTCTGTTGTTGTTGCATTGAGGGGGTTGGGCTAGATGACCGTTGGGGTTCCCTCCCAACCCTACAATTCTATGATTCTGTGATTATCGATTGCATTTATATCACAGCTTTTTCTCCAGGGAGCTTTAAGGTGGTATAAAGGTAAAGGGACCCCTGACCATTAGGTCCAGTCGTGACTGACTCTGGGGTTGCGGCGCTCATCTCGCATTATTGGCCGAGGGAGCCGGCGTACAGCTTCCAGGTCATGTGGCCAGCATGACTAACCAGAGCAGCGCACAGAAACGCTGTTTACCTTCCCGCTGGAGCGGTCCCTATTTATCTACTTGCACTTTGACGTGCTTTCGAACTGCTAGGTTGGCAGGAGCTGGGACCGAGCAACGGGAGCTCACCCTGTCACAGGTATTCGAACCGCTGACCTTCTGATCAGCAAGCCCTAGGCTCAGTGGTTTAACCCACAGCGCCACCCGCATACACCTTGTTTAATCCCCACGACAGCCCTGTGAGGTAGGTTAGGCTGAAAGACAGTGGCTGGCCCCCAAGGCCCGCCCAGTGACTGAGTGGGGATGTGAACCCTGGTTTCTCCCAGGTCCTAGGTCAACACTAACCACTGCACAACACTGCCTCTGGCTCCAGTGGAGTCAATTGACCAAAAAAACACTTTCTGATGGTGTTAGGGCAAAATTCTGGGTGCGAGAATGCTCAGCCACCCAGCTCATCAGGCAAGGGCCTGTGGTCGTTGTGGAGTATAAAAGGAAGGAGTCCAGCCACGATCCGGAGCAAACAGCAAGGTTTATTACTGCGCAGCAGGTTCAATGCCAGACTGAACACCGTGAACAGGGCTGCAAGAACTTTTAAAACTTCCCACCACCATCCCATAATGCACATCGAAAGCATCATACATACATCACTTGTGACAGGGTAAAACGTCAGAAAAGGGGAAGGTGCAAGGGGCATTAGCATACAGGTAAACAGGAGGTAAGCAGGATTAGCATAAGGTAACAATGCACGTCCCAGGACATTGTTAAGCAAGTACCAGTAAGTATCTGGGAGGGGATCCTTGAGTACCTGGTGGGGAAAAACAATGGGTCCAGGTTGTGAGTATTGCCTCTGGCTTCGGAGAGTTGGGAATGGCAGGAGATGGTACCTGAATGGATTATGGATATGCAGAGGAGCACCACCCTGGCTACCTGACCTCTCGCTTAAGGGATTATGGCTGTTCCCTGCATCCCCGAGAGCCCTTGGCCAGAGTAGAAAAAGGGGGTTTCATTTAGAAATAAAGATACACTGTATTCATTCATAAAGAAATATGGTTACATAGAGTCTCAGGCAACAGAGAAAGGGTAGGAAAGGGAGCCTTTATTACTCAGGGCTTGATCTTGAGGGGGTTCGTGTTGGTGCGATACTAGAGTGGTGTTGTAGGATCAAATGGGGTCCCCTTGAGGGCATTAGTGCCAATCTTGATTCCCAAATGAAGCCTCGTTTGGGTGCCCCCCCCATAAAATTCCCTAACAGATGGTGAGAGCGTTTGGCAGTGAAATGGACTCCCTTGGAAAGTGTTGGCCTTGCTTTCCTTGGACGATTTTAAGCTCAGGTGGGACGACCATCCGTCAGGGTTCCCTTACCTGCAATTTCTGCATTTCAGCAGCCCTATCTCGACGGCATTAGGCATCGGCCGGCCCTCGGGGTTTTCTTCCAGCAAGAGACCCATCTCGGGTGGCAACAGGGGAGGAGAAACACCAACCCTGCGGGGCGGGTGGTGAACCCTTGTGCCCTTGGCAGCACGCTCATGCCGCAGAATGGGCAATAAAACGGAGCATTGTGCTGAAGTCAGCTGAGGAGGAGGAGGAAAACAGAGATCAATGTAGACGATGTGGCTGATAAGAGGCTGTTGTTTTCAGGCAGTTCTTCACCTGTCTCTCGCTCTGTTGCTACGCAGGAAGCAGGATCCCGAGCCAAGGCAGAGAACATAACAATTTAGAGAAACAAAAGAGGCTTCATGGTCCACGGCCCAAAGAAAGGGCTGGATCTGTCTTGTTCCGGAGGTTTCAGAATACCAGTTCCTAGAAGCTGCAGGAGAGGAGAGCGTTGCTCTTGTGGATTTCCCTTGGGGGCACCTGGTTGGCCACTGTAGGAACAGGAGGCTGGACTAGGTGGACCACAGACCTGATCCATCTAGGTTCTTTTTAAGGAGGTCCATTGTGATAGCAGAACCTCCGTGTCCAGTGGCAGTCTACCTCTGAATACAATTTACTGTAATAACATCTTGGAGGTCCCTGGCCTCAAGGAAATTAGGCTGGCCTCGACCAGGGTCAAGGCCTTTTCGGCTGTGGCCCCGGCCTGGTGGAATGCTCTGTCACAAGACACCAGGGCCCTGCGGGATTTGACATCTTTCTGCAGGGCCTGCAAGACGGAGCTGTTCTGCCAGGCCTTTGGCCGGGGTCCAGCCTGACTCCCCCCCTCTCCTTATAAGAACTTGCATGAAAGTGCCCCCCCCCCCGCCTTTCTCACAGGCACATATAAGATCAGTATAAATAGTTAGGCCTGGTGAGCATTTAAGGTCCTCATTCCTGCTTAGCTGGTTGCCATCTGATTGGATCTCACTTTGATTCTGACTTGATTTTAAGATGTATTTTAATCGATTGCTTGATTTTATGGTATTTTGACATATATTTTCATTTTATTGTATTTTTAACTAGTTGTTTTATATTTGGTGTTAGCAGCTCTGAGCACGGCCTTGGCTGGGGACAGTGGGGTATAAATTATTATTATTATTATTATTATTATTATTATTATTATTATTATTATTATTAGGAACAACAATTGGAGCATACTGCTTGTGGGCTTCCCTTGGGGCACCTGGCTGGCCACTGTGAGAACAAGAGGCTGGACTAGATGGGCCCTCTTTGGCCTGATCTAGCAGGCTCTTATTACATTCTGATGGAACCTCCAGGTCCAGAGATAGTCTATCTGGATTATTTGGAGGTATTATGGCCACTGTGAGAACAGAATGCTGGATTAGATGGGCCCACTGCCCTGACCATGAGGTTCTTAGAGATGAGAGTGAAATAAGCAAAAATCTGCCCTTATGGGGTTCTCCATCGGTCGGAGAATATAACAGAGGCCAACCAGAGAATTTTGAGAAGCAAAGCCTCTTATTTTTGCTGTTGCAACAGGGTCCTTCCCCTCACGCAGGAGAACGAGGAAGGAACCCAGAACAAAAGAGAACCTCCACTTTTATCAGTTTTCCCACCACCAAGAAACACCCCCCAAATACATCATTCCTACATCACAGCTACGTAATCAATACCTCACAAAAAGGGAGGGTTCAAGGTAGAAATCTGAGCACCTTTGACACCTCTCCTGGTCCTCCTCTTACCCCTCCCAGGTGTGAATTCCTAAACACAAAGAGAAATTAACAGTTTCCTAAAAGTTGATCACTATTGTCACAGTGGCCTGAGCGGGCTACTTCAGAGTAACGACTCTACACAGCTCTGCATTTTATTCTTTTATTGGTGCTGCGTATTTACAGTGCTGAAGTCATTGCTATATACACGGAGCTAGGTGTTCAGTCGGGTTCAGAACCTCCGAATGGCTTTTGGCGCGTCTTTCTCCAACACAAAAGCCTGGGTAGACCCATCCTCTTTTCCCTCCGCTTTCTGCGCAATTCCGGAGTTGGGGGGATGGGTCTCCCCCCCTTGCTTGCCCCTTCCTGTCCCACCTGGGACCCTGGCTCCGCTACCTTGCCTGAGCCTCGGACACGACTTCCTGCTTCCCCACTGGAATCGGAACTCTCTCTGCTTTCCCCTGTGCTCGGGGATGGGCTTGAACTCAGGAGGGGAGGGACTTCGCGATATCCCCTGTCCCTCACATCCATCTTTTGTTCGGAGGAGTCTTCCATTCTGAATGAGGTGGCTAGTAGTCTGGCACCATTTTTGGGGAAATGTCCAGTTGGCAGAGGGACCCAGGTGGCACTGTGGTTAAACCACTGAGCCTAGGGCTTGCTGATCAGAAGGTCGGCGGTTCGAATCCCTGTGACGGGGTGAGCTCCCGCTGCTTGGTCCCAGCTCCTGCCAACCTAGCAGTTCGAAAGCACGTCAAAATGCAAGTAGATAAATAGGAACCGCTACAGCGGGAAGGTAAACGGTGTTTCCATGTGCTGCTCTGGTTTGCCCGAAGCGGCTTTGTCATGCTGGCCACATGACCTGGAAGCTGTACGCCGGCTCCCTCGGCCAATAATGCGAGATGAGCGCGCAACCCCAGAGTCGGTCACGACTGGACCTAATGGTCAGGGGTCCCTTTACCTTAACCTTTACCAGTTGGCAGAGCCTCCTGCTGACAGGATTATGGCTCCCAAATTGATAAGTCATGTGGAAATGTGTGTGTGATTCTGGTCAGAGAGAGTCAGAATGGTGTCAGTCAGGCCTGTCTTCCTGTGCTGTTTCAGACACGTGCCTGTACATTCATGTACATGTTTATGAACAATTATTGTTATATATATAACCTTAACATTTACAACAAGAGGCCCATCCATCGTTCCTCCTCAAAAAACCAGAACACGACCTGCAACAACAGGCAAGCAGCCTTGCCCCCCTTTCCTCTCTCCCAGGGGTGGTGAATCTCAGCCACATGTGGGTAGCTGGCCATTGGGGCTCACCCTAAGCCACCCCCCTTGCAAATAGGAACATCAAAAGAACCAAGGAATCGTAGTTGGAAGAGACCCCAATCTTCTTTCCAAGCCCCACGCTCTCCTTGAGTGCTCGCCCTGCTTGGGATGGTGAATTCTTGAACTTCTGTAATAGCAACTTGGGTGGAGAAACAGAGGGATGGGTTGGGTGTATAGAGACCTGGGACTTTTGCGCTGCTCAAATGAGGGCGAGGGAATGGAGGAACGAGTCATTGCTTTACCGGTGCTTGTCTGCAGCCCTACCCACTCCTGGCACACACACACACACACACACACACACACACACACACACACACACGGAAAGGAAGGAAAGTGGTCTTTGAGGCAAGAGTTTTCTTGCTGGGGCTCTGCATTGTTGACACAATCTCCAGCTAAAAAGCTTAAAAACAAATAATGCCGTGAAGTCTTTTGGGAGGGAAGGGGGTGGAATCGGAGGCACAGCTGAAAACAGAGACAGCTGGCAACTTCCTTCTCTCCCCCCCCCTTCAAGCATAGCATAACATTCTCAGGAAACCCACACCCTCTCATTTGCCAATCAGGGGAATAATCACTCTACCTCGCAGGGTTGTGGTGAATGTGGAGCCCAAGAAAGAAAGAAGGAAAGAAGGAAAGAAGGAAAGAAGGAAGGAAAGAAAGAAAGAAAGAAAGAAAGAAAGAAAACAAACCTTCCTCTTTAACCCCCACCTCCAATTTCTGGGCCATTTCAGGGACTCCCCAGTTATTTATTTTAACCAAAGCAGTTAGGTGCAGCAAGATCACCACCTGCAGGCCAAATTGGGCATACATATCAGGGCATATGTATGACCCAGGTGGCGCTGTGGGCTAAACCACTGAGCCTAGGGCTTGCTGATCAGAAGGTCGGCGGTTCGAATCCCTGTGACGGGGTGAGCTCCTGTTGCTTGGTCTCAGCTCCTGCCAACCTAGCAGTTCGAAAGCACCTCAAAATGCAAGTAGATAAATAGGAACCGCTACAGCGGGAAGGTAAACGGTGTTTCCATGTGCTGCTCTGGTTTGCCAGAAGCGGCTTTGTCATGCTGGCCACATGACCTGGAAGCTATACGCCGGCTCCCTCGGCCAATAATGCGAGATGAGCGCGCAACCCCAGAGTCGGTCACGACTGGACCTAATGGTCAGGGGTCCCTTTACCTTTTATCAGGGCATATAGCCAATAAGCCCAACTCCAGTTCAAAAGCACGTCAAAGTGCAAGTAGATAAATAGGTACCACTCTGGCAGGAAGGTAAATGGGGGTTTCCATGTGCTGCTCTGGTTTGCCAGAAGCGGCTTTGTCATGCTGGCCACATGACCTGGAAGCTGTATGCCGGCTCCCTCGGCCAATAATGCGAGATGAGCGCCGCAACCCCAGAGTCGTCTGCGACTGGACCTAATGGTCAGGGGTCCCTTTACCTTTACACATTTCAGCACTTGTATGCAACTCCTCCCACAAGAATCCTGGGAACTCCCCCCCCAAAGGTACTGGGAATGGTAGCTCTGTGAGAGGTAAACTATAGTTCCCAGGTTCCTTTGGGGGAAGTCTTAAATAGAGTGTGCATTGGTCACACCCAGGGAGAGCTTCGCAGCTGAGTGGGGATTCGAACCCAGGTCTCCCAGGCCCTGCCTAGGCCAACACTCTAACCACCATGCCATTCTGGCTCTGCAAAGTGTCTTGCTTTGCAAATTCGCCTGCTCCTTCTGCCCTTCCAGACACTGACCCCTTTGCAAAACTCCCTTCCCCTCCCCACTTTTTGGGGTAATTTTTATTATTATTTCATTTTATAATGTATATAAAACAGAGAGAACAGTTATGTCAACAGGTGGAAAGTAAAGGATGAAAAACAAAACTATAAAACAGGCACATAGAATGAGCACAGTTGCATGTGGGTGAAAATAACAAAGTCCAAGGAAAGAATATCGGTGTTATCTGATTATCAAGTCAAGTTCCAGATTTGCCAGGCTTGTGCCAACAGTTATCTTGAAAAAGATGGTCCCATTGTGCATGTCACAAAGAAATGTCCTCTCTGAAATTGCAATCTTTGCGTGATCTTCTCCATTATAGCTCTGTAATGACCAGATCCAGGTGCTGTTGGGGGAAATTGATATTCTAGATCGATTGCAATTGGGGGTCTCAGCCTGGCGTTGGCATAGAAACTGCCCGGGTTGCCTTATATAATGACCTCTGTCGGGACAATCTTTGGCTAAAGGGTGGTATATAAATCAGATAAATAATAATAAATAGAACCATAGAATTATAGCGGTGGAAATAAGAATAACAATATTCCCATTTGAGTGCTACCAAATGGTCAGTGTAATATTTTGGGCTGTTTTCCATTGAGTTGCGATGACTATTTGTGCTGCCAAGATAATATATAAGACCAATTCTTTTGACCGGTGCTTTTTTCTGGGGGGACGCAGGGGGACGCATACCCCTAAACATTTTGTGAATCCAAGTTTGGCCTCATTGAGGGCCAGTATTTCAATATGAGTAGGAAAACGAGAGTGCCACTAAACATTTTTTTAAGGAAAAAAAAAGCACTGCTTTTGACAATGTGCCCCCCCCCCAAATATCCAATAACATTAATTTTGGACCTTCGTTCCTTTGGTAAGGATTTCTGTCAAGATTAAATTCTGAGGATCTTGCAGCAGTTTATCACCCCACCCCAATAGATGACATGCACAGCACTGGGTTTATTGCAATATTGGGTTTATTGGAGCAATGGATTCAAACTACAAGAAAGAAGATTCCACCTAAACTTTAGGAAGAACTTCCTGACAGTAAGAGCTGTTCAACAGTGGAATTTGCTGCCAAGGAGTGTGGTGGAGTCTCCTCCTTTGGAGGTCTTTAAGCAGAGGCTTGACAGCCATATGTCAAGAATGCTTTGGTGGTGTTTCCTGCTTGGCAGGGGGTTGGACTGATGGCCCTTGTGGTCTCTTCCAACTCTAGGATTCTATGATTCTATGATTCCCTCTAGCGATGAGCTCCTGCCAAATGGCCCTTCTCATTTCTCCTGCCTCTCCCTTGCAGGAAGCGCAATGCGGCTACACCATCATCCTGATGGCGCTCTTCTGGTGCACAGAGGCTCTGCCGTTGGCCGTCACGGCTCTGCTGCCCGTCCTCCTCTTCCCGCTGATGGGCATTATGGATTCCACCACGGTAAGGAGACGGCCGGACCAAAGAGGCCCTCAGTTTTGCAGCTGGCCAGCCACGCAGGGCTGCCACGACCTGGCGCCAGTCCCAGCCAGGGGAGAACAAAGCATGGCCCTCAATAACCCCTCCAGGGCTGCAGCTTAGCGGGAGAGCATCTGCTTGGCATGCAGAGGGCCCCGGGTTCAATCCCTAATGGTGTCCCCAGCTGCCAGTCAGTGGACACAAAACTGAGCCCAGATGAACCAATGTTCTGGCTCAGTATAAGGCAGCTTCTAAGTGTTTCTGAAATATACTCAGAGTCCTGGAGAGCCCTAAACGGCCTCGGTCCTGTATACCTGAAGGAGCGTATCCACCCCCACCATTCAGCCCGGACACTGAGATCCAGCACTGAGGGCCTTCCGGCGGTTCCCTCATTGCGAAAAGTGAGGTTACAGGGAACCAGACAAAGGGCCTTCTCGGTAGTGGCACCCGCCCTGTGGAACGCCCTCCCAGCAGATGTCAAGGCAAGAAGCAACTATTTTACTTTTGAAAGACAACTGAAGGCGGCCCTGTTTAGGGAAGTTTTTTATGTTTGATGCTGTATTGTTTTTAATATTCGGTTGGAAGCCGCCCAGAGTGGCTGGGGAAACCCAGCCAGATGGGTGGGGTATAAATAATAAATGATGATGATGATGATGATGATGATGATGATGAATAAAATGCCCCCCAAACCTCAGGCTTTTATATACATTACTAGTGTAATTCAGCCCGTTAAGTAAACGGCTGCTAGAACATCCCGGGGTTCGGAGAAGCGCTTGCTTCCCCCCCCCACCGGGAGCGGCGGTTGGCGGCCGCAGGGAAATGGTAGGTAGAGGGGTGGGAGTGGGGGGAGCGCGCGAGAGAGAGTGCGTTCCAAGTCTCTGCGTCCAATCCCTGTGTCCGTGGGGCACATGTGCAGTAGCGCAAGGGACACAGGGAATACTGGACACAGAGACACTTGCACTTTATTATATAGGATTTACCCAATGAGTCTCGTCTGATTGGCTGATTCTGCTTCCCTCCTGGAGCTTGATTGGTCTTTTCCTGCAAGGCAATCAGTTGTTGAATTCTAGGATCTTACTTGCCTATTATTCTACGATCCAAGCTTAGTACATAACAGTTTCTATTTTAATTAGGCCTTCAGGAGGACTAGAATCTTACTTCGTTTTCAAAATAGCTGTAGCTCTGTGGCAGGACAACTGCTTTGCATGCATAATGCACAATCCCTAGCGTCTCCGGAGGGGCTGGGAAGATCTCTTCTTAGCAGCCCTGGAGAGCTGCTGCCAGTCAGAGTGGACAATACTGAGCTAGATGGACCACTGCAGTGATTAAGTGTAAAGGCAGCTTCCTCTGTTCCTCTTTAAATCAGACCTTCAATTCAGGTATTTAGAAAGCTGGTGTGAGTTTTAATCTGTTTTTAGTTTGCTGTTCTTTAACTTTTTGAAAGTCTTAAATTATTGTTGTTACTTCTTCTTATGGGTAATATTATTGTCTTATTGTTTGTTGGAAACCATTTTGAGATTTGTTTGGTTTTCTTCATTATCAAGCGGCATATAAATTTCAGTATTTTTATTAATCAAAAAGTGGCCTAGAAACTCTGGCTCAGTGCTAAGAGGGCAAGAGAGAGGCTTATAGCCTCTCCTGGCTGACAATGCCCCCTGCTGCAAATTGAATCCCTGATCTGGACCTCGCGTGGAGTAGAAATGAGTGCTCTCTGCCACAAGACAAAGTTCCAAAAGGTTTTACTGCAAAACAGTCTTAAACTAGTTACAAAACAGAAAGTTGCAAAACGCAAAGTAACACATCGCTCTAAACAAACTCACAATGGGGTCAGTCTTCTTTAAGTCCTCAATTCAGTCCAGGATCTATCCTCTCTCTGGTCTCAGAAAGAGCTCCTGAACAACTTCCTTGTTCAACACTGCGCCTGCTGGTGGTGGTTCCATCTCTTGCTGTGACCGCACCACTACACAGCGTAGTCACCAAGCCTCTCCTTGCCGCATTTACCTAGAGTTTAACCTCCTGCCTGATGCAAAGCTCTCTGCAGAGCATGTTAAATGCAATGCATTCAAACATAGGCTTTATTAAACTTATATCCTTAACACCCCCCCTCCTTCCTCACAGGTGTGCATGGAGTACCTGAAGGACACCAACATGCTCTTCATCGGGGGGCTGCTGGTGGCCATCGCAGTGGAACACTGGGACCTGCACAAGCGCATTGCCCTCCGCGTCCTGCTGCTCATCGGGGTCCGGCCAGGCCTGTGAGTTGTGCCGCCTGGAAATAGGGAATGAGGAAGAGGGGGAGGCTCTGGAGGCGGCCCAGATTCAGGGCACCCCACCTGCTTTGCATGGTTCAGTCCCTAGTGGCGTCACCATCTCGGGCTGGGAGAAATCCCCCTGCCTCTAAGTCCCTGAAGAGCTGCTGCCAGTTAGTGCAAGCAGCACCATGCCTGACTCAGCATAAGGCAGTTTCGTCCCTATTTAAATCAACCCCGAGTTCAGATCCACGAGGAATGGAATTTTTCCTTTCTTGTATGAGAAGAGCTGTGGCTCAGCAAGAGAGCACCTGCTTTGAACGCAGAAGGCTCCAGGTTCAATCCCTAGTAGCATCTCTGGTCTCCCAGTCCGAAACCCTGGAGAGCTGCTGCCAGTCAGTGCAGGAAATCCCAAGCTAATTGGGCTGAATCGGCACAAGCCAGCTCCCTCCGCTCCATAGCTCAGTGGCAGAGCAGCTGCTTTGCGTGCAGAAGGTCCAGGGTCAACCCCCGCCCTCCCCGGGTAGGAAAGCCCCCTGGAGTGTTTGCTGCCAGCCAGTGCAGACAACACTGAGCTGGCTGGGCCAATGATATAAGTTCCCAAGTTCTCTTTAAACTGGCTCCTAATTCAGAGCCAGGAGGACCGGTGCGTTGTTTTATTCTTAATGTCCGAGACCAGACTGAGGATTACAGCTCTGATGAGGAAGAGTGGGAACCTCGCCCTCGTCTTGCTCTTGACCAGAATCCTGAACAGTGGAGCAGTATATAGATTTAGAGAATTGGTTTGCAGAGGGACATAGTTCAGAAAACAACAGCTGGGCAGAGCCGAGTGGGGAACAGCTAGGAGAAGCAGAACAGAGAGAGGGAGAGAGAGAGGGAGAGAGGGAGAGAGGGAAAGGGAGGGAGAGAGAGGGAGGGAGGGAGGGAGGGAGGGAGAGGGAGGGAGGGAGGGAGGGAGGGAGGGAGGGAGGGAGGGAGAGAGAGAGAGAGAGAGAGAGAGAGAGAGAGAGAGAGAGAGAGAGAGAGAGAGAGAGAGCTGACTCCCCTTGGCAAGATAGTGTACAGCCTTTATCTCCAAGGGCAAGGAGAGCGGATAAGGTTGCTACGCAGAAGGTTCAGTGGTTAGATCAGGTTGCAAGAATGGGAAGTGCCGGGCACTGGCGGAGGAACAGGGGTGGGGGGGAGGCGTACTACCCCCCGCGGCACGATCCCGCTGGGGTGCCATCGCGACTGCCCCCCCCCGCGCTGGGTGCCACGACCCCGCAGGCAGCGCACCACGCCCCTGGGACTCATGCCACGCCCCTGCGGGCAGCGTGCCTTGCCCCCGGGATGCATGCCATCCACGCCCCCCGCCTGCTCTCTGCCCCCCCCCCCGCTGGAGCTTGAAGCTCCACCACTGGTGCCAGGAAGGACTCCAGGCGGGGGGGGGGGGTAGGAGGAAAACTTAACTGGGAGCACCTTCACTCTGAGAATGATTGCGTTGTTCTTTTGCTGTGATCCTTAAACACTCTTAAACTGGTAAGAGACTCTCATTGCTTTGTTCTGCTGCTCCATGGCTAAAGCGGGGCAGGGAGCTGTTTCTCCAAAGTCTGACACTTAAGGGCCATGGCAGGTGGCCCCTTGGTTGGCCTCCACCCTCCAGCACCTCCAAGGAGGGCTGAGCCGCCCTGCTCTTGTGGCGAGAGGAGCCGAGGGCCAGCCAAACTCAGGTGCGCTCTCCATCCCTGGCAGGCTCCTGATGGGCTTCATGGCCGTCACGGCCTTCCTCTCCATGTGGATCAGCAACACGGCCACCACGGCCATGATGGTGCCCATTGCCCAGGCCGTCCTGGAGCAGCTGCACAGATCCGAGGTGGAGCGGCTGCAGGCCAAGGAGGCCGTGGCCAAGAAGGGGACCGTCAACGGAGGCTTTGAGCTGCAGGAGACCGCCCACCAGCAAGGTAGGACCCCCGCTTAGCCCTCCTTCCTCTGAAGCCACCAGCGGAAGGACGTCAGAAGAGCCCTGGAGAAGGATCAGGCCAAAGGGGCCTGCATCTAGGCCGGCATCCCGCTCTCTCCAGTTGTCGCTCCCCATTGTCTGGTATTCAGAGGTAGACTCTCCCTGGGCATGGAGGCTCTGCTATTGCAATGGAGCTCCATAAGAAGAGCTGGATTGGGCCATAGAGGGCCTGTCCAGACCAGCCTCCTCTTCTCACAGGGACCAACCAAAAGAGATGTCCCCAAGCAGGATCTGAGCCCAAGAGCCCCCTTGCTGCCTCCGACTGTAGAGGCAGAGTAGAGCCACCACAGCTGGTAAATGGTGATGGTCTTCTCCCTCCATGAGTCTTTGTTGAATCTCATTTCCCCCACCCATTTTATTGCATTTCTTTCCCACCTTCTTCTCCATGGAGCTCAAAGTGGAAAAACCAACCCTGTGAGGTAGGCTAGGCTGAGAGGCAGTGACTGACCCTCAAGGGCACCCAGGTCCTAGTCCACCCTGACTGGGGAATTGATCCCTGGTCTCTATTATTATTATTATTATTATTATTATTATTATTATTATTATTATTATTCATTAATACCCTGCCCATCTGGCTGGGTTGCCCCAGCCACTCTGGGCAGCTTCCAACACTAATAATAATAATAATAATAATAATAATAATAATAATAATAAAAAATCAAACTTTAAGGGTAACAATCAGATCCTATATATAAAGTCACAATAACTTTAAAATAAACAACTTCTACCAAATAAAGCAATATGCAATAATGCATTCGAATCCAATAGTAAACACTAAAATTAAACACCAAGTAATAATTAAACTGTTCACACTTATCAATTACAATAAAGAATTACTCCTCTAGAATCGATAAAAAAAATAGCAGCAAATCACAATACAGAAAATACCACAAATCATACAATACGATGTAAAAGGATTAAATTAAGAAACAAGGTCCTAGCCCAATGCTCTAACCCAGGGGTCAGCAAACTTTTTCAGCAGGGGGTCTATTGTCCCTTTGTGGGGGGCTGGACTATATTTTTTTAAAAAAATATGAACGAATTCCTATGCCCCACAAATAACCCAGAGATGCATTTTAAATAAAAGGACACATTCTACTCATGTAAAAACATGCTGATTCCCGGACCGTCCGCGGGCCGGATTGAGAAGGCGATTGAGCCGCATCCGGCCCCTGGGCATTAGTTCTGCTCTAACCACTAGGCTAGCGCTGCCTCTCTCCCAACCTTGCTTGGGCCAGCCTCTCTCCCTTACTGCCCCTCTCTCCCCCTCGCCAACCCCACTCCTGCCTCCCGCAGTCAACGGACACGTAGTGACGGTGGAGAAGGAGAAAGTGTCCTGCGAGCAGGAGCAGCTGGAGAAGAAGCACCTGACCTTCTGCAAGGGAATGAGCCTCTCGGTGTGTTACGCGGCCAGCATTGGGGGAATCGCCACCCTGACGGGGACCACGCCCAACCTGGTGATGAAGGGGCAGATGGACGAGTGAGTACCGAGTCAGGCCCCATCCCAGAGACCCCCAAAGAGTGCAGCTCGCCTCCCCCCCACCCCCTTCCCCCCACCCCCTTCCATGGCAAGCAGGGGGTGGCAGGGGAAGGAAATGGTGGGTTCTGCATTGTTTAGTCGTTTAGTCGTGTCCGACTCTTCGTGACCCCATGGACGCCAGGCACTCCTGTCTTGCACTGCCTCCCGTAGTTTGGTCAGACTCATGTTCGTAGCTTCAAGAACACTGTCCAACCATCTCGTCCTCTGTCGTCCCCTTCTCCTAGTGCCCTCAATCTTTCCCAACATCAGGGTCTTTTCCAGGGAGTCTTCTCTTCTCATGAGGTGGCCAAAGTATTGGAGCCTCAGCTTCAGGATCCGTTCTTCCAGTGAGCACTCAGGGCTGATTTCCTTCAGAATGGATAGGTTTGATCTTCTTGCAGTCCATGGGACTCTCAAGAGTCTCCTCCAGCACCATAATTCAAAAGCATCAATTCTTCGGCGATCAGCCTTCTTTATGGTCCAGCTCTCACTTCCATACATCACTACTGGGAAAACCATAGCTTTAACTATACGAACCTTTGTCGGCAAGGTGATGTCTCTGCTTTTTAAGATGCTGTCTAGGTTTGTCATTGCTTTTCTCCCAAGAAGCAGGCGTCTTTTAACTTCGTGACTGCTGTCACCATCTGCAGTGATCAAGGAGCCCAAGGGTTCTGCATTAGCCTTAGAATTAGAGAGGGAGGAAGACATTTGTAGTCACAGCCTGCACTTCTATACTGATTCTGTGAACCAAAACCCAGTCAAAATGCTATTCTAGGCTGCGTCCACATGCCCAGATCTAGGGAGGTCGTGGCCTTGCTCTCTTCTGCCTTGGCCAGGACAGCCCTGGAAGACTGTGTCCAGTTCTGGGTGCCGCAATTTAGGAAGGATGTTGGCAAGCTGGAAGGTGGGCAGAGGAGGGCGACCGAGATGGAACACTTCCTGGGCAGATTTTAAGCAAACTCTCCCCTGCTCACGATGCTTTAGCTGTGATTCCTGCATTACAGGTGGGGACGGGGTGGGGACTAGGTGACTCTTTTTTGGGGGGGTTCCTTCCGGTTCTATGACCCCCATTTGTTCTCTGCTTGAGCTACCACTGTATTCTGCTCTGGTCAGACCTCACCTGGAGTACTGTGTCCAGTTCTGGGCACCACAGTTCAAGAAGGATACTGACAAGCTGGAACGTGTCCAGAAGAGGGCAACCAAAATGGTCAAAGGCCTGGAAACGATGCCTTATGAGGAACGGCTTAGGGAGCTGGGTATGTTTAGCTTGGAGAAGAGAAGGTTAAGGGGTGATATGATAGCCATGTTCAAATATATAAAAAGGATGTCATATGGAGGAGGGAGAAAGATTGTTTTCTGCTGCTCCAGAGAAGCGGACACGGAGCAATGGATTCAAACTTCAAGAAAGAAGATTCCACCTCAACATGAGGAAGAACTTCCTGACAGTAAGAGCTGTTCGGCAGTGGAATTTGCTACCAAGGAGTGTGGTGGAGTCTCCTTCTTTGGAGGTCTTTAAGCAGAGGCTTGACAGGCATATGTCAAGAATGCTTTGATGGTGTTTCCTGCTTGGCAGGGGGTTGGACTGGATGGCCCTTGTGGTCTCTTCCAACTCTATGATTCTATGATTCTACACTCAGAAGGAGAAGGATGAGACCCTGACTCAGAACCAGGGATGGATGAGACCCTGTCCATTTCAGCTTCTCGTTGTATTATTGGTTTGGTTAAAGAGAGCTGCCTGTCGGGGAATGTTTAGCTGCGATTTTTTTCATGTATAGAAGTGTTTTCTACACGTCCCACAAGTATTTCTCTACTGCCCCATCATGAAGTATCACAGCAGTGTGCAATATTAGTAACTGTGGTTCCTGCATGGCAGGGATTGGACAAGCTCACCCGTGCGATCCCTTCTAAACCAACACTATTCCGTTTTTCCTCCATATTTTGCAATGCGATTCTGCAAATGAACAAAACGCATGCACTGTGGGGAGGGGGAAAGTGTGCAATAATTAAACCGCACGGGGTTGGGGACACGCAGACCCACCTCCCCACCCCCAAGCCAACGCCGCTCGCGTTTCACGGCTCCCCGTTCTCCTCGCCAGCCTCTTCCCCAACAACGACAACGTGGTCAACTTTGCCTCGTGGTTCAGCTTCGCCTTCCCCACCATGGTGCTCCTGCTGTTCCTCTCCTGGGTCTGGCTGCTGCTGATGTTCCTGGGCGTGGAGTAAGTCAAGACCCAAGGGGGATATTGGGGGTGGGGGGTGTAGGAGAGACCCACCTGGAAGAGGGTCACTCCCGTTTCTCCACCCAAGACTGGCATGCAAGGCAGGAGTTCCGTCCCCCTAAAAAAGAGAGGCAAAATTCTAGTCCTTATGCCTTATGCAGAGTCAGACCATGAGCCCATCGACCTCAGGGCTGCCTGCACTGACTGGCAGCTGTGGCTTGCCAGGCAGGGAGTCTCTCCCATCCCAGCCCTGGGACTGAGCCGTCTGCATGCAATACAGGGGCTCTGTCCCTCAGCTACGGACTTTTCAGTGTAGCTGATGTATGGCAATTTCCTGTAATCCAAAATCGGGTTGGGGTAGGGGGTGAGTCTGAGGCCCCCAGGGAGCTGCTGCCAGCCAGAGCAGACAATGCAAGGCTAAGTGAGCAAAGGGTGAGCGGGTCTAAGGTAGCTGCTGAGGTTCATATGTTTGGCCCAGTGACACCCACTCTGCCCAGCTGGCTAGGTCTTCTTTTAAAGACTGGTCACAAGGCATTCTGCGATACCCAATGTTGGAGAAACATTAGGCTCTGCCAGCCACACACCAGCTCACGGCTATCTTTCTATCTATCAGTCTATCAGTGCTCTCATAAAATTCATACTGTACTCTGCTTGATTGTAAAAGAAAACCTCAAGATTAACCTTAAACTGTCAATAAGTGAAAGTAACAATAGACTAAAAGCAGATTAAAACTTGCATCGGACTTCTAAGCATCTGGACAGGCTTGTCTAAATGAAATTGTCTTGAGCAGGCGCCGAAAAAAGGTACAGTGAAGACGCCTGCTGGATATCAATAGGCAAGGAGTTCCAAAGTGCAGCCACACTAAAAGGGCCATTTATTTCTGTTATAAGAATTTTGAGGTCATATATATATATATAATAATTGTTCATAAAACATGTACATGAATGTACAGAAACATGTCTGAAGCAGCACAGGAAGACAGGCCTTTCTGACACCATTTTGACTCTCTCTCTGACTAGGTGTTCCTCTGCAAGGAAGAAGGGGGGGGGGAACCTTCTCATTGTCTCAGGAATTAAAGTGATAATCCCTGGCATCCTGATACCTGACTGCCAGACAAAAGGGTGTGATTAACTTGGCTGGGAAACAGGGAAATGTAAATATCTCTCAATTTTGTTGATTAGGTTTTGGGGGCAGGGGGCAGGGTCCAGACTGCTCAGATTACTGCCACCAGACCTCCCCGTTCATGATGTACCTATGATGAATCTAGGGAGGGGGGTCTTGGGCTACACCCCTTCTGTGACACATGGATGATGCTTCTGGGGGGTGGGCTGAAACCAATTTCAAATTTCTTTTTAAGGGCAAGACATCTTTGTTTGGGGTTCCTTCCTTGTTCTCCTGTGTGAGAGGAAGGACCCTGTTGCAACAGCGAAAATAAAGGCTTTGCTTCTCAAACTTCTCTGGTTGGCCTCTGTTATATTCTCCAACCGATGGAGAACCCAATAAGGGAATAAAGGCAGATTTTTGCCTATATCAATTTCAAATACGGAACAGGGGTCTATGTGGCCCGAATCACAACGCAGATCAAAGCGGCCAAATGGGTGTACATGGGGTCAGGTGAACTTACAGGTCAGCTTGCCCCAAGTTGTGAAAAGGGTTTGCACCCAAAGAGTAACACCTTGAACTTGGTCCATGATGAGCAGCCTGTGCAAATCTCAAATCTCACGGCCATCAGCAATTATGCTGCAGCATCCCACACTAAATGCAATTTCCGGATCGAGCTCGAGGGGAGTCCTACATGGAGCGCATTGCAGCAATCCAATCTCAAAGGAACCAGGGCACAAATGACTGCGGCAATTTTTTTTGCCGCCAGAGCTGTGCTTGGTCAAAGGCACTTCTGGCCGCGGAGGCTACCCGAGTCTCTAGGGACGGAGCTGGACCCAGAAGCAGGGAACGGCCCCTCTTAAATGGGTTTTGTCTCCCAGGGGAACCACACCCACACACCCACCCCATCTTATTTCTCTCTGCCTTTCCAGCTTCCGGAAGAACTTTGGGTGCGGCACCAACGATTCGGAGAAGGCAGGCTCTCAGATGGCCTACCGCATCATCAAGAACCAGCACCAGGCGCTGGGGCCCATGAAGTTCTCCGAAATCACCGTCCTGGTCCTCTTCGTCATCCTGGTGCTGCTCTGGTTCACCCGGGAGCCGGGCTTCATGCCGGGATGGGCGAGTGCCGCCTTCACCAAGGACGGGAAGAGGTGAGAGAGGGGCGCCCCTTCCCTGCTCCTTCCTGCCCTGGCCTAGAAATGCCCTGCCTGCTTGTGGGTTTCCCTCGGGGGCATCTGGTTGGCCACAGGAAAGAGAGTAGGAAACTGGGCTAGAGGGGGCCCTTTTGCAGCTAGGCTCTTTTTGTAGAACCTCCATCTCCAGAGGCAGTCTATCTGGACCTCCAGGTTCTATGGGGCATTTGACCGCTGTGAGACTAGAAGGCTGGGCTAGAGTGGCTCCCTCAGCCAGACTCGTCTTGTGACCCTCGCCTGCGGTGTCCATCCTTTCCCCGCAGCTACGTCACTGATGCCACGGTGGTCATCTTCATTTCGATGCTGCTGTTCCTCATCCCCTCGGAGGTGCCCAGATGTGGCTTCCGGAGCAGCACCCCACCAGGAGGTGAGCAATGATGCCCGCAGGCTGCGCCCGCCTGACCTGCAAGTGGTTCGCAGAATTGCAGAGGTGGGAGGGACCCCCAAAGGCCATCTAGTCCAGCCCCAGGGACTCACAGACCCTTTGCATTGCAGGGCAGATCCGGGTGACCCCGCCCCTCCTGGACTGGCCAACCGTCAATCAGAAGATGCCCTGGAACATCGTCATCCTCTTGGGAGGAGGCTTTGCCTTGGCCAAAGGCAGTGAGGTGATCCCCATTGGGCTGCTATTATTATTATTATTATTATTATTATTATTATTATTATTATTATTATTATTACTTTTATTATTGGTGCTTTTTTCTGGGGAGATGCAGGGGTACGCATACCCCTAAACATTTTGTGAACCTTTGTACTTTTGTCCATTTACTGTACAGTGGTACCTTAGTTTACAACCATAATCCGTTCCAGAGGTCCAGTTGTAAACCAAAACAGGTTATAACCCAAGGCACACTTTCACCAATGGGGCCTCCCAAAAAAAATGAGTTGTAATCTTAAAAAAGGGCTCCAGGTGGCGCTGTGGGTTAAACCACAGAGTCTAGGGCTTGCTGATGAGAAGGTCGGCGGTTCGAATCCCTGCAACAGGGTGAGCTCCCGTTGCTCGGTCCCAGCTCCTGCCAACCTAGCAGTTCGAAAGCACATCAAAGTGCAAGTAGATAAATAGGGACCGCTCCGGCGGGAAGGTAAACGGCGTTTCCGTGCGCTGCTCTGGTTCGCCAGAAGCAGCTTTGTCATGCTGGCCACATGACCCAGAAGCTGTCTGCAGACAAACGCCGGCTCCCTCAGCCTATAGAGCGAGATGAGCGCCGCAACCCCAGAGTCGGACACGACTGGACCTGATGGTCAGGGGCCCCTTTACCTTTACCTAATCTTAAAAACGGCCCACATGCTTCATGGTTTGACGTGGTTGTAATCCAAAACGGTTGCAAACCAAGGTACCATTGTATCCCCCCCCCCAATTTGAACTATAAAATGGTGATTTTCTAGAGTCAAAATGAGAGTACCCCTAAACATTTTTTTAGGAAAAAAAAGCACTGATAATGATGTGGTTCTCCTCCCCCCCCCCGCATTTAATCTCTAAATTAGGCTGAGCGGGAGAGGGCCTGGCCCATGGTCACACTCAGTGAGCTTTATAGCCAAGTGAGGGATTTGAACCCTGGTCTCTCCCAGGTGCCTAGTCTGATGCTCTAACCACTGTCTCTCACTGTCCCACGAGGTCCCACCGAGATGGGTCAGTGACTTGACTCAGATGAACATCGGCAATGACTCATGCAAAGCACTAGGGGGCGCCCAAGCAGCTCTGAACTGGCACGAGCTGCCATTCAAGGGATTATTGACGTGGCTGCTCTATTATCCCCCTGGGAAGCTCAGCTGCAGCAATATTATTTTAGGAGCCCACCCTATACTTGGGGCTGTAGGTTGCTGTTATGTCTCTTTATTGCTGCGGTGTTTTTTTAATTACTGCAAGACACCGCAGGACCTTATCGTGTTGGGTGGTTAAGAAATAAAAATCATAGAATGGGAGAGTTGGAAGGGACCTCCAGGGTCTAGTCCTGCCATACAGGAATCTCAGCCGAAGCAGAGTAGGGGAGCCACGTTTGGGTGAGAAGCCACGGTCTGCGGTCCTCTGTCTGGTCCACCATCAATGACACCCCCCCACACACACACATACACACCTGTCCTTTTTCCTTCCAGGCGTCTGGCCTGTCCAAATGGCTGGGTAGCAAGCTGACCCCCCTAGAGACCATCCCTCACCCAGCCATCGCCTTTGTGCTCTGCCTGCTGGTTGCCGTCTTCACCGAGTGCACCAGCAATGTGGCCACCACCACCCTCTTCCTGCCCATCCTGGCTTCCATGGTAAGCGCGGCCAAAAGGAAGGACTCGTTCGCGCAGCAAAAAGGGTTAACCTGCGGAACTCCCTCCCCCAGGAGGCGGCTATGTTCCACCGGCTTGGAGGGATCCCAAAGAGGGTTGGAGACCTTCGCAGAGGAGGAGGAGGAGGAGAGGACTCTGGGTGGCCAAGAGGGGCTGCGCTCTGCCTCCATAGTTGGAGGCCACGATGCTTCTGAATGCCAGAGACCACAGGAAGGAAGAGGTGCTCGCATGCTCGGATCCTGCTTGCGGGTTTCCCATTGGGGCATCTGCAAGGACGGGAGGCTGGACTAGACAGTGATCCAGCTCTTCTTACGGAGGTTTCTTGTGATAGCAGAACCTCCATGCCCAGGGACAGTCTACCTCTGAATCTCAGACAATGGGGAAGGACAACTGGAGAGTTCCTGCTGCTTGTGGGCTTCTTGGGGCCCCCTTTGGCCTAATCCAGCCAGACACACACACCCCAATCTCCTCCTGTCTTTTGTTGCCCCCCCACCCCCACCCCCAGGCTCAGGCCATCTGCCTCAACCCCCTCTACGTGATGTTGCCTTGCACCCTGTCCGCCTCTCTGGCCTTCATGCTCCCGGTGGCCACCCCTCCCAACGCCATCGTCTTCTCCTACGGGCAGCTGCGCGTCATAGACATGGTGAGTGAGTGTCACGCCGTTGTAGGGTTGGAAGGGGCCCTCTGGGGTCATCTAGTCCAGCCCCCGCAAAGCTTGTGTCATCACTTCGGACTCTGCCCTTCCAGGTGCTTCCCAGGGCGGGGGGGGGGGCGGGGGGCGCAGAGAGAGATGGGTGGTTGTCGAGTGCAGCGCCCTCTAGTGGCCCCGCCTGCAGTGGCGTCCGGTTGCCTATTCAGACTGGTGAGGAGGCAGCGGCCAACAGTGGGCAGAGCCAAGGCCAACGAGAGGCGGAGCCAACTCATTCCAGCTTTGCCCCCCATCCTCCTGCCAAGAGGAAGGTGGAAGGAAGCACAGTCATATATCAAGGCACATCTAGGATGGCTGCTCTTTCTTGGGGCAAGGGCTGTAGCTCCGTGGGTAGAGCCCCTGCTTGGCATGCAGAAGGTCCCAGGTCTAGTTCCGCACAGCATCTCCAGGGAGAGTTGGGAAAGACTCCCTGCCGGTAATCTTCTGCCTGACGGTGTAGACAATTCTGTTTCGGGCAGCTTCCTAGGTCCTTGTTTAAATCAGCCTTTAATTGACAACCATGAGGACTAGGGTCTTAACTTTGTTTTAGGAGGGAAGTGCCGTAGGCTCCATGGGATAGAGCCCCTGCTTGGCATGCAGGAGGTCCATGCTTCAATCCCCAGTATCTATGGAGCAGGTTCAGAAGGCCCCTTTCCTGAAACTCTGAAGAGCTGCTGCCAGTCAGCGTAGGCAGAACTGAGCTAGGATCTGTCTGACTCACTCTGCGGCCTCTTCTGGCATCCTGATCTCCTCTCCTTGTGTCCCCAGGTCAAAGCTGGCTGCATGCTGAACTTACTGGGGGTCTTGACCATCACCCTGGCCATCAACACCTGGGGCTTCCCCCTCTTTGACCTCCACAATTTCCCAAACTGGGCAAACGGCACCGCAGGTCAATGCTGAGCCCGGGGAAGAGACTCTCTCTCAAATGCGCTTCGGATCCTCGAATGGGAACTGCTACGCTCCGCTGAGGGACCGGCTCGCTTGGGGGGCCATGGAGGTGCAAACTCAGCCTTCCCAGGCCGGCAGCAGCAGCTGTGGACGGGGCTCCCCTTCCTCCCTCACTGGGATTTCTTCAGCTCCCTCGAGGCATCCGTGTGGGGCTTAGCAGTGGGGCAGCTCACCTCACAGACGCAACATTGTGGGGCAGAAAAGAAATGGCCCCCAGCTCTCCACCCAGCACCATCTTCCCTGGGCAACACACCACAGAATCATAAAGTTGGGAGGGACACCCAGGGGCCATCCAGTCCAGCCCCCTGCAATCCAGGAATTACTTCTCAAGAATCCCTGGCAGGCGCCTGTCCAACGTCTGTTTAAAAGCCTCCAGAGAAGGGGAGCCCGCCCCCTCCTGGGGTCATGGAATTGTGGATTAGGGAGGGACCCCCCAAGGGTCATTTAGTTCAACCCCTGCAACGCAGGACAATTTCATCAGGCGCAGAGTGCCAGCGTGTCTGGGTGTGCCTTTGTGCCGCTGTTGCTGCGGAGTAGTTCTGTGTGAGCCACAACAGTGGACAGGCAGAGCCAAGACCCCCCCCCAACCTCCTTGTGACCCCACCAGTCGCTGGGCACCCTGGTCATCGTGCCTATTGGTGCCTGCCAGCTTCCAAGGAGGTCGGGCTTCCAGGCCCCTGGGAAAAACACAACAGCTCTTTTGTGCAATAAAAGTGTGGGCCAAAACTGTATTGTGATTGTTCTGCTGAGTTTAAGGGGGTCCGTGGATCACACACAGTCACACACATACACAGAGTCTACTTAAAGCACTTTTATCTCACTTCAGCCAAATAATAATAATCCATAGTACCTCACAAATATCAGTGATAACAGCCTCTGAGCTCAAGTTTTACAGACACGACACAGAAGGAAAGAGTGTCCGGAGGGAAGAAGAAAAAAGCAAGCTCTGGCACTAGTTCTTATCTATGGTTATCAGGGCCGGATTTAGGTTTGATGAGGCTCTAAGCTCCTGAAGGGAATGGGGCCCTTTATATGTCCAGCTGTGCTTTGTCAACAACAAAAGTGTTGCTGTTTTTTGTGTTGAATAGATGCTATATGGTAATTTGTGAACCTAATAGGTATCTCAAGCCATTTGCCCATGTTGCCATGCAACCAGTCCATGCAGAATGTAGGCACCCTATATATAGAAAGGAGAAAACCAGTGATATTTGGGGAGCAGGCTAGCAGGCGGGGCCCATGACTTACACCATAGGAGCCTACACAACACAAAACACTGTTGTTGTATGTGGGCTTTATTTTATTTGTTTTTTATCTTATATGTTGGAAATGTACATCCAGGTTTCCCTCCCCCCTTTAAATTGTTTTGGGGGCCCCGAGAGAGTGGGGCCCTGAGCTAGAGCTTGTTTAGCTTCTACGTCAATCCGCCACTGATGGTTCTGCATTTCCTTACATTCATAGCCCATCTTTCCTCCACGGAGCTCAAGGTGGCCTTTGTGATTTGCCTCCTCTCACAACAACCCTGCGAGGGAGGTTATGCTGAGAAAGGAAGAGGCTGTGAGACTGGCCCCCACGGTCTTCCAGCGGAAGCCACGTGGCCGAGTGGGGATTTGAACCCTGGTCTCTCTCAGGTCCTAGTCCGGCCCTCTAACCCAGGCAATCCCAAACTGCGGCCCTCCAGATGTTTTGGCCTACAACTCCCATGATCCCTCGCTAACAGGACCAGTGGTCGGGGAAGATGGGAATTGTAGTCCAAAACATCTGGAGGGCCGAAGTTTGGGGGTGCCTGCTCTAACCACTACACCACTGCTGCCTGGACCTCGCTCACCCAGGAGGCAGTGACAGCCAACAACTCGGATAGCTTTAAAAGAGGATGGGGCAGATTCATGGATGGAGAGGGCTATGGATGGCTCTGCTCCTCGGACTCCCCATTTGGAGGCAGCGAAGCTTCTGACTCCCAGTTGCTGGAAGCCAAAGGAGGGGAGAGGGCTCTGGGGCTCGGATCCTGTTTGCCTGTTTCCCATGCCGGCTCCTGGCTGGCCCTGTGAGGACAGGAGGCTGGAGCAGGTGGGCTCCAGCAAGCTCTTACCTTCTTACCTCCATGACACGATCCTTTGCTTGTACACAGTTTGTGAGTTGACCATCCTTTAAAGTTCAGCTCACCCCTTTTCTTTATTAGTTTGCAAGATTTTAAAGCAAGTTTGCATGAAAATTCACGCACAATTTTGTACGCCTCTCTTCTGAACTAGGCAGGTTTGTTCAATATATTCATCCTCTTCCCCCCCCCCCCAAGCCATCCTCCCTAATTTAATGTGTGTTTGCACATGGTTTCCCTTAAATGCATGCACTTTTATACACTTTTAAAAAAAATTAAAAAGCTACTTTGCAAAATTCAGAAACGATGGTCATCTTCTGATGTTCTTATATTTTACATATTTTTTCGCTGTTCCAGTGCTTTTTTTTCTTTAAAAAAATGTTTAGGGGTACTCTCATTTTGACTAAAAAATAAATCATTTTATAGTTCAAATCGGGGGAAATGAATACAGTAAATGGACAAAAGTACAAAGATTCACAAAATGTTTAGGGGTATGCATACCCTTGTGTGTCCCCCTGAAAAAAAGCACTGGTTCTGCCTATATTTTAAATTTTAAACAAACACGGCTGCCCATTTTGCAGCTGCCTTCAGTCTCAGGCTTACGACTCCCTCCACGAAGGATTTGCATGGGGGACCCGCCTCGTTTGGGAACTGCGGCTCTGAGCATCTCGGGGAACAGCCTGGGCACACACCCTTGCCCTCCCTCTGCTCCAGGCCTGATCCTTATCATGCGGCTGGTAAAACAAGTACCAATTTGGCAAGATGCTGCAGAGCATGCCATGCGGGGAAGAGAGGCAGGTGCTTCCTCGGAGGAAACCCCAGGCATGGCTCTAGGGGTCCCCCTGCCCGTTAGGATCCCAGCTGCCTCACCCAACGGGCTGGGGGGGAGAATCATGGAATTGCCGAGTTGGAAGGGTTCCCCAAGGGTCATCCAGCCCAACCCCCCTGCAATGCAGGAATCTCAACTGCCTTGAATGCAGAACCCAGGGTTCAACCTGCAGGCAGGGCTAGGAAAGCCCCCACTGGCCCCTCCCAGGTCCTAGTCCAACCCTCTTGCCCAGCCACTCATAGAATCATAGAATCGTAGAGTTGGAAGGGACCACAAGGGCCATCCAGTCCAACCCCCTGCCGAGCAGGAAACACCATCAAAGCATTCTTGACATACGCCTGTCAAGCCTCTGCTTAAAGACCTCCAAAGAAGGAGACTCCACCACACTCCTTGGCAGCAAATTCCACTGTCGAACAACTCTTACTGTCAGGGAAGTAAGAAACACTGCCCCCTTGTTTCTGAAAACTCATCCCCTACTCCGTAAAAAGTGCTATTTAGAACAGCAATTACGTAGCACGACCCGCTAGAGAAGGTAACAACACAGTAAAATTCAAAACAGGAACCCTCTATCGCCCATTGATTCCAAATCCAGTTCAAAGCTATTTAGTTCAGTTAAGTCAACACAACTGATGAAGGTGATCCAGTGATTATTGCTGGCAATTGGCTGCCTTGTGAAAACTCAGAATCATAAATGCAAACGAAAGAGGTCAAAAGAAGCAGGTTTGAAAAGGACAATTGCCTCTTACTGCCCCCCTAAGCAATCCCACTGCTGCCCACTTTGGGCACCGCTGGGTGGAACATTTGCCCAGCATGCAGAAGGACCAGGCTCCATGGCCAGGTAGGGGTGGAATGTCCCCATGGTCTGAAAGCCCAGAGAGCAGCTGCCAGTCAGTGTCGACAATACTGAGCTGGTCTGAATCCGTGTAAAGCAGCTCCCTACATTCCTATTTAAAGCAGACCAAGAGGACTAGAATCTTAGTTTATTGTTAGAGGAATGGCTGCATCTTTGTATGCAGAAGGTTCAATCCCCAGAGAAGGCTGGGAGTGTCCCTTTCTTGAAACCTTGGAGAGCCACTGCCAGCCAGTGTAGGCAGTGCTGAGCTAGGTGGATCCATCCATCTGACTGAGGAGCAAAGGAAACTCTCTTCCACCATTTAAACCATCCACACAGCTGCAAATAAAACGTTTTAAGTGCGTGGTAAAGTGCGTTATACAAATGCGACACTAGATGGCGATGGTGGGCAATGGCAAATTCAATATATTTTTCAAAACGTTTTTTAAAAAAGCATTTTCACAGCACTTTAAATATGTTTACCTTTGTTTAGCACCATGAGGACTAGAACCTTGCTTTGTTTTTAGGGAAGGGCTGTAGCTTAGGGGTGAAGCACCTGCTTTGCATGCCAAAGGTCCCACATTTAATCCTCCATGGCCTTTCCAAGCAGGGCTGTGAAGGCTCCCTTACCCGGAGAGCTGCTGCCAGTCAGTGCAGGCAGTGCTGAGGTAGATGGATCAGCGGCGTTTGTGTCTGAGGTGCAATGCAACTGCAGACACACCAGAAACACCACAAGTGTCAAAAAACCCCAAACGCCATGTCTTTCTCTCACACCCTCATGCCCATCCCAGCACCCTACAAATTGATCCTCTGTTCCGACGAGGCACCCATAAAAACTGCTTGCAGGCTGACTCACACCGCTTTACAATGGGAGTCAGCCAAGGCTCAGGTGCCCAAACTGGTACCCAGGTGCCTGGCATGCACTGATCCGGTGCCAGGAGCCCAAAATAACCCCCGTTTATTGGGTGCTAATCACCACTGCCAGCGCTGCCGGGCCCCTGTTAAACACAGGCTTAGAGAGCGGGTTATTTATTTTAGTCCTTTCCTCACACATCTAGCCCAGCATCCTGTCCTCAGTCACAGGGGCTGACCAGATGCCTCAATGAGAAACTTGCAAGCAGGATTCGAACACAACAGCCCTCTAGTTCCATAGTTTAACTCTGATCTGCGAGAAAAAGGACATCCTTTTACCTCTCCTGAATCTTCCTGCAGTTCCAGTGTTAGGAGAGAGGGAGGAAAGCTTTCTCCATGCCAGGCATGAATTTATAAACGTCTATTATGTCGCCTCCTCCTTGCCTTTCCTTCATCCTAAAGGGTCCCAAATGCTTTCACCTTTCCTCAAAGGGGAGTCTGCTCCATAAATGGAAGGAGACCTTTTTTTCTAACCCCACCTGCAAGGCACACCTGAGGCCCGAGACATCCAGGGAAAGATTCCAGCAAATCACACGCCTTTCTCACAAACAAAGAATTGTAGACGGGGTCACCAAGGGTCATCTAGTCCAACCCTCTGCAAATCAGAAATCCCACCTCGAGAATCCATCTTAACCTCAGAAAGTTCTTCCTAATGTTCTGCAGGAAGAGCAGTGCCAGACCCTGGGGTCTCAAATTTCAGCAGCACCCCTGTGCAACAAAGGAAATTGGCGCCCCTCGGCCTCTTGTCTTCCATTCCGCATCATAGTTGCAGCTCATCCCCCACCCCCGGTCTCTGCCCCCAGTCCTGCTCCTCTAAATCTGCCTCGGAGGAGAGTAAAGAGGTTTGATCTGCCAGAGGACCCCCCCCCTCCGATTCCGCCTGCATTTTAAAAACGAATCTAAGAAATGTGCATGTTCCGAGATTTGTGGGGTGCAAGGCACCCTGAATTCCTGGGTCCAATAAATGTCAGAATTTTAATCAAGATCTGGGAATTTGAATTATGCCCAACAGCAGGTGTTAAAAATGCAAGCCAGGTTGGCCTGGTGATCGCTTGCGGAGTCCGGTGTGGTTTCCAATTGTATGGGAGTCGGCGTGGTGAGATTCCTGCATTGCAGAGGGTTAAAATAATAGAATTGTAGGGTTGGAAGGGACCGTGACGATCATCTAGCCTGACCCCCTGCGATGGAGGAATCTTTCACTCAACGCAGGGCTGAAACCCACAACCCTGAGAGTCCCATGCTCTAGCCCAGTGATGGCGAACCTATGACACGCGTGTCAGACGTGACACGCAGAGCCCTCACTGCTGGCACACGCCCCCATCGGGCCATTCACGTTGTTGTTGTTGTTTTCCCCCCATTTGTTCTCCCACTCCTCCTACAGCTTGTCTCCGCTGTTAAAACCTGGATCCATTTTTGTTGTTGTTGTTGCTGGTAGCCAGAGATTGGTTTTTTAAGCCTTTCTGTGCTGTTTGGTCAGCAGCTCCCCCAAAAAAGCTCAACAACTCTGGGCACTTTGTGATAAATAAGGGGTTTTTGGTTTGGTTTGGTTAAATAATTAGTTTTTGGTTCATTAAATACAGTTATATATTACAATTATGCATTTTTGTTATTTAAACTATAAATATCGCAAAATTGTGGGTTTTTTTCTTGAAGTGACACACCACCCGAGTTATGCTTGGTTTTTTGACGAATTTTGACACACCAAGCTCAAAAGGTTGTCCATCACTGCTCTAGCCCCACATGATCAATTCTACCATTCTATATATTTATACCCTGCCTCAAGGCAGGATGCTAGACTAGATGGGTCATTGGCCTGATCCCAGCAGGCCGTCTTTCTGCCTCTGTGATCAAATCCTCCTTGGGGCATCTGACTGACCCTGCTGAGAGCAGGAGGCTGGGCTAGACGCTTCCTTCTTCGGAGATGTGAATTCCATAGGGGTCCTAGTGAGTCCCAGGACCCAGGACCCCACCACGATGCCACCTTCTGAACGGACAGCATTATAGAGACCACGACTTGGGACTGGATCCTGCCCAGGCAGAGTAAGAAAGAAACAGCACAGGTCCTCCCCCCCCCCAACTCTGCTCCACCACCCCCTGCTTTGCTACAGGGCTGTCCTGATGAGACTTGCAAGGGAATTCAAAAGGATTCCCCCCCCCTCCCCGCCACTGCCGCTGCGAACGTGTCCCCCAGAGCAAAGTCGACTCTCTTTTCCTGCCGTTTCATTCCTGCCACGGAAAACATGAACACTCATAAATCACTTGTCTTCTTGGGGAAGAGCGGCTCAGCCCCCTCCTGTCACCGTCCCCCTCCAGCCCCTCCACGCTCCCCTGCTCACACCTGGGACTCAAATGGAGGCCATGTGGGCAACCGAAGGGGGCTCAAAACATCAGAAGAGCCCAGCAGAATCAGGCCAATGGTCCATCTGGTTCACCATTCTGCTCTCACAGTGTCCAAATGGCCCTAAGAACCTAGGAATCGAGATAGACTGCCTCTGCGCCTGGAGGTTCCATAAGAACGTCAGAAGAGTCTTGCTGCTGGATCAGGCCAAAGGGGGCCCACCTAGTCCAGCATCCTTTCCTCACAGGGGCACAGGCAAACTCGGCCCTCCAGATGTTTTGGGACTACAATTCCCATCATCCTTGACCACTGGTCCTGTTAGCTAGGGATGATGGGAGTTGTAGTCCCAAAACATCTGGAGGGCCCTCCTGGCTAGGAGCCATCGACAGCCCTCTCCTCCTCCTCCTCCGTGAATTTTTAGAATCCTCTTTTAAATCCATCTTACATTGGTGGCCATCACTGCCTCCTGTGGCAGGGAGTCCCATGGGCTCATCCAAACTTCCTTCCGGGCCGCATTTCTAGGCACAAGTTTGTCCTTTAAAGTGCTGTCTCTGAGCACCTTCCTTTTGTCACAGCGGTCCCTGGATCACCCACATTGCTGTTAGTTGTGATTCAGCGTTAAAGACCGGCAAAAATAAAAAGCACTCTGGCATGGTGCTTTAAAGTGCTTTAAAGTGCTAGAAGGAATCAAGGAGTTGGAAGAGATCCCCAAGGGCCATCTAGTCCAACCCCCTGCAATGCAGGAATCTCAACAATGCAGGGCAAACGGAAAGTGGCCCTGTATGTTCCATGAAGAAGGACTTTCTTTTGTCCATTCTGAATCTTCCAGTACAGTGGTCCCTTGGTTCTCAAACTTAATCCGTTCCGGAAGTCTGTTCCAAAACCAAAGCGTTCCAAAACCAAGGCACACTGCTTTCCCATAGAAAGTAATGCAAAACGGATTAATCCGTTCCAGACTTTTAAAAACAGCCTCTAAAACAGCAATTTAACATGAATTTTACTATCTAACGAGACCATTGATCCATAAAATGAAAGCAATAATCAATGTACTGCAGACACACAATCAATCAATCAATCAATCAATCAATCAGTAGGTGTACTGGGTTCCATGCAGTCACAAAACCAAAAGAGCAGCAAAACCAAAAGCACAAAATAAATAGCAAAAACAGACAGACCTCGGTGTAACACTCAAAACGGAAGCGTGGCACTCGAAACGGAGCACGTTCGGCTTCCGAAAAATGTTTGCATTCCGGAACACTTTCTTCCGGGTCTGCTGCTCCAGAGAAGCGGACACGGAGCAATGGATTCAAACTACAAGAAAGAAGATTCCACCTAAACATTAGGAAGAACTTCCTGACAGTAAGAGCTGTTCGACAGTGGAATTTGCTGCCAAGGAGTGTGGTGGAATCTCCTTCTTTGGAGGTCTTTAAGATGTAAAGTACTACACTTGGGCAAAAAAAAAAATATGAAAGGCACAAATACAGGATGGGAGACAGTCACCTGGCTTGAGAGCATTACATGTAAAAAGGATCTAGGAGTCCTGGTAGACCACAAACTTGACATGAGTCAACAGTGTGATGCAGCAGCTAAAAAAGCCAATGCAATTCTGGGCTGCATCAATAGGAGTGTTAATTTGATTTGGGCTGCATCAATAGGAGTATAGCATCTAGATCAAGGGAAGTAATAGTACCACTGTCTTCTTCTCTGGTCAGACCTCACCTGGAGGACTGTGTCCAGTTCTGGGCACCACAGTTCAAGAAGGATACTGACAAGCTGGAACGTGTCCAGAAGAGGGCAACCAAAATGGTCAAAGGCCTGGAAACGATGCCTTATGAGGAACGGCTTAGGGAGCTGGGTATGTTTAGCCTGGAGAAGAGAAGGTTAAGGGGTGATATGAAAGCCATGTTCAAATATATAAAAGGATGTCATATGGAGGAGGAAGAAAGGTTGTTTTCTGCTGCTCCAGAGAAGCGGACACGAAGCAATGGATTCAAACTACAAGAAAGAAGATTCCTCCTAAACATTAGGAAGAACTTCCTGACAGTAAGAGCTGTTTGGCAGTGGAATTAGCTGCCAAGGAGTGTGGTGGAGTCTCCTTCTTTGGAGGTCTTTAAGCAGAGGCTTGACAGGCATATGTCAAGAATGCTTTGATGGTGTTTCCTGCTTGGCAGGGGGTTGGACTGGATGGCCCTTGTGGTCTCTTCCAACTCTACGATTCTATGCTGTGTTTGGGTTCCAAGTTGTTTGAGTACCGAGGCGTTTAAGAACCAAGGTACCATTGTATTCAGCTTCATGGGATTCCCGGGAGTTTTCATGTTATGAGAGAAGCAAAAAGCTTTTCTCTCTCCACTTTTTTTCATGCTGGGCATAATTTTAGAAACCTCTGTCATTTTGCCTCTTCCTCACCTAAAAAGTCCCAAGAGTCACCACTTTTCTTCATAAGGAAGCCCCTCCATTCCCTGCAGCATTTCCTGATCTTTCCCCAACTCTACAATCTCCTTCTTGAGGCGACCAGAACGGCACGCAGTACCTTCAAATGCCACAAATTTGTATAACAGCATCATGGTATTTCACACACATACAATGCACAAGCTTTTGAGTTTCACTGAGCAGTTCAGCGCCCGGCAGCCCAAGCCTTTTTGAAGTGATGTTGCAAACGTCGGTCAATTCTGCTTTCTCGATCCCCTCCCCCTTATCTTAAATCCAGTCATTCACATTTCCAGACCTGTTTGTGAATTATTATTTTTAATTCTTCATGAAAATTCACCAGCGTTTCCATGTGAATTTATCACAGTATACAAAAAAAGCACGTAGACTCATGAACGCAGACATTAAAAAATGTTTTATATTACGGAGAATAGCAAATATACATATTTGTACCACAGCCAAAATCGCATGCAATACTTCTTTGTCTTGTGTCTGGAGAAGAAATGAATTGTTTTCAGGCTGCAAATGATACAGAAAATTCGTGCTAGAAAGCAATGGAAGTTTTTCACAAGGACTTTTAAAAACTGCAAAATGATGCAGGAAGGTAGAGCTTAGGTTAGAGAAGTAAAGATAAGCCAGATATGTAAATTAGATGAATAAGGTAGAGGAAGGAAATAAAGTACTCTGAGCAGAAACTGCAGGTGTGCTTGCGGAAATACTTAACAGCAACGTTGTAAAAGTTATGTGATGTCGCCGCAGCAGACAAGCAAGACTATACTTGGGCAAAAAAATGAAAGGCACAAATACAGGATGGGAGACACCTGGCTTGAGAGCAGTACATGTGAAAAGGATCTAGGAGTCTTGGTAGACCACAAACTTGACATGAGTCAGCAGTGTGATGCAGCAGCTTAAAAAGCCAATGCAGTTCTGGGCTGCATCAATAGGAGTATAGCATCTAGATCAAGGGAAGTAATAGAACCACTGTATTCTGCTCTGGTCAGACCTCACCTGGAGTACTGTGTCCAGTTCTGGGCACCACAGTTCAAGAAGGATACTGATAAGCTGGAACGTGTCCAGAGGAGGGCAAGCAAAGTGGCCTTATGAGGAACAGCTTAGGGAGCTGGGCATGTTTAGCCTGGAGAAGAGAAGGTTAAGGGGTGATATGATAGCCATGTTCAAATATATCAAAGGATGTCATATAGAGGAGGGAGAAAGGTTGTTTTCTGCTGCTCCAGAGAAGCGGACACGGAGCAATGGATTCAAACTACAAGAAAGAAGATTCCACCTAAACATTAGGAAGAACTTCCTGACAGTAAGAGCTGTTTGGCAGTGGAATTTGCTGCCAAGGAGTGTGGTGGAGTCTCCTTCTTTGGAGGTCTTTAAGCAGAGGCTTGACAGGCATATGTCAAGAATGCTTTGATGGTGTTTCCTGCTTGGCAGGGGGTTGGACTGGATGGCCCTTGTGGTCTCCTCCAACTCTATGATTCCATGATTCTATGACTAAAAATGTCGCTTTTAGGGAAGACATGAACTGCAGCAGAATGGAAGCAGCTCTGCTGGGCGGAATGGAAAACAGTAGCCCCACGGTGCAGCCTGGTTCTCCCCTTGAGATCTCGGAGCTGCTGCCTGCCAGAGCGTGCAAGGCGATGGGCAACAGATCCGAGCAGAGATGGCCGTTTCAGACGTTCTGAAGGCTTTCCTGCCATCAGGGTGCTGCTGTGGGCAGGAGGGCATGCCAGGATCTGGGAGAAAGTAGGAGGGCAGTGGAATGGGGGGGGGGCAGAAAGCAACCCACCCTTTGTTGTGGCAGGGAACTCACAGTAGAAAAAGCCACACCAGAAAAAGCAGCCTGCCACCGCCAGGCAGGCGCTTAATCACAGTAATTACAAAGGCAATAAACTGTTTACTGAGAAAGCAACAAATTGCTGAACCTTTGAACGTCACTCGGGCCCCGGGCAGGACACACCGCAACTGCTGCTTCCCAAGGGAGGCGCCAGGACATAGGTAAACTGTGGAACTCCCTCCCACTGGAGGCAGAAGCGGCCACCAACTCGGACAGCTTTAGAAGAGCAGTGGGCAGATTTGTGGAGGGTAAGGCTTCTCAGTGGCTAGTGGTAACCCTGGCTCTGCTCTGCCTCCACAGTCGGAAGGGGCAATGCTTCCGAAGACCAGTTGCGGAAAACCGCAGGAAGGGAGAGGGCTCTTGTGCTTGGATCCTGTGTGTGGGCATCTCACTGACATCTGCTTGGCCTCTATGAGAGAAGGACGCTGGACTAGGAGGGTCATTGGCCTGGTCCAACAGGCTCTTCTTAAGTTCGAACCAAGCCCATTTCTTTGCCTAGCACAACAGCCAAGGCTCACCGTCCCCCCCAAAGACCTGCACCATTGCTGCCAAGTAGGCTGCTGCTTTGCTGGGTCAGAATCCTAGGAGGCCCAACTGAGCGAGGGGTGGCGAGCACCCAGGGCCACCCTTGCAGGTGTCGCTGGGCTCCAGCGCCCATCAGCCCCCACAGCCACCACCCTCCGGGGTCAGGGGCAATGCTGGGAGTCAGAGCCCAGTCGCATTCATTCCTTCATTCCATAAAATGTGTACTGTACTCTGCTTCCTCATTAGAATCATGGAATCATAGAATCCTAGAGTTGTAAGGGACCACAAGGGCCATCCAGTCCAACCCCCTGCCAAGCAGGAAACACCATCAAAGCATTCTTGACATATGCCTGTCAAGCCTCTGCTTAAAGACCTCCAAAGAAGGAGACTCCACCACACTCCTTGGCAGCAAATTCCACTGCCGAACAGCTCTTACTGTCAGGAAGTTCTTCCTAATGTTTAGGTGGAATCTTCTTTCTTGTACTGTAGTTTGAATCCATTGCTCCGTGTCCGCTTCTCTGGAGCAGCAGAAAACAATCTTTCTCCCTCCTCCATATGACATCCTTTCATATATTTGAACATGGCTATCATATCACCCCTTAACCTTCTCTTCTCCAGGCTAAACATACCCAGCTCCCTAAGCCGTTCCTCATAAGGCATTGTTTCCAGGCCTTTGACCATTTTGGTTGCCCTCCTCTGGACACGTTCCAGCTTGTCAGTATCCTTCTTGAACTGTGGTACCCAGAACTGGACACAGTACTCCAGGTGAGGTCTGACCAGAGCAGAATACAGTGGTACTATTACTTCCCTAGATCTAGATGCTATACTCCTATTGATGCAGCCCAGAATTGCATTGGCTTTTTTAGCTGCTGCATCGCACTGCTGACTCATGTCAAGTTTAAAAAACCAACAAACCATAAAACAGCAAAGGCTTATGAAAAGGATTTAGAAACAAGAGCATTACCCAAAAGAAGAATGAACAAGGATAATGTAAGACCTCCAGCAGCTAAAATAGCAAGCGGATGAAAGCTTGCACCAGCCTTCTAAACATCTGGACAGGATAAAATGTTTTTGGTGACCAGCGAAGAGAGTAACAGGGAAGGTGACCACCTGGTGTCAAGAGGCAGGGAGTTCCAAAGTAGAGGCATTGCCATCTGTTGATGGACTGCTGCAGCTGCCACGCTGGCTGATGGGATGTGTAGTCAGCAACAACTGGAAGGGCACCAGTTTTCCCAGCCTGCCCCAAAACGGCAGGTTTGGGAGGCTTCCGTTTTTGCTTAGGGATTCAACACACAAAACAGCAGAGCAGAATCACTAAATGCGCTATTAAGAGAAAACCATCTGATTCCAGCTGAGCTTTGGAGTCACCTGCGTTTCCGGTCCTCCGGGTGCCTTCCTTCACCCTCTCCTCTTCCTCGGGCAAACCATCTGAGGAATTAATTTTGATTCATTAAGACGGGCAGGAGAGTTCTCAGGGGAAGAGGGGAAGAGGGGAGGGTGGGGTCACATCCCCTCCCTTCCCTCCATCAGGCGGTTGGGTTAATTTTCTCTGCAGGATCACAGTGCGCAGAACATCAGAGGATGTGTCTGGGTGCAGGATCCGGCTGAAGGGGCCCAACTTGCCCAGCCTCGTGTCCTGTTCTCACTGTGGCAGATGCAGCAACAGGCAGAGACTTCAAAAGATGCTCAGGCAAATTCACAGAGGAGAATTTGTGACTCTGAGCCACAATGGTTCTGCCCCCCCCTCCACTGTTGGAGGAAGGAGGTCTCCAAGGAGGGGTCATTTTTTTGCTCCCCCCTTTGCTTTTTTCACATTTGCAATTGAGCTTCAGAAATCTGGTGCCGTTAAGACAGCGCCTGCAAAAAGGCAGCACCTTCAGAGCCTTCTGGATCAATCCAGTGGCCCATCTAGTCTAGCATCCTGCTCTCACAGGGGGTGAACAGATGCCCCAAAGGGAATTTGCAGGATTTGAGCAAAAGAACGATACTCTCCCCTCCCGTGGTTTCCGGAAGCCTCGCAGCCTCCAGCTGTGGCTCGTAGCCATTGATAGCCCCCCCTCCTCCATTCATTTATCCAAATGCCAATTAAAAGTTTCCAGGTTGGAATCCATGGCTGCCTCCTGTGGCGGTGAGTTCCATTGGTTAACCATGTGCTGCATGAATAAGGACTTTCTTTTCTCCGGCCTGAATCCCCAAACTAGGAGAGAGGAAGGAAAACCTCTCTCCGTGATTTTGCGTCATTTTGTATCTTCTGTTCTCACAAGGGCCAACCAAATGCACATGACGGAAAACCCACAAGCAGGATCCGGGCACAAGAGCAACTCTCCCCTCCTGTGGTTTCCAGCGACTGGGATTCAGAAGCACAGCTGCTGCCTCCAGCTACGGAGCCAACGCAAAGCCTTTCTGGGCAGTAGCCAGCCAACAACATCCCTCTATGAATTTGCCTAATCCTCTTTTAAAGCCCTCTTGACTGATGATGGGGCAGTGCTGTCCCAAAAAAGCACAGGGTCCAGCGGGTCCGAAACGTGACCCACAGGCAAGTCCAGGGGGGCCCACACTGCAGGGATGGTGTAGCTCAGCCAGAAGGAGTGGCTCAATCTGGAGAGAAGGGGACACCGATCTGTGCCATTTCCTGAAAACGAAAGGCTCAAGAAGTAGACCTTAGATAGAAGATACTCTGTCCTCCTAAACCACACCTGAACCACCGGTGGTGGCAGTGAAGGAGATCAGGGGATCGCTTCCTCATGAGGAAACCCCTTGATTTCCGAGGAAGACCTGGATCTTTGGGTACCACTGTCCTTGAAGACAAGGCAGGTGCTGCTTAGGAAGAACTTCCTGACAGTAAGAGCTGTTCGGCAGTGGAATTTGCGACCAAGGAGTGTGGTGGAGTCTCCTTCTTTGGAGGTCTTTAAGCAGAGGCTTGACAGCCATCTGTCAGGAATGCTTTGATGGTGTTTCCTGCTTGGCAGGGGGTTGGACTGGATGGCCCTTGTGGTCTCTTCCAACTCTAGGATTCTATGATTCTATGCTCCTTCTCTGATGTATCTGAGGGCTCTTCAAGGGGATCCTGCCTGTCCCCCAAGGTCCTCAGCCTAGGAGGTGCCTGGCTGGTCCTCCAAGGACTCCGTTTCTGGTTCTGGGTCCTAGGGCTGAGCATGGCACCAGTCCTCAAGGACCTAGAATCATAGAATCATAGAGTTGGAAGAGACCACAAGGGCCATCCAGTCCAACCCCCTGCCAAGCAGGAAACACCATCAAAGCATTCTTGGCATATGCCTGTCAAGCCTCTGCTTAAAGACCTCCAAAGAAGGAGACTCCACCACACTCCTTGGCAGCAAATTCCACTGCCGAACAGCTCTTACTGTCAGGAAGTTCTTCCTAATGTTTAGGTGGAATCTTCTTTCTTGAAGTTTGAATCCGTTGCTCCGTGTCCGCTTCTCTGGAGCAGCAGAAAACAATCTTTCTCCCTCCTCCATATGACATCCTTTCATATATTTGAACATGGCTATCATATCACCCCTTAACCTTCTCTTCTCCAGGCTAAACATACCCAGCTCCCTAAGCCGTTCCTCATAAGGCATCGTTTCCAGGCCTTTGACCATTTTGGTTGCCCTCCTCTGGACACGTTCCAGCTTGTCCGTATTCTTCTTGAACTGTGGTGCCCAGAACTGGACACAGTACTCCAGGTGAGGTCTGACCAGAGCGGAATACAGTGGTACTATTACCTCCGCTCTCCCTCCTCCTGGGTTCATCCTCTCCCAGCCCAGCAGCTCAGCTGAAATATCAGAACTCAGCACTAGAGAAAACTGTTTCAAAATGCCTGCAGTTGGGCCGGTAGACAAACCCTGGTGGCGACTCTTAACGTGAACAAAAAGTTCTAATTCCCATGGTTGGCAGGGTCACAAAGGAAGGAGAGATTTCTATCCGTGGAAATGCAATCACGATAATAGCCGTAATAATAACAGTAATGTCATAATGATAGGCCAGGAAAGATATTTGCACAGGAGGTTCTAGGACATAAAGGGGAAAATTGGATCCTTTGTTCTTTCAATTAGCATACGTCGAGGAGAGTATATCTCAAGGTCAGAACATCAGAAGAGCCCTGCAGGGCTGGATCAGGCCCGAGGGGGGCACACACCTAGTCTGGCCTCCTGTTCCCACAGAAGTCGCATGCCCCTGAGAGCCTAGGAATCGAGATAGACTGCCTCTGGAGCTGGAGGTTCCATCAGCATGTCAGAAGAGCCTGCTGGATCAGGCCAAAGTGGGAGCATCTAGTCCAGCATCCTGTTCTCACAGCGGCCAACCGGATGCCCCATTGGGAAATCTAAAAGCAGGACCAGGCACAAGAACTCTCCCCTCCTGCAGTTTCCAGCAATTGGCATTCAGAAGCATCGCTGGAGGCAGAACAGAGCCACCAATAGCTCTCTCCTCCTCCTCCATGAATGTCTGCAATCCTCCTTTGAAGCCACCACTGCCTCCTGTGGGAGGGAGTTCCACAGTTCATCTCTGGACCTGCCATCTTCTCCATTTCATCCCTACTGCTTCTCAGTGGTCCCATTTGGTTCCCAGGTCCTGTCGACACACAGACTGGCTGTGAATGTTAGAAGGAGGGATGTTATTTGGTTATTTTTGTGCTGCATTTCTCTCCCACATTTCCCTCCCAGGAGCTCAAGGGGGCTGGCCTGTGGTTCTCCCCACCTCCTCGTTTAATCCCCACAACAGCCCTGCGAGGCAGCTTCAACTGAAAGGAGAGCTTCATGGCCGAGAGCAGGGGTCAGCAAACTTTTTCAGCAGGGGGCCAGTCCACTGTCCCTCAGACCTTGTGGAGGGGCCGGACTATATTTTGGGGGGAAAATATGAACGAATTCCTATGCCCCACAAATAACCCAGAGATGCATTTTAAATAAAAGGACACATTCTACTCATGTAAAAACATGCTGATTCCCGGACCGTCCGCCGGCCGGATTGAGAAGGCGATTGGGCCGCATCTGGCCCCCGGGCCTTAGTTTGGGAACCCCTGGCCAAGAGGGTGTCGGGATTCGAACCCTGGAGCCTGGCCTGGCACTCTCACCCCTTGGCCACCACTAGCTCTCGTTACAGATATTGCAACTCCTCACCCACAGAGACTTCCCCCCAAAGCTGTGCAAAGCCATGCAGGAGACAACCACCATTTGGGATGTAATCCCCGTTTACACCTTGGAACTCCCTGCCTCTTGATATCAGGCAAACACCTTCCCTGCACACGTTTCAGCCCCTGCTAAAAATGCTTTTTGTTTAGACAAAGCCTGTCCAGAAATTTATAAAGCCGATGCAAGTTTTAATTTGTTTCTTTTTTGACATACTGTACAGTATTCTGTTTCTTAAATTGTTGTTAATTCTTCTTCTTGATAATCTCGCTGTTTTCTATCCTTTTCATGAATGGCTTTTGTTGTTTGCAATCAAGTGGTATATAACTTTTTATGAAATGAAATAATAAGTGAACCATTCCCCCCCCCCACTGACACGGGGGGGGGGGGAGAGAGGGCCGGATTTAGGTTTGATGAGGCCCTCAGCTACTGAAGGTAATGGGGACCTTTATATGTCCTGCTGTCCTTTGTCAACAACAAATGGTCGCTGTTTTTTGTCTTGAATAGATGCTATATGGTAATTTATGGACCTAACAGGGATCTAAAGCCATTTACACATGCAGAATGTCGGCACCCTATATATAGAAAGGAGCAAACCAGGGATATTTTAGGAAGCAGGCTAGCAGGCGGGGCCCATGACTTACATCATAGGAGCCTACACAACTCAAAACACTGTTGCTGTATGTAGGTTTTATTTCATTTGTTTTTTATCTTAGATTTTGGAAATGAACATCCAGGGTTTGTTTTTCCTTTATTTATTTTGGGGCGGGGGTGTCCAAGAGAGTGGGGCCCTAAGCTATAGTTTGCTTAGCTTATAGGTAAATCCGGCACTGCGGAGGTGGGGGGGAGGAGGCTGGAAAAGGAGCCTTAGAGCCCACTTCCTTTTGGGTTTGTGGCCTCCGTGACCCTGACAGCCGCCCCCCTTGGCCCCGGACCAGCCCCTTCGATCCCGCGCCCTCCTGGGGGTGTGTTTCCCGGAGACCCAAAGGGCCGGCGCAGGTGGAGCAATGCGGGGCGCACCTTCCCCGGAGGACGTTGCGCGAGAGATAAAGGGCAAGCCCCAACTCCTCTCTCAAGGCACAGCAGCAGACAGTTGAGGGAGCTACGCCCAGGCGTGTTTCCCTGGAGGGGATCCCAGGCCGCTGCTCCGCAAAACACACACACACACACACACACACACACCGTGCGCCATTGCAGGTCTGGGTAGCTCAATTGGTTAGACCACAGTGCTGAATAACACCGAGGTTGCAGCAGGTTCCATACCCGTATGGGACAGCTGCATATTCCTGGGGGTTTGACTGGATGACCCTCAAGGTCCCTCCCAGCTCTACAGTTCTGTGATCTAACCTAAATGTCAGGATTCCAAAGTGGAGCTTCCATGGACAGGGCTAGCCTACCTTACAATCATTGACTCATAGAATCGTGGAGTTAGAAGGGAAACCCAAGCGTCATGGGGTCCAAGAGTCGTTTTTAGGACCCACCTTTTTATGTTTGTAGAATCATGGAATCGTAGAGTTGTAGAGCTGGAAGGGACCCCCCAGGGTCATCTAGTCCAACCCCCTGCAAATGCAGGAATCTCAGCTAAAGCATCCATGAGAGACGGCCGTCCAACCTCTGCTTAAAAACCTCCCAGGAAGGAGAACCCACCACCTCTCGTGTGAGACCATTCTACTGTCAAACTGCTCTTACTGTCAGAAAGTTTTTTTTCCATATGTTTTGTTGAAATCTCATTTCTTGTAACTTGAAGCCATGGGTTCGAGTCCTACCCTCCAGAGCAGGAGAAAACAAGGTTGCCCCCTCCTCCATGTGACAGCCCTTGAGATATTTGAAGATGAGGGGGGGATGACTAGCGAAAGAGTGGCAGAGGATGCCTGGCACCCGCAAATAGACCAGGGTGGGCCTGGCAGGGCTGGCGTGGGTCTCTGCAGCCCCCTCCCCAACTTCCTTTTCATCTTATTCATTAAGAAGCTGAATGGGTGGAGGTAGGGGGAGTCTCTCCAAGCAGTTTTGCCTAAAATGGTATAAAATATCTCAAAACATAGCACTAAAAGTCAGACTTTAAAAACAGCAGACATTACAAAACTACCAAAACAGAATGTTAACAGACCGTCGCTGTGATTCCTGCCTTGCCCCTTGGGATCTCTTCCAGCTCTACGGTTCTGTGGAAATGGATTTAATACAATTACCTGCCAGGTTTAAACCCCCTTTCGTTCCCCTAAAGAGGGGGTGGGCAAGGAGCCTTCTTGGCCTGAGACTTTGGAGAGCTGCTACCAGTCAGAGCTGGGAGAGAGGACAAAGAGTCTGACCTCACCTAAGGCAGCTCCTGGTGAGCCTTGAGGGAATGGCTGTAAGGGCCCCTGCTTGGCATGCAGAAGGCCCTGCTTCAGTCCCCCACAGTATCTCTAGGTAGAGCTGGGGGAGAGAGAGAAAGAGAGAGAAACCCCTGCTGCCAGTCAGTGTGGGTAATACTGAGCTACATTGACCAAAGTTTTATCAAGCAGCTTCCTATTTAGAATTATGAGGGCTAGTAGGTTTTTGGAGGGGAAGAGATGCAGCCTAGTGACAGAGCCCCTGCTCTGCGTGCAGAAGGTCTCAGCTTTGATTACCAGCAGGTAGTACTGGGAGAAACTCTGGAGAGCTGCTGCCAGTCAGTGTTGATAATGCTGAGCTAGATGATGGTCTGGCTTAGTATAAGGCAGCTTCCTGTGCTTCAAACCTCCATTCAGAACCACAAGAGGACTAGAATCTTGTTTTATTTTTTTAGGAAGGGTCATAATTTAGTGGCAGAGCCCCTGCTTGGCATGCAGAAGGTCCTGGGTTCAATCCCTGGGAGCATCTCCAGGTAGGGCAGGAAAGTCCCTGCCTTCCTGCTGCTCTTGCCTGCTTGTGTCCAAAGGGGGCAGCTCCCTGCCCCAAGGAGCATACAGAACCCAGAGGAAAGGCTTAATAATAATAATAACTTTATTATTTATATGCTGCCCAATTGACTGGGTTTCCCCAGCCACTCCGGGAGGCTTCCAACAAAATACTAAAACAAAAACTACAAATACAAATTGCACATTAACAGATAGCCCTTAAGAACAATTTTAAACAACCCCCGCCCGCCCCAACTAAAACAACACCCACCTGAGTTAAAAACCCCATCCCCATTAAAACCATAATTTTAGCGCAAGGGGTCTGGCCCACACCCTCTTTCCACCCCCAAAGTTGTGGGACGCCTAAGCCGCGATCCCTGAATTGCGGCGGGTTGGACTAGATGACCCTTGCCCCCCTTCCAACGCTGCAATTCTATGATGCTATGTGAATAAGGGGGGAAGGAGGTGCGCAATTGCCTCTGTCAGACTCACGCAGGTTTAGCTCCAGCTGGCCCCGCCCCACGCCTTCCCCCCAACTGCGGAGGGTCGAGCACCTGCCCAGGTGACCCTCGGGTAGCTCATGCCCCACTTCTCTAAGTTGAGAGGCAGGGGAAAGAAAGGGGGGCGCGGCGCCGAGAGCGGGAGCCTTCCTTCTCCTTCTCCTCCTTCTCCGTCACTTTTTCCCCGGCCTTATGAGAGGCTCGATTGCCCAAGGCTAGGAGTTGCTGATATCATAATTGCCGCCTTGCCTCCTTCGCCAAATGCCTCTCCGCCTCACCTGGAGAGCACAGCAGGCTCTTGGCTCCCACAGCGCGGAGAGTGAGTCGCTGAGCCGTGCGCGCCGCCGCCGCCGACTGAGCCACCCAAGGGCGCCTCACTCCGCATGACCTCTCCGCGTCTCGGAGGTGCTGCTTCGGAGCAAGAGAGGTAAGCAGAGACCTCTCCTCCGCCGTCCCCTCCCTCCCTCCCCAGCTCCACTTCACCCGGGCAGCGCGCCACTCCCGGCGGAGGGAACGGGGCCAGGGAGCAGACCTTGGCACTCTGTGTATGCTTGTGAGACGTGTTGCTCGCTGACGTCTATGAGGCGCAAGAAACTGATTTATGGGGAGCCTTCCGCTTTCTCAAGGAGGATCCCCAAACCCTTCCATAATTCTAAAGTTTGGCTGTTCCCCTCACTTGGGGAAGGAGCCTGTGTGAGGGATGGATGGGGCATCCCCATTGGTAGTTATCATTCGCCGCGCGGTGACATTTTTGCAGGTTGCTGTCAACTGGGCATTTGACGTGGCGTTCCCAGAAATTTGCTGTTAATTTACCGATGGAAGACCCGGCAGCGGTTGAGTGTTGAGACTTGAGAGATTATTTATTTTGGTGGGGAGAAGGAAGGACGGCTCAAAGAAACAACTTTTGGAGTTCCAGAGTTCCTCCTGGGCAGGAGTCATAGAATCAATTGGAAGATACCACCAAGGGTCACCTGGCTGGCCCACCCTCCTGCAATGCAGGAATCACAGCTCAGAGACGGGGTGGGGGGCTGAGGCAGAATGCCCCATTTGAAAGATTGCTGCTGCCCCTTCCATCATTCCTTCATCAACCTGGCGCCCTTCAACTGCTTTGGAGACCCCAAGGCAGCTGGGCAGCTGTTGTGTTGGGCCCGCAAACATCTGGAGGACCCCAAGACGGCAAAGGCTGCCTTCGAGGAACTCTCTGTGCAAGCGCCAGAGGGGTGAGGTCCCGGCAGGAGGAGACCATTCTGGTGCAACGGGGCAAATGAAAACTTGGCATGTTTGGGGTGGTCACATTTTTTCTGGTGACCATGGGGAACCGATTTGACCAAGCCGGACACTTGGCTCCATTCAGCGCAGTGTTGCCGACTCGAACCAGCCGTGTCTGCCTCCAGGCTTTCAGAGGCAGGCAGGCAGGTTGTTTTTTTTCCTCAGCCTGCTTGGGACGGGACGGGGAACCTTCTCTGCATGCAAAGCAGGTGCTTTTGCCATTGAGCTGCCACGCTTCCCTGAAGCATAAAGTAAGATCCTAGTCCTCAAGCTCCGGAAGGAGAGCTGCTTTAATGAGCCACACGGGGAAATGCCTTCGACTCAGCCTCCGGGATCTTTCCTAGCCATACCTGTGGTGGTCTCTGTGCAAAGATGGCAACTCTGCCATCGAGCAAAAGGAAATGCCTGGGCAACCTCCTACCTGGGCACTGGCCAGGTGCCCCCACCCCTTGACCTGGAGAGCATTAGAGCAGCGAGGGACAGCGGTGGGCTTGGCAACATTGCCAGCTCCTCAGCCAGCGCCCAGAGGCGAGCTAGTGTGGTGTAGTGGTCAGAGCATCGGACTAGGACACAGGAGAGACCAGGGTTCAAATCCCCACTTAGCCATGAAGGTCTCACCTTGGGGGCCCGGGCACTGCTCCTCAGCTTCACCCACCTCGCAGGGTTGCGGTGGGGATTAAATGAGGAGGGGTGAGTCATGATTGTCACCTGGAGCTCCTTGGAGCAAAGGACAGGATAAAAAATGCCCTCAGTCCCTCCTTGCAGCTGCACCAGTTGCAGAACGACCCTCAAGCTCTGTGGACTTGGAGTCGCTCAGAGGATTGATTGATCAACGGGTGGATTTTACCGATATGCCTCTTTTCCACAATGAGCTTTGCCCAGAACAGCTTGCAGCATCCTTTCGAAACAGAGCATTGAAAATACAGATATACAAAACATGGAGTCAATCCAAAAACGACAAAAGCCAATAGTTTGGCAAACAGAACAAATTCAATATTGCAACAAATAAAACAGAATAAATGACAACAACAAAACAATCTAGGCTTAAGTACATAAATACAAAGCAAAAAAAGAGTTAACCTCTAGTTCCGACTTCGGATGCCACGGAGCACCTCGAAGAGGGCAGGTGCCTGGCAAGGCGGCTGCCAAACCGATGCACCTTGCTCTCCACTGGCAGCGGCCTCGCCACGCCAACAGGTGCACCGAGTACCAGGGGAGCTTCTGCCACACCCCACCTTTGGCTCAGCTCTTCATCCAGAGGGAAGGAGGCAGGCCCAGGCAAGCAGTGGAAGCATACTCGGTGCGAAGCGCTGGTGCGAAGGGATGGGAGGATTGCAACAGGCGACCCAGAGGCAGGGCTGGGCACTCACCTCTTCGGCTAGTTGGAGCTCTGCAAGTCTCTAGTCCATATTGGGGCAAATCGTGGGCAGCAATCGTTCCGTGGCTTCCCAAGCCCCCTCTGCTCTCCATTGAGTGATGGAGAAGGGCAGCTTAAATGATTGACAGGGCGTGAAGAGAGGCTGCAATAGTTTGTAGACCTGTGGAGTTGAGAAGGGGCCCACAAGAGTCATCTAGTCCAAGCCCCTGCAATGCAGGGATCTCAACTAAGGCACCCATGACCTCTGCTTAAAAACCTCCAAGGAAGGAGAGTCTGCCACCTTCCGAAGGAGTCTGTTCCACTGTCAGGCAGCTCTTCCCATCATAAAGTTCTTCCTGAGCTCTAGTCGAAACCTCCTTTCTTGTCATTTGAATCCATGGGTTCGAGTCCTACCCCTCCCGATCAGGGGTAAACAAGCTTGCTCCATCCTCCATGGAACAGCCCTTTCGAGTTGAGATATTTGAAGGTGGCCATCAGGCCACCTCTCGGCCATCTCTTCTCCTGGCTGAAACATCCCCGGCTCCCTCACAAGGCTGGTGTGGTTTTTGTTTAATAGTTCAGAGAAAGAGCAAGTCAAAGAGGGCGTTAAACAGGGGTCTGAGGTTACACACGGAGGTGGTGAGAAGTGGATCGGCCTCTCTCATCAACCCAAAGGCGTCACCCACCAAAGCTGAACATTAGAAGATTCAGGACAGGGGAAAGCGTTCTTTCCAACGATGGAATTCACTGCCACAACAGCAACACTCTCCTCCTGAGCTGTTGTGCTCAGGTCCAGCAGGTGGACCTTCCCCTGGGGCATCTGCTTGGCTGCTCTGAGGACCGGATGAAGCTCTTGCGTTAACTAGAGGATGCAACTTGCTTCGTCAGGGTTGTATCCAGCATGAGTCATACTCAAAGTAGACCAGTCGAAATGATGTCCCAGAAGGCGGTGGACTCTCCTTCCTTCGAGGCTTTTAAGCACAGGTTGGTTGGTTGGATGTCTGTCTGTCAGAGATTCTCTAGCCATGACTCTTGGATTGTGGGGTTGGACTAGATGGCCCTTGGGGGTCCCTCCTGACTCTAAAATTCTCTAATTATATTAGTATTTCACTGCATTAGTCGCTAAAAGACTAGCATAAAATTAATAGACTCAGGTAGGTAGCCGTGTAGGTCTGATGCAGTCGGAATAAATTAAAAAATTGTCCAGTAGCACCTTAAAGGTAAAGGTACCCCTGACCATTAGGTCCAGTTGCGGACAACTCTGGGGTTGCGCGCTCATTTCGCTCCATAGGCCGAGGGAGCCGGCTTCACAGACAGCTTCTGGGTCATGTGGCCACCATGACAAAGCCGCTTCTGGCGAACCAGAGCAGCACACGGAAACGCCGTTTACCTTCCCGCCGGAGCAGTCCCTATTTATCTACTTGCACTTTGACGTGCTTTCAAACTGCTAGGTTGGAAGGGGCAGGGACCGGGAATTCGAACCTCCGACCTTCTGATTGGCAAGCCCTAGGCTCTGTGGTTTAGACCACAGCGCCACACATACTCAATGGGTATGGTAAACCAAAAATAACTTTAGCATATGTAACGAGACAAGAATATTCAGATATTAGATTCTTGTCTCATTGCATATGCTAAAGTTATTTTGGGCCACCTGCATACTATCCCTTGGTTTTCCCTGTAGGATTAATTGCAGTCGTTAACAGTCGTTAAGAGGTTTACCAAAGCCATTCAGCCAATCACCCATCTCCTACCGGTACTACCCTTCTGAGAAAAACCCCACCCCACCCTCCCACTATAGATAAAGATCTGGTGACTTCTGTTTCCATGTATCTGAAGAAGTGTGCGTGCACACGAAAGCTTATACTGTTCCTAGAACAAACTTAGTTGGTCTCTAAGGTGCTACTGGGCAATTTTAAAAAAATTAATAGGTGGAACATGCTGAGATCCATTTATATCAATTCAGAGATGATCTTAGTTGGATGCAATCTTCAGATCTAGTTATTTGTTTTAAATTGATCCAAGGTCAGAGGGAGGTGGATTTGTGGAGGCAGAGCAGAAGCCAGGAGTGATGCAAAACAGGTTGACTTTTACAAAACATTTGGCACCTTGCAAGTGAGTCAAGTCACCCTGCTCTGTCTCCCAAGGCAGTCATTGCAAAGAGACCTCAGAATGTCCAGCTGCCTGTGACTTTGGCCTCCTGTTTTAGATTTGTGACATCCACCTTTTGGCAGGTCCACAGACTTCTGGGTTCACCCCCCGCCCTGACAGCAAAATTTAGGAATGCAGCAAGCTGGCCTAGACTGCAACACAGGAGGAGCGCCGCTCCATGGTTCCAGGCAGAGAGTCTTTTCCTCAGCCCTGCCTGCCAGGAGACGAATATCTCATGCTATTCTAGGCTGCATCGGCAGAAGCCATAGGGGAAGCATTAGTCCTGGTCTCTCCTGCCTTGGTCAGACCCCACCTGGAGTCCTGTGTCCAATTCTGGGCACCACAATTTAAGAAGGACGTTGATAAGCTGGAAGGTGGGCAGAGGAGGGCGACCAGGATGATCGAGGGACTCGAAACCAAGCCTTATGAGGAACGGTTGAAGGAGCTGCGCATGTTTAGCCTGGAAAAGAGGAGACTGAGAGGAGATCATAGAGTTGGAAGAGACCACAAGGGCCATCCAGTCCAACCCCCTGCCAAGCAAGAAACACCATCAAAGAGATATGAGAGCCATCTCCAAATATTTCAAGGGCTGTCACAGGGAAGAGGGAAGAGCTGGTTTTCTCTTGCTCTGGAGGGTAGGACTCGAACCCATGGCTTCAAGTTACAAGATAAGAGATTCTGGCTAAACACCAGGAAGAACTTTCGACAGTGGAACTTTCTTCCTCGGGAGGTTGTAGACGGTCCTTCCTTGGAGGTTTTTAAGCAGAGCTTGGGTGGCCATCTGTCATGGATGCCTTAGTGGTGATTCCTGCATTGCAGGGGGTTGGACTGGATGGCCTTTGGGTATCCCTTCCGACTCTACAATTCTATGGTCAAGTGATAAAAAGAGATGAAGGGACCTCATCCCCCATGCTGACGGCCTGGATTTAAAAAATCCTTGAGAATCAGTCAGTCCTGTCATTAAACAGGGTGCCATGTGCGTTTCCGGTAGCGGTTGATGCTGTGGGGTGCTGCCTCCCCGGAAGGATGGAACAATATTCGGGGCGCCGAATATTTTTGTGAATGTCCCATTCCTCCCTGCCCACCCCATTGCCCACCCACCAAGTGTTTCTGGGGAATTTGAATTCAGAGGGATGTTCTCAGTTCCTGTGTAGGATATTAATGTAAGGTGATAGTGTAGAGTTGTCAAAAAAAAAAAAAGTTCAGAAAAGGGCCACCAAAATGATTTGGGGGATGGAGGGGCGACATGATAGAAGGCGACACGATAGAAGTTTGTAAAAGTAAGCTTGGCACCGGAACACCAGAACTCCTGGGCATCTAATTAAGCTTCATATTGGAAGATTCAGGATGGATAAAAGAAGCAACTTATTCATGAACCGCATAAATAAGCTGTGGAACTCCCTGCTGCAGGAGGCAGTGACAGCCACCAACTTGGTGGCTCGGCTCAGCCTCCACAGTCAGAGGCAGCAATGTTCCTGAGAGGCCGTTGCTGGAAAAGGCAGGAGGGGAGAGTGATGCTCTTGTGCTCGGATCCAGCTTGGGTTTCCCCCATAATGGGCATCTGGTTGGCCCCTGTGAAAGACAGGAGGCTAGACTAGATGGGTCCCATTTGGCCTGATCCAGCAGGCTCTCCTTAGGTACTTGGTGGTGATTTGGGGGTCCTGAAGGGGCAGGGGCAGCGTTCATTTGGAGGAAACCCTTTGGGGAAATTTGTTGTTGTTTAGTCGTGTATGACTCTTGGTGACCCCATGGACCTTTGGGGAAATTAGGTAAAGGTAAAGGGACCCCTGACCATTAGGTCCAGTCGTGACCGACTCTGGGGTTGCGCGCTCATCTCGCATTATTGGCCGAGGGAGCTGGCGTATAGCTTCCAGGTCATGTGGCCAGCATGACAAAGTCGCTCCGGGCAAACCAGAGCAGCACACGGAAACGCCGTTTACCTTCCCGCTGTAGCGGTTCCTATTTATCTACTTGCATTTTGACGTGCTTTCGAACTGCTAGGTTGGCAGGAGCTGGGACCGAGCAACGGGAGCTCACCCCGTCACAGGGATTCGAACCGCCGACCTTCTGATCAGCAAGCCCTAGGCCAGGCATCCCCAAACTGCGGCCCTCCAGATGTTTTGGCCTACAACTCCCATGATCCCTAGCTAACAGGACCAATGGTCAGGGAAGATGGGAATTGTAGTCCAAAACATCTGGAGGGCCAAAGTTTGGGGATGCCTGCCCTAGGCTCAGTGGTTTAACCACAGCGCCACCTGGGTCCCTGCTAAATGAACAGTAGAGGATATTATTCGGGGAGATCTGAGCTGGGACGAGCACAAACTGAAGGAATAAACTGGGGGATTTGGAGCAGACCTTGATTGGCTTGCTTTTGGCAAAATCTAAAGGCTAGATTTCATCTCTGCATATAAAATCTTATGCAGATTTGGGCCCTGCCCAAAATCTTATGCATACCCAGAAACTCTGTTACGCCCCCATCCTCCTGACCTCGAGGTTTGCTCGTTGCTGATCTGGGCCCTGATTCAATCCTTGGCATCTGCACTTTGGGCTGGGAGAATCCCCTGCCTGAACCCCTGGAGAGCTGCTGCCAGTCAGAGTGGCCGGCACTGAGCTGGGTGGACCTATGTGCTTGTTTGAGCTGGATCTTCGTCTAGAACCATGAGGACTAGAGCCTTGCTTCCGTTTCAGGGCCAGCGCCATCTCTAAGAGGGACAGGGAAAGACCCTCGTATGAAACCCTGGAGAGCTGCTGCCAGTCAGTGCAGGCAACACTGGGCTTAATGAGTTTGACGCAGTAGGAGGCATCTTTCTGCGACTCCCAAAACTGCTTTGCAAATGTGAATAGGAAGCCTCTGTTTCTCTCGACGCCCAACTGGGTTCATGTTTTATATTGTCAACTGCCCTGTGATCCTCGGACAAAAGGTGATATAGAAATTTAATACATGACAATAATAATTTCACCCCCGTGTTATGCCACAGAAGGTCCCTAGCAAAACACACAGCCTTCTGAGGCATACAGAAAGGAGAAAGCCATTTCCACTGGCCATATGCAAGACAAATGTCTTTCTGGCAGGAAGGAAGAGCCGTTCAAGAGTGGAGCAGATTTTCACTGGCGCACACAAAGCAGCCGGCAGGCAGGATGGCATCCGCCAAGGCCTCGCAGCTTGGGCGAGCCTCTCAACTCTCTCCTCCTCCTTCCACCTTGAAGAAATGAATTAAGTCGCAGGAAGAATAAAAGGAAGATTAATCCTGGAGATTGCGCAGGTGAAATTAGCGGCAGAAGAAAATGACGAGCCTTTGATACACCTTTCCCCCTCCGGCGCACAAAGGGCCACGGCTTTCTCAGCCGTCGGCCCCCGAGCGAAACGGAGGGCGCAACGTGCGAAGGGATCGGTCCCCGTTTTCACAGGCTTCTTCGCCCTGGTGACGACAGCAGGGGGGTGGCGTTTCTCAGCCTGCTCCTCCGAGACGGGGGCAAGGTGGGCAAACACACCTCCAGAAGGGGAACCAGAGACCAGAATTTGGGACAATTTGTAGATTCCTAGAATTGTGGAGTTGGGAGGGACCCCCAGGGTCATCTAGTCCAACCCCGATCAATGCAGACGCCGCAATGACCATTAAGGCAAGTCCCGGGACTGCAATCTGGGAAATACGAAAAACAAAACACACACACACACAGAGAGAGAGAGGTTTAAATAGATTGAGATTTCAATCAGCCCTGGCAGAGTGGGTGTGGAGGGTGAATCACAGGCTTATGAGATAGCCCTTATACAAGCTGATTCTCGCAGCTTTGCAAAATGGGGAGAATCAATGCCAGCCTACTTTGCAAGGCTGTTTGCAGAGGTTACAGAGAGAGGTTTGGGGCAGAGGCAATGCTGGTGGCAAGATTTCAGAGCAGGGCGGGGGGGGGCATCATTGGCCCTCCTCCAGAGGCCGTGGGGCGCTCTACTCCCATCAGCGCCCCATGGTCAGAGAGGAGGGGTGTTGGAGCCCAGCAATAACTCTGCCCTCGATTTAGGGAGCCAGTCACTGAACACAACAGAAGGTCTACCCAGTTGGTGAGAGCTTCGATGAGCTTTTAGTCTATTGTTGTTTTAACTTTTTGAGAGTTGCATTTTTTTTCCTTCTTTGCAAACCGTTTTGAGGGAAGGCTTTTTACAAACAAAACTAAACAAGCCGTGCATAAGTTTTAGGAAGTAAATAGATGAGGTCGACTGAAGGCCAGAAAAGGAGATTTAAAAGAATGGGTTATAGCCTAGCTCTTACTCAAAGTAGATCCTTTGGAAGGAATGGAGCTAATGTTACTCAGGTCCATTGATGTAAGATGCCGTAAGGGCATCCAGCTAGAGGAGGAGGAGGAGGAGGAGGAGGAGGAGGAGGAGGAGGAGGAGGAGGAGGAGGAGGAGGAGGAGAAGAAGAAGGCTTTCCTGTGGCTGCTAGCCCAGGGGGGTTGTATTCTTCCTCTTCTGTATAAGAACAGCCAGTGGATCAGGCAAAACAGCCACATCTAGTCCAGCACCCTGTTCTCACAGCGGTCACATGCCCTTAAGAACCTAGGAATCTAGATAGACTGCCTCTGGAACTGGAAGCTCCATGAGAACATCAAAAGAGCCTGCTGAATCAGGCCAAACGTAGGAGGGAGTTCCATCATTTAACCACTTGCTGAATGAAGAAGTCCATCCTTTTATCAGTCCTGTATCTTTCCATATTCAGTTTTATTGGATCTCCACAAGTTCTGGTGTTGGGGGGAAAGGGAGAAAAGCTTTCCTTCGTCCACTTTCTCCATGTCAGGCTTGATTTTATAAATGTCACCCCTTCCTCGCTTTTTTGCTAAACCCCAAAATTCTCGTAGGTGAGTTGCTCTGTCGCCTGGACCATTCTGGCTGCCCTTTTCTGATCTTTTTCCAACTCCTTTTTGAGGGGAGCTGGCCAGAACTGTGTCAGTCCTCCCGATGCAGCTGCATCCTAGGTTTGTGTGATGGCATCATAATACTGGCAGCCTCAATCAATACAGTGGTACCTCGGTTTACGAACTTAATCCGTTCCGGAAGTCCGTTCTTAAACCGGAACCGTTCTTAAACCGAGGCACGATTTCCCTAATGAGGCCTCCCCCCGCCGCTGGTGCCCTTCGACCGTCCAGCTTCTGTTCTTAGACCACGGTAAAAAGTTAGCTAACTGGAACACTACTTCCGGTTTTGCGGAGTTCATAAACCAAATAGTTCATAAACGGGGCTCTTCTTAAACCGAGGTACCACTGTAGAAGCTTAAGATGGTGGAGGTGAATAAGTCACCTGGCTGCTTGTCGCCTCCCGCACCCAGTCCCAGAAGCCTCCAACCGCCTGGGGCACCCTTGGCCTGGGATGGCGCCTGTGTGGGCCGCCCTGAATGTGGCCAGGGTGCCCGTCCCTTGATAGCCTCCTCCATTCCCAGCAGATGGAAAACAGCAATGGATGGATCCCCCTTACCCAGAAAAAAGGCTCCGAGGCAACCGTGGCCGCAGCCTCACCAAGCAACTCTCCCCCCTGGGCCGCAGCAGCCCATCCACCCCCCTCTCTTTCTCCCTTCCCTCCTGCAGCGGGGCTGGGTCTTCCTGCCCTCCTGATGCCAGGGACTGCCAGCTCTCCCAGGCCTGCCTCGGCAGGTCCCGGCCAACCTTCTCCCTGCTAGGAGCGAGCAAGAGGCAGCCAGGAGACGAGAGAGGAACCTGTTCTCCCAAGAACCCAGCGGCGGCGGCATGCCATTCATGGAAGGAAGGAGATCCCTCCCCGGGTTCCCTGGCTGGCTTACAGAAGAAGAGCCTGCTGGATCGGGCCCCTAGTGGCCCCGCTGGTCCAGCATCCTGTTCTTTCTGTGGCCAACCAGATGGCTCTTCTGAGCACCAGAGCCCTCTTCCCTCCTGCAGCTTCCAGCAATTGCGATTCAGAGGCATTGCTGCAGAGCCATTTGTGGCTAGGAGGAGGGAGCCGCCAGTTGCCTTCTGCACAAGGGCGCCTTTTCTGGCGACTCTGCTCTGCGTTTATTAAGGGCTGGAGCGCCAAGAGGAGGAGAGGGAAGGAAAGTTGTTTCAGTCATCAAAAAAGCAAAGGGAAAGCGGACGGAGAGAGAAAAAAAAGCACTTTTAAATGCACCAAGTCAGGTCCCTACCCCAGCCCGGAGCAAGTCTCTCTGGGAGGCTGCAGTTGCTTACTCACTCCTTTGAGGCTCCTTCCCAGCCGATCCTTTGCTTTCCCAGGAGAGGCAAAATCCAGAGATAAGAGGACAGAGACGGAGGTTTGTGAATCATGCAAGGATCTGGGACTCATTTGGGGCTTTTTTAGGTTCAGGAAATGACCAAGGGGCTCCCCGCCGCAGAAAGGTGGTGGCGCTTGGGACATTTTAGTTTGGAGAAAAGGCGAGTGAGAGGGGCCACGAGGATCATCTAGTCCAACCCCCTGCAACGCAGGAATCTTTTGCCCAACGTGGCGCTCGAACCCACAACCCTGAGATTAAGAATGCCGGGCTCTACCAGCTGAGCTAGAGGTACAGTATATAAAAATTATGACTGGCCTGGAGAAAGTGGACGGAAGGAAGTTTTCCTTCCTCTCTCATGACACTGGTACTCATTTGCATTCAATGAAGATTCAAGATGGATAAAAGAAAGTCCTTCTCAAAGAAGGGCAGAGTTAAACTGTGGAACTCCCTCCCACAGGAGGCAGTGATGGCCACTGACCTAGATGGCTTTAAAAGAGGATTGGGCAGGTCCAGGGAGGGGCAGGATCAATAGAAACAGAGTGCATCTTTTTAAGCCCATGGGGACATTTGGAAAGACCCCAATGGCCCAGTTTAATTTTTCAAAGGATTTGAGTCCAATCCAACAGAGTCACTCTGTGCCTTGAAAAGCACCATCGAGTGGAAGGGGGGGGGTAAACCACTCTTCCAACTTCCTCCTCCAGCTCTAAGCCCTTTCCAATGGAGACGGAGAGGAGTTGGGGGCAACTTGGGGCAGCATAAATGGTGACCCTTGTCCTAAAGACCACCCGATTTATCCTGGCACCAGTTTTCGTGGGCTAGAGTTCTCTCGGTTGTATCATAAATGACCGTCATCTGTTGGATACGGAAGAAGGGATGTATAAAGGACTGTTAGGGGGCAACGCAATTAAAGCTGAAATGGCTGAAATAGTTGTGGTTCCTGCATTGCGGAGGGGTTGGACTAGATGACCCCAGGTGTCCCAACTCTACAAGCCTATGATTCTATGACTGCAAAAGGAGGAGGAGGACCATGTACAGGAGCCATAATGTACACGCTCGTCCTCGCCGTCCGCCATGAGTTGCTCATCCCTTTTTAGAAAGCTGGCTGGTGGCCGCGAGCCACGCCCTGAGGTAGCCTTCCCTGCTAATTATGGGCTGCCTGCACCTGAGATGTCTTACTCTCCTACCTGCAGAGCCAGCGAGGGAAGATGGGGGGAGGGAGGGATTGCTTTGGAGAGAGGGTTAGGATCATAGAATCATAGAGTTGGAAGAGACCCCAAGGGCCATCCAGTCCAACCCCCTGCCAAGCAGGAAACACCATCAAAGCATTCCTGACAGATGGCTGTCAAGCCTCTGCTTAAAGACCTCCAAAGAAGGAGACTCCACCACACTCCCTGGTAGCAAATTCCACTGCCGAACAGCTCTTACTGTCAGGAAGTTCTTCCTAACGTTTAGGTGGAATCTTCTTTCTTGTAGTTTGAATCCATTGCTCCGTGTCCGCTTCTCTGGAGCAGCAGAAAACAACCTTTCTCCCTCCTCTATATGACATCCTTTTATATATTTGAACATGGCTATCATCTCACCCCTTAACCTTCTCTTCTCCAGGCTAGAGGCTTGCTTTGGGCTTTTTTCTGGCGGGGGTCCATGGTTGGGTGGGCCGACTTATGCAGTGAGGGGCAAAGGCCTCTCGCCTTCATGTGTCCTGAAGGGCTGTGGCTCGGGGCAGGACACCTGCCTTGCATGTAGAAGGTCCAAGGGTCAATTCCTGAGAGCACCTCCAGGGATGGCAGGGAAGGACTCCCTCCCTGAGACCCTGGAGAGCTGCTGCCAGTCAGTGTAGACAATACTCAGACCTATGTTCCTATTTTGGTTTCACACCTTGGTGTGTGTGTTGTTGTTGTGTTAATTATTCAGTTTCAGATTTCAAATATTCCATTTGATAGGTTTTCCAAAAAATCACTAAGGCAGGCATCCCCAAACTGCGGCCCTCCAGATGTTTTGGCCTACAACTCCCATGATCCCTAGCTAACAGGACCGGTGGTTGGGGAAGATGGGAATTGTAGTCCAAAACATCTGGAGGGCCGAAGTTTGGGGATGCCTGCACTAAGGCAGCCTGCAGTCATTGGGTGTTAGCGAAACCTAGTAAATGAAATGAATCTCCCATCCAGAAGCCACAGACTCCGTTCTGGAAAGCCCTCCCCAGAATCCCAGGTCAATGGGATCTGACTTTCCCCCACTTAGGAGTGTGACTCTGCACATGCTCTGTGACACCTTGTGCCTTACACGCTTCCACACATTCCACAGCCGAGTTCTGGGAATTGAGTTCTGGGCCTGAAGCCCTGCCCTCTCTCCACCCCCCAGAGCCAACTTAGCTTGGGCTGCTGCCCCCCATCTCTGCTAGATGACCCCCTGGGTGGGGGTTCCCTCCCGGCTCTGCCACGATCCTGCCCATCCCTCGGCGCTCCCCGCAGCCTGCCAGCCTTTTTTCTCCCGACTCAGCTCCCCAGAACCCCGGTGCAAAAAGATTCCCAAACCCGTCCCGCAGATCAAATAAAGGTAATTGCAGCGCAGGATGTGGGCGATTCCCAGTGGGAGGGTAGGAGTGGTCCCAGGTGGGGCAGGAGAGGGAACCCATGAAAGGCACAGCACCAGGGCCACACCCGGCATAAAACATGCTGCCGCAGCCAGAGACAGAAACCATTAGGGCGGGGGTACTGCACACACCTTCCTCGTAAAAGGAGGAACATGGCACGGTCCCAGGATGAGCTCACGGGAAGGGAAGGATCCCCGAGGAGGAGGAGGAGGAGGAGAAGGTGCAGGAGAGGATGGAGAGGCCTGACACACACACACACACACACAGAGGACCCTGGGCCCAGAGGCACCCTCACTCACCACCAGCAGCAGAGCGAAGCAAGATTCTAGTCCTCATGGTTCTGAATTAAATAGGAACATAGAATCATAGAGTTGGAAGAGACCACAAGGGCCATCCAGTCCAACCCCCTGCCGAGCAGGAAACACCATCAAAGCATTCTTGACATATGCCTGTCAAGCCTCTGCTTAAAGACCTCCAAAGAAGGAGACTCCACCACACTCCTTGGCAGCAAATTCCACTGCCGAACAGCTCTTACTGTCAGGAAGTTCTTCCTAATGTTGAGGTGGAATCTTCTTTCTTGAAGTTTGAATCCATTGCTCCGTGTCCGCTTCTCTGGAGCAGCAGAAAACTATCTTTCTCCCTCCTCCATATTACATCCCTTCATATATTTGAACATGGCTATCATATCACCCCTTCACCTTCTCTTCTCCAGGCTAAACATACCCAGCTCCCTAAGCCGTTCCTCATAAGGCATCATTTCCAGGCCTTTGACCATTTTGGTTGCCTTCCTCTGGACACGTTCCAGCTTGTCAGTATCCTTCTTGAACTGGACACGGTACTCCAGGTGAGGTCTGACCAGAGCAGAATACAGTGGTACTATTACTTCCCTTGATCTGGATGCTAACATCGGAAGCCGCCTTAGACGTTTGGTGTTGCCTGCGCTGACTGGCAGCAGCAGCAGCTCTCCAGGGATTCAGGCAAAGGGTGGGGTCGTTGGCCCCAGCCCTGCCCAGAGATGCCGCTGCAGATTGAACCGGGGACCTTCTGCATGCAAAGCAGCTGCTCTACCGAAGCAGCTTCTTCCTCCTGAAAGCGAAGCAAGATTCTAGACCTCAACGCTCCAGATAAAGTGCTGGCTGAAAAGGGGCAGAAGTTTGGAGGAGGTGCTTTGGCTCAAGCACTCCAGCTCCCATCCGTCCCACCCCAAGGGATTATGGGAGTTGTAGTCTAGTTGCAAGAAGAGGGCAAAAAGTGAGCATGTTTGTCAGCTGCCAGGGATGGAAGGATTTGCCCTTCTCTCATTTGCCCCCAGTCTTAAATTCAGGATCTCCACATTTCTGTGGAAATTTGGAGTTGGTTGTTACCACATTTACTCGAATCCAATGCTCACCTTTTTTTGGCCAGATTATGTTGTGAAAATTAAGGTGTGCATTAGATTCGATGGCACATTTACATTCGCCAGCAAATACTTTTTGGGGTTTCAAGGTTCTGAAAATTGAGGTGCGCTTTGGATTTGACGGCGCATTAGACTCGAGTAAATACGGTACTTAATCCTCATGACAATTCTTCAGCAATTTAGTGCAAATTTCTCTCAATTGACACCATTTTAACTAGCATACTCTTGGATGCAAGGCACTTTTCCTAATTCAATCCCATTTTAAAGGCCATTTTCACTTATGTCTTCAGCTGTGCGTTTCTGCAAACTCTGCTTGGTTGGAGAACTGCATTGCAAAATTCAGATGAGAGCAAATGTCACAGAAAGGCTGTCATTCAGAAAGTGGGAATGGGAATGCGATAGCTCAGCTAATAGAGCATGAAACTCTTAATCTCGGGGTTGGGTTCAAGCCCTGCATTGGATGAAAGTTTCCCGCATTGCAGGGGGTTGGACTAGATGACCCTTATGGTCCATTTCAACTCTACCATTCTTTGATTCTTTGATCAAGTGGGAGTTAATGTTTTTGCTTGTTGTGTAATGTGTTTTTATATTGTAAACTACCCTGTGATTCTCAAATGAAGGGCGGTGTACAAAGTTAATTAATAGCAGCAGCAGCAGCAATTTTATTTATTTATTGAATTTATTGAACATATCTACCGCCCTTCGTAGGAGAATCACAGGGCAGTTTAGAGCATAAAAATCTGGCTTGAGGTGTCAACTGAATCTGAATTCTGCTCCCTCCCTGCTTGTTCTAAAGCAGACATCCCCAAACTTCGGCCCTCCAGATGTTTTGGACTACAATTCCCATCATCCCTGACCACTGGTCCTGTTAGCTAGGGATCATGGGAGTTGTAGGCCAAAACATCTGGAGGGCCTCAGTTAGGGGATGCCTGTTTTAAAGCATTGTGGAGACGCCTGTACCCCTTTCCAGCCTTTCCCTGGAGAGTACTGACAGTTAAACCACTCTGGAAATTGTAGTTCTCCAAAAAGCGGCCTCCTATCACCTCCACAAACTACAGTTCCCAGGATTCTCTGGGAGAAGCCATGTGCTTTAAATGTAGGGTGTGAGAACACAAGAACGCAAGAAGAGTTGCCTGGATCAGGACCGTGGCCCATCTAGTCCAGCAACCTGTTCTCATAGCGGCCAACCAGGTCTGTCCTGAATTTTTCAATATTCAGCTTCACCGATGCCCTGAGCTCTCTCCCAAGTAGATCCTTCGAAAGTACGGTAATAAACGTAAGTTGGCCACATCTGTTAGTTTCAACGGTTCTACTCTGAGGAGGGCTAGCAGTGGCAACTAACCTGCGTGTTGTTATGAGTGTTGGCTGGGTCTGAATTTTCTCATTGCAACCCATTTCTTCAAAGATTGTGGGCTGAAACTACGAGAAGCCAAGTTACAGGGAACCAGGCAGAGGGCCTTCTCGGTAGTGGCACCCACCCTGTGGAATGCCCTCCCACCAGAGGTCAAAGAGAACAACAATTACCAGACCTTTAGAAGGCACCTCAAGGCAGCCCTGTTTAGGGAAGCTTTTTATGTTTGATTTCTGTATTTTAATGTTTTGTTGGAAGCCGCCCAGAGTGGCTGGGGGACCCCGGCCAGATGGGCGGGGTATAAATAAAAAATTATTATTATTATTATTATTATTATTATTATTATTATTAAATGGAGATGGCATCTGGACGCCGCCTGCTATTGGATCTGCCACTGCCCGTCATTGGCTCTGGTCCCGCCTACCGCTGGGGCTGCCTGCCTCCCACCCCTGCTAGCCCCAGAGCACATTGGCAGAGGAAATAGTGCTCCCAAGGAATCTCTCCTCAAGGGATGCAAAGATCTCCCTGAGATACACTTGAGGCACACCAACCACATTGGCCGGCCGGCTTGTTTCAGAGCTCAAATGACAGGCTGCCAGGATCAGGACCATCTCACTCCTTATAGAAGACATTGCAACACTTAATTGCACAGAAGGATGGAGTTTGCTAGGCATGACCTGTTTCCCAGTGCTGTGGTGTTGATCCACGATTACACACACACACACTTCAGCCCCTTGATCATTTTTTATTTCTTTATTTTCCATTTTATAATAGACGTTCACATCATAACACTCCACTTTACATCCCTAGCTCTTTAGAGCCTGTCAACTCCCTTCCCTCCCATTTCATGGCTTTCAAGATTAGCTTTTATATCATTGCATTTTGCACGTTTTCCGATTCTCATTACGTACATTATAAAATAACTCATAATTTTAAGATAGAAAGGTCGAAAGTTTCTCATTGCAAGTCTTCAAACAACCCTGCTAGTGATGTTAATTGCTTACAAGAGTCTTTCAGATATCGTATAAATTTGCTCCAGTCCTTTTGGAATGCTTGATCTTGCTGGTTTCGGATTTTTCCTGTCAGATTTGCCAGTTCTGCAAAGTCCATCATCTTCATCTGCCACTCTTTTTTCGTTGGTATTTCTTGTTGTTTCCATTTTGGGGCTAAAAGAATTCTTGTCGCAGCTGTTGCATACATAAACAATCTTTAATCTTCCTTTGGTATCTCTTCCAAGCCGCTATACCCAATAAAAAGGCTTCTGGTTTTTCAACAAAAGTATTTTTAAACACTTTCTTTAACTCATTATATATCTTTCCCCAGAAAGCCTTTACCTCTTTACAAGTCCACCACATGTGGTAAAAGATACCTTCCTTTTCTTTACATTTTCAGCACTCATTAGTTCTTGTCTTATACATTTTGGCAAGTTTAGCTGGTGTTAAATGACATAGAATCATAGAGTTGGAAGAGAGCACAAGGGCCATCCAGTCCAACCCCCTGCCGAGCAGGAAACACCATCAAAGCATTCTTGACATATGGCTGTCAAGCCTCTTCTTAAAGACCTCCAAAGAAGGAGACTCCACCATACTCCTTGGTAGCAAATTCCACTGTTGAACAGCTCTTACTGTCAGGAAGTGCTTCCTAATGTTTAGGTGGAATCTTCTTTCTTGAAGTTTGAATCCATTGCTCCGTGTCCGCTTCTCTGGAGCAGCAGAAAACAATCTTTCTCCCTCCTCCATATGACATCCTTTCATATATTTGAACATGGCTATCATATCACCCCTTAACCTTCTCTTCTCTAGGCTAACTTGTATACATTGTCCACTTGTATACATCATTTTCATAACATTTTCTTTAAGTGCACTGCATGCAGTAAAATTAATACCTTCCCTCAACATTACTGTTTAAGCTGTTAGCATGAAGCAGAGACCGCATCAAAGAAAAGGAGAGACGTAACTAGCCTCTTCTGGATGATATGTCTGCTTTCTCCGGCTTCTGTTATTGCCACCCCTGCTACCAACTCGAAAGCCACTTTATCACGCCATTCACTTGCTAGAGCAAAGAGTCAGTTAGCCTGGCACTCTGAGAGATGACCTGTGAAACGGATTGAGGGGTCTTAGCGGACCACAAAGGTAACATGAGGCAACAGTGTGGTGCAGCAGCAAAAAAAGCAAATGCAATTCCAGGCTGCCATCAAAAGATGTCTAGTGTCCAGATCTAGGGAGGTAATAGTATCACTCTCTTTTGCCTTAGTCAGGCCCTGCCTTGAGTCCTGGGTCCAATTCTGGTCACCCCAGTTAAAAAATGACATTTGCAAGCTGGAAGGTGTGCAGAGGAGGGCGACCAAGATGATCGAGTCAGGAAGCGAAGCCTGATGAGGAATGGTTGAAGGCGCTGGTTGTGTTTAGCCTGGGAAAGAGGAGACTGAGAGGAGACAGAGCCATATTTCAAGGGCTGTCGCATGGAAGAGGGAGCAAGCTGGTTTTCTCTTGCTCTGGAGGGTAGGACTTGAACCCATGGCTTCAAGTTGCAATAAAGGATTTTCTGACTAAACATCAGGAAGAAATTTCAACAGTTCAACGATGGAACAGTTCCCTTGGAAGGTGGTGGACTCTCCTTCCTTGGAGGTTTTTAAGCAGAGATTGTCTGGGATTCTTCAGCCATGCTTCCTGCAATTGCAGGGGGTTGGACTAGATGGCCCTCAGGGGCTCCCTTCCAACTCCACAATTCTATGAAATCACCAGGGATGTTCTGGGCATGTATGGAATTCAAAAGGTGGAGCCTTTCACACCTTTTGAATACACACTTTGTGGGCCAAACCTGCCGCAATCTGGATCTGATGGAGATCAGAGACAAGATGTTTTGACTCAGCAATCCAGAGGCCAACCATTCCCCCACCCCGCCCTCCTGGGCCCGTCCCCACCCAGCTGCTGACTCAACCCCTGAACCCCACCCTGGAAGCCTCCTCCTCCTCTTCTGAGGTCATGCAGAGCCTGTGTTGCTGTGGGTGCAAAAAACGGAACCCGCCGTGGTTTGTTTTGTGGCTGCAGTCGAGGCTCTGATCTCTCCCGCCATGGAGCCTCCCTTGCTGATCCCACAAGGCCGTCTGCCTGGTTCTCCAGCCACACTCTTTGCTAGAGAGACAGTGCGGTGTAGTGGTTAGAGAGTCAGGCTAAGGCCTGGGAAGAGAGCAGGGTTCGAATCCTCCCACTCAGCCACGAAGCTCTCACTGGGTGACCCTGGCCCCTCTCCACCTGAGCTACCTCACAGGGCTGTTGGAGGGATTAAAGCAGGCAGCCCCAAACTTGGCCCTCCAGATGTTGTGGGACTACAATTCCCATCATCCCTGACCACTGGTCCTGTTAGCTAGGGGTGATGGGAGTTGTAGTCCCGAAACATCTGGAGGGCCAAGTTTGGGGGGTGCCTGGATTAAAGGATGAGGAGAAGAATCATGTATTCCCCTTCATGCTCCTTGGAGAAAAGCATGGGATATAAATGCAATAAAGGAGGACATGAGATGCAGCTTGATGGTGGAGGTACCATCAAGAATCAGAGGGTTGTGGAGAATTAAATTTAAATTAAATTAAATTTAAAGAATCCCTAGGTGTGGAGGTGATTTGAGGTCCTATTCCAGCGCTCTGGCTCTCCCTTGAACCAAGAGGCATCGGAGTGAATCCCAGAAGGCAGGAAGGGGGGTTGGGAAGGCGATGATTTAGTGCTTTGGGGAAGGGGGGGCAGAAGGGGGGAAGATCAGAACCACCGGTGTCAAGCTGGGATCAGGCTGCTCCTCGGAGGCATGTAGTGCAGAGGGTGAATTACGAATTGGGGATCATCCAAACACGCCGCCTTCCAGTGAAAGTTGATCTCCGCCTCCGGGGACACGGGAGGCCTGCGCAAGAACAGCAGCACCTGGCATCCGGCGCGGCAGCGGTGCAAGATGCTCGAGCGGCCATGCGCCGGCAAAGAATAGCGGCCCTTGGGAATCCGAGAGGGAGAACAAAACAGGGGCCCAGTTCAGGCCTGGCTCGCTGACGGGACCCGTCAGTCACGCAAGCAAAGGAGCTTGGCCAGCGTCACCCCTCCAAGCACTTTCCACTTTCCTTGGTTTTTTTTCAAAGCAGGCATCTAATCCGAGGGGAAGTGGCGATCGCCACGCACCATTTGCAGAGAGCGGCGGAGACACGGGGCTTTGGGCGCCGGTCAGGAGCCGTCTCAGCCTCGGCTGCTACCCATCCGCCCCGCTAGAAACTCAAGCAGCCGTGCCTCCAAACCTCAAGGGCCTTGGCTGGGAAAAGACCGCAATGCCATTATATGAACCTCATTTGGAAGAGCTTGGGCGGGTCTGGTTGCCTTTGCACAAAAAGGAGATGCACTTGATGAGAGTTGCTGAGAATGGGACCTAAAACGATGCTATGCAGGCCAGCAATGGGTGGGAGCTGTGGTGCTGCTTGCCTTAAACCTTGGAGGTACGCACCCATTGCTGGATCAGGCCAAAGGGGACCCACCGACTCCAGCATCCTGTTTTCGTGGTGGCCAACTGGTCAGGTACCTCTTGCAAGCAGGATTCGAGCACAAGAGCCCTCTCCCCTCCTGCCGCATGCAGTCGGTGAACATGGGGGATGAAGCTGTTCCCCTAAATGTTCCTGCTAAATTAGAGTACAACAACAACAACAACAACAACAACAATTTATTATTTATACCGCGCCCATCTGGCTGGGTTTCCTCAGCCACTCTGGGCGGCTTCCAACAAAATGTTAAAATACAACAATCTATTCAACGCTTCCCTAAAGATGGTTGGACAGTGTTCTCGAAGCTACGAACATGAGTTTGACCAAACTGCCTGGCGTGCTCTGGTCCATGGGGTCACGAAGAGTCGGACACGACTAAACGACTAAACAACAACAAACAGGGCTGCCTTCAGATGTCTCCTAAAAGTCTGGTAGTTGTTTTTGTCTTTGACATCTGGTGGGAGGGCGTTCCACAGGGCAGGTGCCACTACCGAGAAGGCCCTCTGCCTGGTTCCCTGTAACTTGGCTTCTCGCAGCAAGGGAACCGCCAGAAGGCCCTCAGAGCTGGACCTCAGTGTCTGGGTTGAACAATGGGGGTAGAGATGCTCCTTCAGGTATACTGGACCGAGGCCGTTTAGGGCTTTAAAGGTCAGCACCAACACTTTGAATTGTGCTCGGAAACATACTGGGAGCCAATGTAGGTCGTTCAGGACCGGTGTTATGTGGCCTCGGCGGCTGCTCCCAGTCCCCAGTCTAGCTGCTGCATTCAGGATTAGTTGTAGTTTCAGAGTCACCTTCAAAGGTAGCCCCACGTTGAGCGCATTGCAGTAGTCCAAGCGGGAGATAACTAGAGCATGCACCACTCTGGCTAGACAGTCTGCAGGCAGGTAGGGTCTCAGCCTGCGTACCAGATGGAGCTGATAGACAGCTGCCCTGGACACAGAGTTGACCTGTGCCTCCATGGACAGCTGTGAGTCCAGAATGACTCCCAGGCTGCGCACCTGGTCCTTCAGGGGCACAGTTAACCCATTCAGGACCAGGGAGTCCTCCACACCTGCCCACCTCCTGTCCCCCCCCCCCAAACTGTACTTCTGTCTTGTCAGGATTCAACCTCAATCTGTTAGCCTAAAGTATTAAAGCCTGGTGCCCCTTCTGCCCGGCTTAGAAAGGGAGGCACGTTGCTCATGCGCACGACAACAGCACATCGGGATGTCACACGTGTGTGACATCAGCCCCCACAATTGCCCTCGCAAGCAGGCACCTCTGGCAGCCCTAACTTGTTCCCCTACAAAATATTTCACCACATGCCACTGTCCCAGATTGCTGTTGAGAAGCACAGCTGCTTCCGACTGTGGAGGCAGAGCCGAGCCATTCTTGCCATCCATAGCCCTCCTCTTCCATGGATCTCTCCAGTCCTCTTGGATAATAATAATAATAATAATAATAATAATAATAATAATAATAATAATTTAAAAACTGGTTGTTAGGAGGCTTACAAATCTGGTTGCCTTACCACAGTTCCATTGAGTTTTCTAGCATTCACCTCTGGTTTCCCCCCCCCTTTTTTTTCCTTTATCTAATTTTAAGGCGGTGCCGTCTTCTCTTATCAATTGCACAAACGGCTCAGTAACGTGTTATTTACAAAGCACTCATCCTTGCAAACAGGAGTGTGGCGAGTGAAATGAAATAAGTTCCCTGTGGAAAACCCCGGAGCGTCAAATCTAGGCCAGGGAGAGAGGGGAGGGCCATTGGATGTTTTTGTTAGGGAGCAGAGAGAGATTCATTCGGTTGGCAATCTGAAAACTGCATCCCAAACTGAATGTGTGAATGCAGATGTCTGGTAACACTTGCATTCCTCCAAACATTGTGGCGTGGTTTTCCAACGAAGTGGGGGAGGGACATGCGTGTTATTAGAGGAAATAAGATAAAGGATGCATCTGCGGAAGGTTCTTTCAAAAATCCATATATTGTGTCCATGTGTACATTGAGGAGAAATTTGCACAGAAAATGCTGGTGAATCTCCACCTGGATTTTTATTTAGAAAGGTTGCAAGCAGATGTAGAAACCAAGCAAAACCAAGCTGCCCTGTGGCCCCAAGAGATTTGGGGTACCCTTCTCTTGGGCCTCATCAGTTTCCCGCAACTTTCGCCCAGATTTTGCACCCAAAGGCTTTATCTCTGGAAGTTCCAGCCTCATCTATCAGTTTCGGATTAAACAAAGAGGCAGGGTTGTAAAAATGCTTTAAAAAGTCTCTTTTGTAGTTCAAAGGGGGTGTTGGTGAAAAAAGAAAAAGGGATGTTTTATCATGAGTAAGTTCTGCTGAAATATTTGCCGCCCAGGGGGATCAGCAACGGAAACCGGGTGTAAAAGCCCCGGGAGCTTCAGAGATTGGGAGGAAGGCATTCCAGGCGAAATAAAAAAAATGTTTGCAGGTGCCTCTCGGGATTGTCAGAGGTGCCGGCTCCATTCTGCTCCGCTTACGAGAGCAGTAAGGCAGCCACCTTTTCATCCCAGGTGTCGCAAAGGAGAGATCGAAGTCGCCGGAGCCAGCTCTTCTTAAATATCAAAAAGTAGGCAGTTTGGGGGGATTCCTAGCTGGTTGTCTGGCCAGTGTTTTGGGCTTCTGCAGGTGGCAATGGTGGGCTTTTGGTCTGGTCTGGCTGGCTCTATTTATATGCTCTTGTATGGCGCTTTGATGGAAAGTGGATAGGAAAATCCTTTCATTCCGCTCTCACAAAGTTACAATGCAGGGCCATCTCCTGAAGACTCAGGACCGGGGAAGGAAAGACCTTCTTTGTGTAGAGAAGTGTTGGAGTCTGGAACTCCCTGCCACAGGAGACAGCGATAGCCACCAGCCTGAGATGAGTATTGATGGCTACTAGGCATGAAGGCTCGGCTCTGCCTTCCCAGTTGGAGGAAGCAATGCTTCTGTATCCCAGTTGCTGGGAGCCCCAGGAGGGGAGAGGGCTCTTGTGCTCGGATCCTTCTTGGAGACTTCCCTTTGGGGCATGTGGCTGGCTGGCCCAATGGCAAGGGTCTCCTGGTGCTCTTATGGAACCTCCATTCCCAGAGGCAGTCTACCTCGAGTCCTAGGTACTGATGGGCATTTGGCTGCTGTGAGAACACTAGATGGGCCATGGGCCTGATCCAGCAGGCTCCTCTTACCTCCTGAACCCACCATCTGGCAGATGAACAACTGAGCAGAAATTCACTCCGTTGTCCCGTCAAAACCAACAGCTATCCTCTTCATTTCAAGGAGATGGAAGCCCAGCTCCTTTCCTTAGGATCAGATGCCATGAAGCGCATCCTATTGCGAAACTCAGAAAGTCTCCAATTCATCTGAGGTCAGGTCTTTATTTCCCCACCTGGTTGTTCTTCTCTGTTGAAACAGGATTCTTGACTGGCGTCGGTGATGGTTTCACTGCTCCAAGACCAAGCTAGCATTACCTTTTCGCCTTCGGATTCTCTGGACAGCAACCCACGCGGTGACCGGATGCAGACCCATGACAATTCGGGGTCCCCCATCCAGCAGGTGAGAATCCTAGAAGGGACCCCCGGGGGCCATTTAGTCCAGCCCCCTGCATCGCAGATGAGAATGGCCATGCGGTCCCTTCCCCACTTGACCAGTGTCAATCCAGGAGAGGTGTTCCTGCTGGACATCAACTCCCAGCCCGTCTGACCATTGGGGCCACAGTGGCTGATGGGAGCTGGAGTCTCTTGACATCACGTAATGAGCCAGTGTTGCCTAGTGGTTAGAGTGTCGGACTAGCACCCAGGAGAGACCAGGGTTCAAATCCCCCACTCAGCCATGTAGCTCACCTGGGTGTTGTGAGGATAAAATGGAAGGGACCCCAAGGCTCCTCTAGCCCAACCTATTGTAAGTCAGGAATCTCCCCTAGATTCCCATAGAGTTTGACTTACTTATCTTGTAGGGATGGTTGGGAATAGTGCCCAGCTGGGTTTGGGGTTTTTTTGGGGGGGGGATAGACAGGATGGGGAGTTATTACCTGGGTAGGCTGGGGCTCCCTACCTTGAGATGCTGCTGGGTTTACAACCTGGGACCCTTCTACCTGCCAGGCATCTGCTCTCCCAGTGAACTAACCCTCCTCAAACGTGTTTGGTGGCTTTCAGGCCGGGGGTGTCGCAAGGGGAGTGCTGGCCACCCCGGGTGTCGTGCCTGGGGAGGGTGACAAAATCCCTCTGGGCGGATTGGCATGGCGGCACTCACACCCCCGGCGGGTGGATGTTTGCGATTGGCATGATCGCCGTCGTGGAAATCCACCTGCTGATCGAGCAAATACGCCCGGTGATCAGTCTGACCTTACACACACACACACACCGGGCAGGTGGCATTTGCACCCCCCAGTGGGCGGCACTTGCATCCCTGGTGGGCAGTTTTATGCGATCGGCAGTCGGGTTTTCATGAGCGGCGGTCGGCGCTGGCACCCCCGGCGGGCAGTGCTCGCACCCGCATCCGGTGGCGCTGACACGGTTTAATGTGATCGCCAGGCGTATCTGTCTCGCGGTCAACCCTCCCTAAAGAAAGCTCAACAACTTTGGGCGATGTTCCCAAAAATTGCAATGTGGGGGGTGACCCCCCCAAAAAATGCACCGGGTACCACCTGACCTTGCTATGCCTCTGCTTTCAGGAGACCCCGGGCTTCTGCTGCCCGTCGTATGATGGCGAGGCCCAGGCCGAGAGGACGCACCTGGAGTCTTCCCCGAGCTCCAGCACCTCCTCCCCGCCCCCTGAACACATCTACAGGAGGTTCTCCGCCAGCCAAGGTGCCCCAGCTGAGCAGGAAGCCTTCCAGGTCCCTTCCGGCGCCGCCGAGAAGTTCAGGCGCTACAGCTACGAGGAGAGCGCGGTCGGCACCTGCGGCCGGTTCAAGAGCTCTCTCCGCAACACCCCTTTCCACCCGTACAAGAGGCAGTTCCCAGAGGAGACCTTCCCAGAAGCTCAGCAGGCCCTGGCCATGGACGGACAGCTGTTCAAGGCAGCAAGCATGGACGGCTTTGAGGAGATGTGTGGGCCCGCCATGAGCAGGGAGGCGGAGATGTATCTCGCGCACCTTCCCAACCTCTCCTCCGAGCCGGCCTGGTGCAACGGCCTGCAGTATGGCAACCCTGGGCAGGAGCATCACCCCCAGGCTATGGTGAGTTGGGCGAATTCTAATTAAACAGCGGCAGTCCTTGGGAGGTGGGTTCGAACTCTACGGTTCTGTGATTCCATGACCTCAGAAGGTGGTGGACTCTCCTTCCTTGGAGGTTTTTAAGCAGACGTTGGGTGGCTACCTCCCAGGGATTCTTCAGCTGTGATTCCTGCATTGCAGGGGGTTGGACTGGATGACCCTCGGGGTCCCCTCTGGCTCAAAAATTCTACGCTTATTATGTCCACCAAAATGATCAATGGGATGGGGAAAGGCTTTTTAACATAGAGAAAAGTCTAGGAAGACGCAAGATCATAGAATCATAGAGTTGGAAGAGACCACAAGGGCCATTCACTACTGGTTTTCTCAGTAGTGATGTATGGAAGTGAGAGCTGGACCATCAAGAAGGCTGATCGCCAAAGAATGGATGCTTTTGAATTATGGTGCTGGAGGAGACTCTTGAGAGTCCCATGGACTGCAAGAAGATCAAACCTATCCATTCTGAAGGAAATCAGCCCTGAGTGCTCCCTGGAAGGACAGATTATGAAGCTGAGGCTCCAATACTTTGGCCGCATCATGAGAAGAGAAGAATCCTTGGAAAAGACCCTGATGTTGGGAAAGATTGAGGGCACTAGGAGAAGGGGACGACAGAGGACGAGATGGTTGGACAGTGTTCTCGAAGCTACGAACATGAGTTTGACCAAACTGCGGGAGGCAGTGGAAGATAGGAGTGCCTGGCGTGCTATGGTCCATGGGGTCACGAAGAGTCGGACACGACTAAACGACTAAACAAAAACAACAACAACATAGAGAAAAGTCGAGGAAGAAGCAAGATAACAGAATCATAGAATTGGAAGAGACCACAAGGGCCATTCAGTCCAACCCCCTGCCAAGCATCCGTCTGTCTCGGCAGACAACGGAGGAGCGTGGCTTTGGGGGTGAAGTCGAAGCATCTGATAGTTGCAGTGCATGGCAGAGGTACAGCAAATCATGCAGGCCGTGAAGAAAGTGCATAGCTCAATGGAGATGTCAGTGCCGTGCGCGGCAGCCGTGGAAAATGCAAACGCTGTGCTAACGGTCATTAGGAAAGACATTGGAAACCAAACCAGCAATATCATAATACAAATCTCTGGTGTGATCGGATTTTGAATCCTGTGCCCTGGCATATTGCAGAGCTGGAACGGGTCAGGGAAGGGCCAGATGATCAAGGGGAGGGGTGACTCCCCTATGAAGAAAGATCACAGCCTTTGGGACTTTTCAGTTTAGTGAAGCAGTGATTAAGAGGCGACATGGTTTAAGTTTATAAAATGATAAACTTGGGCTGGAGAGAGTGGATAGAGAGAAGTTTATCTCTCACTAGAATTCCTGGACATCCCATGAAGCTGAATGCTGGGAGAGATGAAAGGGATCTCTTTCTTCACGCAAAGTTAAACTGCGGAACTCCCTGCTACTGCAGGAGACAGTGATGGCCAGCAACTTGGATGGCTTTGAAAGGCTTAGGCGAATTCATGGAGGAGGAGAGGGCTCTGCTCTGCTTCTACGGTCAGAAGCAGCAACGCTTCTGAATACCAGTTTCTGGAAGCCTCGGGAAAGGAGAGGGTTTGAATTCTGAAGGCAGGTTGCTCAAAATGGGCATCTGGTTGGCCACCGTGAGAGCAGGAGGCTGACTAGGGAGGCTCCCACTGGCCTGATCCAGCAGGCTTCTCTTCTCGTCTTCCTAGGCGTCCAAAGCTACTATTTCAAGGAGATCACCCCCGAAAGCGGCACATACACACACTACTCTTTCTGTTTAACTTTCGGTCTTAGGCTCTACAAGAAGTTCCCGGCCAAAGAAAAGAGGGGGAAAAGAGATGCGTTATACCCATTAATTAAGACATTTTAAAATCACTTGCTGCCTTAATTAGAGGTGTAACAGTCACAAGGTCTCCTGGCTGGCAAGACGCATTCTGGAGTTGCAAAGGATTGCAAAGCAGTCGCCAGCTGCCAAGCCTCTTCTGTACAGTACATTCCGGCTGCAACCGCAGCAGAACCAGGGCGAAAGGAGTTTCTTAGAGCCACCATCAAGTCCGATGGCCCTTTTCCAGCTCCTCCCCCCTCTTGCTTGCCCCTTCCATGCCTAGAAAGCCTGAGTCCAAGCTGCTTTCCATTTCTCCAAGGCTTTTTTAGGTATGCATCCGAGCGATTTTGCCTTTGGAAAACCTGCTACACAGGAACAAGTTTTAATGTGCAGAAAACCCAATTGCCGTTAGTTCCCTCCACCGGGAGGTGTTGAAAGCCACCAGCATGGATGCCTTGAAAAGAGGATTAGATAAATTTAGGGAGGTTGTCAGTGGCTGCTAGTGGGGATGGCTGCACTCTGCCTCCACGACTGGTGGAAGGCAATGGCTCTGAATGCCGGTTCCTGGGAACGAGGGAAGGAAGAGGGCTATTGTGCTTGTGTCCTGCTTGTGGTCTTCATTTGGGGGCATCTGGGTGGCCCCAGATGAGGACAGGAGGTTAGACTAGACACAGGCTTCCTCAAACTCAGCCCTCCAGATGTTTTTGGTGTGATCCCTAGCTAGCAGGACCAGTGGTCAGGGATGATGGGAAATGTAGTCTCAAAAACATCTGGAGGGCCGAGTTTGAGGAAGCCTGGACTAGAAGTTCCCCCTCTGGCCTCATCCAGCTGCTACATGCTTCTGATCCTGTTATTGTTGCATGCCACCCCAATTTCTGAGCAGTGTGAGATTCTGGGGTACCAGGCACTTACATAAAGACTATGGTATCTTTGTGATCTGTGTCTCTGAAGACGGTTTGGAAACTTCAGCTGGTGCAGAATTTGATGGCCAGCTTGCTCATCGGAGCAAGACGGTTTGAGGATATTACACCAGCGATCCTGGTCTGACTCCACTGGCTACCAATTAGTTTCCGTGCCCAGTTCAAAGTGCTGGTTTTGACCTATAAAGCCTTAAACGGCTCAGGGCTGCAGTACCTCAAGGACAGCCTCTTTCCAGATGAACCGTCCTCCCTGGACCCTGAGATCATCTTCTGAGGCCCTTCTTCATGTGCCACCTTCTCAAAAGGTTCGGAGGGTGGCAACACGAGAGCAGGACCTTCTCTGCAGTGGCTCCCCATCTGTGGAATGCTCTCCCCAGGGAAGTTCGCCTGGTGCCTTCATTATACACCTTTAAGTGTAGGCAAAAACGTTCCTTTTTAACCAGGCCTTTGGTTGATTTGATTGACATCCTATGCCCTTTTAAAATGTGGGGATTTTTTGGGGGGGGGGAGGTTATTGGGTTGTTGTTGCTTTTATTTTGTTATTCATTTAGTGGTTTTATATTTTGATTTTCTTCTGTGAACCACCCTGAGACTTCCTTGTATAGGGCATAGTAGTAATAATAATAATAATAATAATAATAATAATACACCTCAAAAAGGCCATGCTGCTCCCATAACTGCAGCTCCATTTCTTCATCAGCTTGCAATATTTTTAATATTAAAAAAGCTACATTTCTGTGCCTTCCCCCCCAATAGACACACTTCTCTACATAAATACATTTCCTGATATGTGTCATCAGCAAGCCACTGATAGAACACATCTTTGAGCATTATTTTAACGAACATAAACATTTGGTAGCCCCTTTCCCCTAATATATGCATTTGGCTTGCAGTTTTTATTTTATTTTTATTTTGCATGGCGCGATTCAGAATTCCAAAGCACCAAAGCCATTGATAGCCCTCTCTTCTTCCATGAATTTGCCTGAACTTTTAAAGCCATCCCAGTCGGGAGCCACCGCTGCCTCCTGCTGGAGTGAGTTCCGCAGTTTATTTATGGAGTTCATGAAAAAGTCCTGCCTTTTATCAGCCCTGAATCTTCCAACACTCGCCTTCATGTCCATGAGCTCAGTTGCTGGTCCTCGTCAGGGTAGAACCCTTGGAATGGATCTAAGCTACCCACATCCATTCATTGCATTGTGGCTCTACTCCGAGTAGTACCAACACTGAACACAGGCTTCCCGCACCTGAGGTTTTGGTTTTTTAATATGGCACCATAGAATCATAGAATCCTAGAGTTGGAAGAGACCCCAAGGGCCATCCAGTCCAACCCCCTGCCAAGCAGGAAACACCATCAAAGCATTCTTGACATATGCCTGTCAAGCCTCTGATTAAAGACCTCCAAAGAAGGAGACTCCACCACACTCCTTGGTAGCAAATCCCACTGCCAAACAGCTCTTACTGTCAGGAAGTTCTTCCTAATGTTGAGGTGGAATCTTCTTTCTTGTAGTTTGAATCCATTGCTCCGTGTCCGCTTCTCTGGAGCAGCAGAAAACAACCTTTCTCCCTCCTCTATATGACATCCTTTGATATATTTGAACCATAATGTTCTTCTCTCGTCCACCAGGAAACGGAGGTCAAGCTGAAGACCCCACCTCTGGAGGAACAGACCAGCCCCTACTGCTACCAACCTCAGGCCCCACAGATGTTTTGCCCCTCCCACCCTTACCATCAGGTAAGGCAGGACGGGGCGACCGCGGGACCCTCACCCACAACACGAGTGGCACCAGATTGCAGGGTCCAGCAGCTGAACTGCGGAACTCCTTCCTGCAGGAGACGCTGGCAATCACCAACCCAGATGGCTCTGAAAGAGGATCGCTCCCATTTCATGGAGTTGGAGGGAAGCTAGCGAGGGCTTTGCTCTGCCTCCATGGTCAGAGGCAGTAAATGCTTCTGAAAAACCAGTCGCTGGAGTGTGTTCGAATCCTGCTTTCAGGATTCTAAGCCTCTCAGTGCCTACCAGCCACAAATGAATCTGCTCTACTTCCACGGTCAGAAGCAGCAATGCTTCGGAAAATGAGTTGCTCGAAAGTGCAGGAGATGAGAGTTGCTTTCGCACTCGGCTCCCGCTTGCGGGCTTCCCCCAAAGGGCAGCTGGTCGGCCACTCTGAGAACAGGGTGCTGGACCAGGCAGGGCAGGGGCCCAATCCAGCAGAATGAGCCACTTCCAGGTTGCCATCATCGGATTCCTTGCGCAACACGTCCTAGCCACCTCTGACTGCCTGACCAACCCCTCTGTCATCCAGGGAGGTCAGCGTCCTCCTTCGTTTTTGGCCCTGACCAGCAGAACGGATTCGCCTCGTGTTTTACTGGGTCAAGGTAAGGCTGACTCAGTCAGAAACCATCTCCTGGCTGGCCTGGAGTCACCTGCCCATCCACCTTACGTGCCAGCCTTGCCATCGTAAAACTCCCGAAAGGCGGCTGGACCATTCTGCTGTCCCTCGTTTGCCTATAAAAAAAAATGAAATAACACACTTGACTCCGACTGCCTTGAAACTCATAAAACAGAAATGGCCTTTCAAAACAGCCCGTAATGAAGACACCTCCGCCAGCTCCTGCCCCAACTTCTGAAGGAGAGACTGAAACCAATAAAATGGGAATTGCAGCACAAAGTACCTCCTTGCCTGGTCCCAGAACCGCAGGTGAGCAAGGTGGGGCAGGTGACCCCTGGAGCCTCGCTGGAGGGCAGGACGTGGCCCCAGATGCCAAGAAAAGCCCCGGCGCATGATCTGACCCCCCAAGCGCACCAGAAGAGCCCCATTTGATCAGACCAGTGGCCCTTCTGGTCCAGCTGCCTCCTGTTCTCACCGTGGCCAAATACCCCTCATAGCCTAGGAATCAAGATAGACTGCCACTGGGCCTGGAGGTTCCATGAGAGCATCAGAAGACCACTGTTGGGTCAGGCCAAAGGGGGCCCACCTGATCCAGCGCCCTCTTCTCACAGTGGCTGACCAGATGTCCCAGTCAAATCATAGAATCATCGATTTGAGGATGATGTAGTCCAACCCCCTGCAAGGGAGGAATCTTTCGCCCAAAGTGGAGCTCAAGCCTACAGCCCCAAGATTAAGAGCAGAAAGCCCACAAGCAGGACCTGATCCTTGCTGGATCAAGCCAAAAGGGACCCATCTAGTCCAGCAACAGCTGTCCAGAATTTGTCCGGTCTTCTTTGGAAGCCCTCCAAGTTGGCGGCTCTCACTGCCTCATGTGGGAGGGAGTTCCACAGCTTAACTCCGTGCTGTGTGAAGAAGGACCTTTTCATCTGCCCTGCATCTTCAGCTTCATCAGAGTTCCAATGTTATGAGTGGGGGGGGGGGGAATTGTCCACATAGGGGAGTCCCTCCGTTCCCTTGATCATCCCTAACCATTGGCCATGCTGGCTGCCCAGAGCTGGTACGGCAACATTTAAAGGGCTCACAATCTCCTTGCCATTAATATTCCTCTGTAGGGCTTTGCAGCTTCTGCAGATGCCCTGAGGAAATCTCCCCAGGACGGGCTGCAGAGAGCAGAGTATCGCCCACGACGCAAGACAGCACCTTCCCTGGGTACCCAAGAGCTTTCTGGGCTCGGTTCCTGGGGCCTGGGGCCGCCTCCCTCCCCTCAAGCAGCCTGGGCTCCCTTGGCCTTGAGAAGGTCTCTCCTTGTTCCCTTAGAAATGCGTAAAGGAACACTAATAAAGGATAATGATATGCAGCACCCTCGGTGTTCTTTTACAGAGCACAAGGAGTTAGCGCACGGATGGACTGTGGAACTCCCTCCCACAGGAGGCAGCAAGGGCCACCAAGCTAGGTGGCTTTAAAAGACAAGTTTGTGGAGGAGGAGAGGGCTATCCAAGGCTACTAGTCATGGTGGCTGCAAACCAGGGCTTCGGCTGGCCGGCATCATAACCTCTTTGTGACTTTGCTTCTGTTGATGGAGGTTCATGCAGCAATTTTGATATTGATTGATTGATTGATTATGGTTCTTGACCAGCACAAATTTTGATATTAATTATTTTCGGTCAGGGATTCCGTAGCTGTGATCCCTGCGTTGCAGCGGGTCTGACTCCCAACACTACAATTCTATGAATGTTTTAAATAGTCGTTTACCTGTGTTGTGTTGTTGTTTTTTAACGCATGGGTTCGTTGTGTTATTCTTTCTGTAAATCTCTTGGAGTTTGTTTTGGTTTTTTGCACTCTAGCCTTTTGTACAACGAAGGTCTCTCTCGTCTCCTTGTGTCCCTAGTATCCTGCGGGGAACAGCTACCCGTTCTCCTACATCTCCAGCTCGCAGTACCCCTACCAACGAATCGCCCCCCAGAGCAGCCAAGAGCATCACCAGCCCCTCTTCCCCAAGCCTATCTACTCCTATAGGTAAGCCTTTACACATTCGTTGGGGTGCTTAGAACCTGCTCTTTGGTAAGATTCCCCCAAGGCATCTTAAAAGAGACAGAATAGCAAGATCAGTCAAACAATCCGTAATGGGAAAGCACCAGTAGATATTGGCTGGTGAAAAAGAGAAATTCAGGTTTTTCACTTCAGTTTTTGGAGTGATGTCTAAAAGGACACCAGAAGAGCCTGCCAGACCAGGACAAAGGCGACCCACCCAAGCCTGTCCTCACAGTGGCCAAATACCCCCAAGAACCTAGGAATCAAGATAGACTGCCTCTGGAGCTGGAGGTTCCACGAGAAGAGGCCTGGCTACCAAAGGGGGCCAACCAGGTCAGCATCCTGTTCATACAGTGGCCACCCAGAGGCCCACAAGCAGGACCCCTGACTGCAACAGCCCCGTCCCATCTTGCAGTTGGCAATTGGAGGTAGGCTGCTCCTGAGCCTGGAGGCTCTGTGTCGTGATCCTAGCCAATAGCCTTCCCAAAGGCCCATTGAGTGCGGCAGTCTGTTCTCACAAATGCCCCACGGAACAGAGGAATCTAGATAGACTGCCTCTGCAATTGGAGGTTCCATCAGAACGTCGGAACCAGCCACTGACTAACCGGGATGCCTGTAGGAAACCCACAAGCAGGACTCAAGGACAAGAGCCCTCTCCCCTCCTGCGGTTTCCAGCAACTGGAATTCAGAGGCATTTGTTATCTCCAACAGTGGCTAGGAGCCACCAAGAGCGAACTTTATCCTCCATAGATCCCCTTTGGAAGCCACCTGTTTGGGCAACTAGCAGACTCCTGCAGTAGCCAAGGCTGTGTCAAGAAGGACCTGGTCTGGCCTGAACCTCCAAATGTCCAGCTTCATGGGGTGCCCCCAATGAGTTCCAATAATAATAATAATATTATTATTACAGAGTTAAAAACTGGCAGTGATCTACCCCTTTTGGGGGGGTTCAGGTCAAAGTTGTTAAGCTTTTTTAGGGAGGAGGAAGGCCCATTTTTAGGGGTTCAGGTCAAAGTTGTTGAGCTTTTCTGAGGTGGGAGGAAAGCCCTCTTTTTGGGGGGTGAAGGGCTAAAATGTTGAGCATTTTTTAGGGGAGCCAAAGTTGTTGAGCTTCTTTGGGGGGAGCCAGTGATCTACCAGTGATCTACCACAGACGTCCAGTGATCTACCGGTAGATCACGATCTACCTGTTGGACGTGCCTGATTTATACCCTGCCCATCTGACTGGGTTTCCCCAGCCACTCTGGGCGGCTCCCAACAGAATATTAAAACCACGATAAAACATCAAACATTCAAAACTTCCCTGATCAGGGCTGCCTTCAGATATCTTCTAAAAGTCAGGTAGTAGTTTATTTCCTTGACATCTGATGGGAGGGCGTTCCACAGGGCGGGCGCCACCACCAAGAAGGCCCTCGGAGCTGGACCTCAGTGTCCGGGTTGAACGATGGGGATGGAGATGCTCCTTCAGGTATTCTGGCCCTCAACATAAGAGCAAGATGCTGTAGCACGGCTGCTGACACCTGGACTCAGAAATCTGCACCAGTTGCGGATCTGCTACTGGGCCAAGTTCAAGGTGTTACTATTAGGGCATAAAGCCTTTAACAACTTGGACAGGTTCACCTGACCCTCTTGACCTGCTGCGCTCAGTCAAACTGGCTCTGTTCCAGGTGCCACATAATCCCTGTTCCACATTTGCAAGGATGCAATATTTTTGTGTGGCAGCACGTGCCCTGTGGAACTCCCTGCCTATTGATGTCGCTGCACTCTTTTCAGCGCCTGCCAAATACATTCCTGTTTAGACAGGCCTTTCCAGATGCCTAGAAAGTTGAGTGGTGATTTTAATCTGTCTCCGTATTTTAACTTTTTGTATGTTTAAAAGTATGGCTGTAAGTTTTTCTTGATTTTCTTATTTTATCTTTTCATTAACTGCTTCGAGGGTTGCTGTTTTTTACATTCAAGCCATGCAGACATTCTGTGATATAAATGATGGATTGAATAATTAAAAAGAAGAAGAGTCTGCTGGCCCATCAATCCTTCTAGTGACAGACTTTGTGTCAATCTGCTACCGTATATACCGGTATTTTGGAAAGTTCCTTGCCTGTCCGCAATGTGAGTGGACACCTCTTAAGAAATCAGAGCTGCGTGTTGCCTGACGTTTCCTGAGAGAAAGGAACCGGTTCTTTTCTAGGTTTGGACACAATTGGGTGCCATTTTAAATCAAGACAGCCGACAACCTTTCAAAACTGTCCTGATTTCAACCAATTTTTTCATTATGGTTCCTGAGATCGAGGAGCAGGATTTTTGCTTAAATTTGGAGATACCAGTAATTGGACGCCAGAGTGCGTCAAGATGGTGGACCGAACTTCCCAGAACATCACAGACTCTTTTTCATTCCTTACCATTCCCAAGCAAGGCGAGGCATTTGCTCGATTATTTTGTGAAACGTATATCCCGCTTGATTGTAAAAAGATACGCAGCAAAGCGGCTTACAATTTAAGACCTTTGAAAAGTTAAAATGGCAATAGACTAAGATTAGAAGTCGCATCCGCTTTCTCTGCATCCGGTCAGCCATGTCTAAAAAAAGAATGTTTTTAACAGGCTCCCAAAAGTGAACAGCGAAGGCGCCTGCCCTAATATCAAGAGGCAGGGAGTTCCGCAGTGTAGATGCTGCTACACTGCATGATCAAGTTCTTACAAATGCAGGAGGGGGGGCCATGTGGCGCTGCCTGAAGGGGTCAGATGGGCACCTGTGGGGCCAGGTGAACCCAAAGCTAAACCGTACCCTCCAAGTGTCCTGATCTTCCAGGGACAGTCCCGGAATTACAGAAACTGTCCTGGTTTCTGATTTGATCCCGGACTGTCCTGGTTTTCCTTATTCCTGCCCTCCTCATCTCGATTAAAAGTGGTGGAGAGATCAGGTGCCGCACTCCAGACCTTTTCGGAAACAGGAGCCTTTGCTGTGTGCGTAGGTTCAAAAACGGAGTCTTGTTCATACGGAGAATAAAATCTCGGCACCAAATGAAGAAAATGTAAAGCCCTCTCTGTAATCTAGTGCATTGCAGTAATCCAGTCTTGAAGGAAGCAGGGCATGAACTATGGCTGCCACAGGGTGCCAAGGTGCTAGTCCCTGTAAAGCAAAAGCAGAGAAACTGAAAGAAGCTGAACTTTAACATCCCTTTCTTGTTTTGTTTTTCTCCTTTTGGCAGCATCCTCATATTTATGGCGCTCAAGAACAGCAAAACTGGGAGCCTCCCGGTCAGCGAGATTTACAATTTCATGACGGAACACTTCCCTTATTTCAAGGTAAGCTCTTGTGGCGAGCAATGGATCGTTGCAGATCTGTAGGCCTGAAAACTCAGATTGGGAACACTCCCAGCTCTCCCTGAGATGCTCTTGGAGATTGAACCTTCTGCACGCAAAGCAGGTGTTCTGACCCTGAGCTGGGCGATTTCCCCCACCAGGCCTCGTGCCACTTCCTCCAGAAGGAAACCAAAGTCGATCACTTCCAGGAAACCCGCCCAATGCTGGGCACCGCCTGACTTGATCGATCGGTTCTTCTTCGGTCTCGCAGGAGGTCCCCGGATTTCTTTGCAACAAACGCAAGATAAAGAATTTTTAAAGCAAAATTGGGCATCGTAGAAGAAACAGCAGGCAATATTTCAGCTAAGAACATAGAAGGGGGAAAAAGCCTGCTGGCCCATTTAGGCCAGCTTCCTGCCAGATTGGTGGCCATCTCTGCCTCATGTGGCAGTGAGTTCCACAGTTTAACTCTGCGCTGCGTGGAGAAGGGCTTCCTTTTCTCTGTCCCAAATCTTCCAACATTCCGTTTTCTCGGATGCCCCCGAGTTCCAGTGTTACAAGAGAGGGAGGAAAACTTTTCCTTCCATTCCTGGCAGAATTTTATGAGCTCTCTGGTTACCTCTTCCTAGCCTATCCTGCCCTTTCTCCTTCTCGCATGTTTCCACTCTCAGCCTCACGGGGCAAATCCTTGCCCCCCAAAAAAAGGCAGAGATCGATCAGAGAAGGAAATCCCTCCGTTGCTCTCAGAGCAGAGAGAACCAAGGGGTTGAGGAGGGCACAATTTGGGAATAAAATACACGGAGAGAGAGTGAAAAGACAAACGCTGGGAAATTAACTTTCCCTCGTCGTCTGGGCACTGGAAACAGCAGTGTTGCAACTGCCCCTTTTTCTAGTTGAAACACAGCACTCTGACTCCCACGTCCATGGGGAAAAAGGGGCAGGGAAGGGCACACACACCATTTGAGCCGCTTTGAAGTGCTTCTCCTCGCTCGGCAGAACCAGATTTCAAAAAGGGAGAGAGTTTTGCAAGAGCCCAATAACTTTCCAAAGATCAAGGGGTTCTTGCCAGGCTCAGCAAGCAAGCAAGCAAGGCAGGGTGTGCAGCAGGCAGGAGGAGAAAGCGAATGTTAAGCTGGGAATCTGCTCGTGGCAGTGACTCTTTGCCGCCCTGCGCCAAGCAGGGTGGCAGGCAGAGAAGGTGGTCTGGAAGGGCTTATAGAGGCACGGAATTGTAGAGTCGGAAGGGACCCCCAAGGGTCATCTAGGCTGCAAGGCGGGCTAGCTTGGGTGGGTGTAAATGGTTAGCGCAAAGAGAGGTTATTCCATTTGTTTAGTTCACAAAAATCTATATTCCACTGGATCGTAAAAGAAAACTCAACAAACACCTCAAAGTGGTTTAGTAAAAGAATCAACAAATTATCAGTAAAAACCCAGCTACCTTGGTTCTCAAACTTAATCCATTCTGGAAGTTCGTTCCAAAACCAAAGCGTTCCAAAACCGCGCTTTCCCATAAAAAGTAATGTAAAATGGATTAATCTGTTTCAGACTTTAAAAAAACAACAACCCCTAAAACAGCAAGTGAATTTTACTATCTAACGAGACCACTGATCCATAAAATGAAAGCAATAAACAATGTACTGCAGCCACACAATCAATCGATCAGTAGCTGAACTGGATTCCGCACAGTCACAAAAACAAAAAAAAGAGCCGCAAAACACAAAATAAATAGCAAAAACAGACAGACCTCGGCATAACACTCAAAACACTCAGTAATGGCCAGCAACCTAGATGGCCTCAGGAGAAGATTGGACCTTTATAGAAGTGTATAAAATTATGCACAGTGTAGGGAAAGCAGACAGTGAAAGTTTTCCTCCCTCTCTCGTAACACCAAAACTCACGGGGATCCCAGGAAGCCGAACGTTGGAAGATTCAGGACCGATGCAGTGCATCGTTAGACTGTGGAACTCCCTCCCACAGGAGGCAGGGATGGCTGCCAAAGTGAATGGTTTTCAAAAATGATTGAATCCAGGGAAGAGGAGAGGGTTGTTGATGGCTGCTAGCCAGCATGTTCTTATAATTAAAATCAATGGTAAGATGAAAACCAGATGAAGGCACTTGTCAAGGTTGCCCAAACAACAAAGTTTCCGGCAGGTGCCGAAACGGATACGGCGAAGGTGCCAGCCTGATGTCAATCAGCAGGGAGTTCCAAAGTGTGCCTCTGAGTATTAGTTGCTGGGGACTCCGAGTGTTGCTGCGGCTTCTCTTGGGGGACATGGGCTTGGCCGCTGGGCTGGAGTGGACGAGGTCCTCTTGGGCCTGATCCGGCTGCAGCGCTCTCCCGAAGTCATATCCTGGGGGAGACCATTGCTTACCGCAGAAGATGACTCCAGAGAAGCGGACACGGAGCAATGGATTCAAACTTCAAGAAAGGAGATTCCACCTCAACATTAGGAAGAACTTCCTGACAGTAAGAGCTGTTCGGCAGTGGAATTTGCTACCAAGGAGTGTGGTGGAGTCTCCTTCTTTGGGAGGTCTTTAAGCAGAGGCTTGACAGGCATATGTCAATATGCTTTGATGGCGTTTCCTGCTCGGCAGGGGGTTGGACTGGATGGCCCTTGTGGTCTCTTCCAACTCTATGATTCTATGACACGGGAAACAAGTTGCAGAACCTGACAGATTCCCGGGAATATGTCAGAGAGAAAACAGGGAGCCAAAAAAATTAATTACAAAGGCAATTAGCTAATCAGCAGAAACACAGGACAACAAAGGCAGGCATAGCTCAGGTTTCTGGAAGTTGGAGGTTTATATAATCGCGCTGCCACTCCCAGCGAGGAGACATCACCTCATTGACCACTAACATCACACCTCTTGCCAGAGAACCAGATCCTATCCTAGGTTGTCCATTGCCCAGCGAGAGACGCCATCTCGTCTCAGAGGTTTTGTCACCAGGAATGCCCCTTTGGTTAAAAGGGACTGGCTATCCTTCCCTTCCCACTGCGGCTCAAGGGGAATTGGTGGTGCTCTGTTTCTGATCAGCTCCAAAGAGAGTTTAGGTTGTCATACAACCCTAGAATTCTCACGTTAGACGGGACCACCAGGGGTCATCTAGCCCACCCCCACCCCTGCGATGCAGGGATCTCAGGTAAAGGATAAGCGGGGAAGGAGCCTTGGCATTCGGAAGGTCCCAGGGTCAATTCTCAGTGACATCTCCTGGTGCGGCCGGGAATGTCCCCTGCCTGAGACGCCAGCCAGTTTAGGCAATGCTGAATTATATGGACGAAAGCTCTGGTTCCATAGAAGGCAGCTTTCTCTGGTCCCTCTCCCCTTTATTCGTGAGGTCCAGAATCTATATTTTTATGGGAACAACTGTATGGCAGCACAAACGCTTCCAGAGGACGGACAGCTTGGGCCCCTAAACCTGTCAAGTGCTGGTAAACGCCTGCTGCAGGTTGAAAGAAGATTCCACCTCAACATTAGGAAGAACTTCCTGACAGTAAGAGCTGTTCGGCAGTGGAATTTGCTACCAGGGAGTGTGGTGGAGTCTCCTTCTCTGGAGGTCTTTAAGCAGAGGCTTGACAGGCATATGTCAAGAATGCTTTGATGGTGTTTCCTGCTTGGCAGGGGGTTGGACTGGATGGCCCTTGTGGTCTCTTCCAACTCTAGGATTCTACCGTATGATTCTATTATTATTATTATTATTATTATTATTATTATTATTATTATTATTATTTTAGTAGACACATGTATCCATCATCCCCCCCCCCCACTTTCTAATTGAGGCGTGATTAATTACATAGGGAGCTTCGCCCGAGGCAGAGGAGAGCCGTTTGTTTATCTCATTAACCAGAGAGAACATGAATTTAAAAAGGAGGAGGTTGTTTTGCAGAGATAATTAAAGTGCATTGTCCCAGCAAAAACAACCTCCTGGGTTTTTTGACCCCGGAGTTTTGCTTTCTTTTTTTAATGTTAAAACCGGGATCCGGTTGTCAAACTGCTCTTGTTAATTAGCCGCCTTCCAAAATACGGCTCCCGAGCTCCCAAGAACGCCACGGTGCCAGGCGCTGGCTGACGGCAGCCTTTGCCATCCTGGATGCTTTGAGCCACACCTCACCCAGCCCCAGCCAGGATGGGTGCAAGGGAATGTGGCTCTTCTAGAAACGCAATCCTGCCTCGTACGTTTCTAACCTCGTCACTTCCCATCCGAGGATCCCACGCTCCGCAATTAGGTCTGAGGTGTTGCTATTTATAAAAGCTACGGGGCTGGGCTGATGTCTTCATCGCTGTCACGTTCCCTATTTAGGAAGCTGCTCTAGACAGGCCCATCAAGCTCAGTGCTGTCTGCACGGGCTGGCAGCAACTCTCCAGGGTTTCGGGCCTTTCCCCGCCCTACCTGGAGATGCCAAAGGGGACTGAACCTGGGACCTTCTGCATGCCAAGCAGGGGCTCTGAACCACAGCCCTTCTGCAATCGCCACACAATTGGGCCCAAGCTCTTGGACAGACCACATTACTCCCTACAAACCTGGCCAGCCTCTGAGATCCTTGGGGGGAGCCCCCTCTTTGCCCTGCCCCCCCTCACAGGCCTGGTAGGTATGAATGAAGGAGAGGGACTTCTCGGTGGTGGCTTCTCCCAACCTTTGGAACTCCTTCTCTCGAGAAATTAAACCAGTTCCCTCCATGCTGCCCTTTCGCTGGCAGGTGGAGATATTCTTATCTGAGCACAGCAGCCTGGTGTCTTTTGGTTTTTTGCTTTAATAGTGTGGTGCTCTTTTCATTATCTGTATTTTAATAGATCGACCTTTTTTTTAACCTTATTTTAATTCTATCACAGCTGAGATACTTTTTAACAAAAAGCGTTCAGCTTTTCATATTTTATCTGTGCCATTTTATTTTGCGTAAGCTGCCTTGAGAGCCCAGGCACTGCTAAGTGTTTTTGCTGCAGGTTTTCCGAAACACTGCAAAGATCCGATGCCGTTCAGCTCTGCCTTTGGCAACTTGGTGCCCTCCAGATGTTTTTGAGCACAGGATCCGGCAGCCAGCATGCCCAATGGCTAGGGATGATAGGTCACAAGCTCCTGGAGCCCCAGATCTTGTTCAGGCCGGCTTTTCCTTTCGTCGGGTGCAGGAATCGCAGTCCGGCGCAGGAAGAACTGAAACTGCTTATTGCCGCCTGCCTCCGATGGAAGTTTCTGCCACAGGAGAAGTTGAGGGCTGGTCGAGCTGTAACAAAACAAAGCCTTTCTCCTCCCCAATTAACTTCCGTTTGTTTTTGTGCCCGCCTCCCTCCCTAGACAGCTCCGGACGGCTGGAAGAATTCGGTCCGCCACAACTTATCCCTGAACAAATGCTTCGAGAAAGTGGATAATAAGTCGGGCAGCTCCTCGAGGAAAGGCTGTTTGTGGGCGCTGAACCCGGCCAAGGTGGACAAGATGCAGGAGGAGCTGCAGAAGTGGAAGAGGAAAGACCCCATCGCGGTCCGGAAAAGCATGGCCAAGCCAGGTGGGCAAGGGGTCATCGCCACAGTCCCCCAAAACATCCTTTGCAGCTGGTGCGTTCAGGAGTGGCTGGCTCCCGTTGGGACTGGCAGAGCAGGAGGCACGGAGCCAACAGCAGGGGGCGCCAGAGCCAATGCAGGGCAGAGCCAACTCATTCTGGTTTTGCCCCCTCCTCTTCCTCCTCCCTGCTGAGTTCCAGAAGGGGGAAAACGAGACTACGCCCAGGGTGCCTTGAATGATGGTCAGGGGTGCCGTGGGCAACGCTGTCCCTCTTTCCTTCCCTCCCTCCTCAGATGCCCTCTTGCATATCTGCCTCCCCAAGGTTTGGTTGCAGCAGCCCTGGCTGTACAGTAAGCTCGAATGGTGCCTCTGGGGCTGGCCAGGGGGTGCTGGTTGTCAGAGTAAGCAAGCAAGTAGGCGAGGGAGCCCAGCCAGCCAGTCCTCCAGCTCTTGCTGTTGGGAATGGATGGACAAGTCCCAGGTCTCTGTGGGGCAGTGTGAGGTGGCACCTCTCTTTGGGGCGGGGGGGGGGCAGCTCAGAGACTTGGGGGGGCAGCAGTGGCTGCCCAGAGGAATCTCAAGCGGAGAGGAGACTGATGGAACCCTCCACAAGGGAGGGTGTTTGGGAAAGGGTGGTGCCGCAGAAAGAAGGTAGTTGGTCAAGGGAGCCATGAACTCGAAAAGGTTGAAAACTTCTGTGCTAGGGGGAAGGAGGATTCTGGCAGCCCCAGAGACTGGCAGGCAGCAAAAGGCTGTATGGTGGAGGGAGCAACACTTGAGACTAAGGGGAAGGAGGACGCTGGCAGCCCCAGAGACTGGCAGGCAGCAAAAGGCTGTTTGGTGGGGGGGCAACACTTGAGACTAAGGGGAAGGGGGATGCTGGCAGCCCCAGAGACTGGCAGGCAGCAAAAGGCTGTATGGTGAAGGGCAACACTGAGTCTAGGGGGAAAGAGGGTGCTGGCAGCCCCAGAGACTGGCAGGCAGCAAAAGGCTGTTTGGTGGAGGGAGCAACACTTGAAACTAAGGGGAAGGAGGACGCTGGCAGGCAGCAAAAGGCTGTATGGTGAAGGGCAACACTGAGTCTAAGGCAGGCATAGGCAACCTTGGCTCTCCAGATGTTTTGGAACTGCAACTCCCATGATCCCTGACCACTGGCCCTGTTAGCTAGGGATCATGGGAGTTGTAGTTCCAAAACATCTGGAGAGCCAAGGTTGCCTATGCCTGGTCTAAGGGGAAGGAGGACGCTGGCAGCCCCAGAGACTGGCAGGCAGCAAAAGGCTGTATGGTGGAGGGAGCAACACTTGAGACTAAGGGGAAGGAGGACGCTGGCAGCCCCAGAGACTGACAGGCAGCAAAAGGCTGTTTGGTGGGGGGGCAACACTTGAGACTAAGGGGAAGGGGGATGCTGGCAGCCCCAGAGACTGGCAGGCAGCAAAAGGCTGTATGGTGAAGGGCAACACTGAGTCTAAGGGGAAAGAGGGTGCTGGCAGCCCCAGAGACTGGCAGGCAGCAAAAGGCTGTTTGGTGGAGGGAGCAACACTTGAAACTAAGGGGAAGGAGGACGCTGGCAGGCAGCAAAAGGCTGTATGGTGAAGGGCAACACTGAGTCTAAGGCAGGCATAGGCAACCTTGGCTCTCCAGATGTTTTGGAACTGCAACTCCCATGATCCCTGACCACTGGCCCTGTTAGCTAGGGATCATGGGAGTTGTAGTTCCAAAACATCTGGAGAGCCAAGGTTGCCTATGCCTGGTCTAAGGGGAAGGAGGACGCTGGCAGCCCCAGAGACTGGCAGGCAGCAAAAGGCTGTATGGTGGAGGGAGCAACACTTGAGACTAAGGGAAAGGAGGATGCTGGCAACCCCAGAGACTGGCAGGCAGCAAAAGGCTGTATGGTGAAGGGCAACACTGAGTCTAAGGGGAAGGAGGACGCTAGCAGCCCCAGAGACTGGCAGGCAGCAAGGAGGCTGCTCAGCAAGGGGCAACACAGAGACTAAGGGGGAGGAGGGGCATGCAAGGCCACCTCCTGGGTTGGTTGCACAGTAGGAAGGCAGGCAGGCGGGTGATGGATGTGGAAACTTCTATGGTGGGGAGGTCACCTAGCCTGCAGCCTTTCAGGTGTTGTTAGACTGCAACTGCTACCATCACCTGTCCTTTGGAACTCCCTGCCTCTTGACATCAGCACCTTCGCTGTGCTTGGTCCAGTGCCTGCTTCAAAGCCCTTTTGTTTACACAAAGGCCATCAAGACACTGACATGTGTTTTAATCTGGTGTTTAGGTTATTGTTGGTTTTAATGTTTGTTGTAAATAGTTTCCCAGAAATAAATTCTGGGGGAAATGGTTGCTTCTTATTCAAAATGATTGCCTTCCTGAAAGGACATAATGCATGGAGGAGAGAACTATTGATGGTATTAGCCATGACAGCTCGGCTCTGGGTCCATGGCTGTGCCATAGATGATGGGCCACTGGCCTGATCCTGCAGCCAGCTCTTCTTATGTCCTTAACCAGCTTTTGAGATTCCCCCCACCCCTTTAGAATAAATGTTGTAATTTTACATTAAGTCATATTTCCCTCCTAATAAAAGATCAGGAAAAAAGTTATTAAAGAATACTGGGGGGAAATTGTAGAATATATTTGAAAAAATTCTGTAAACAATTTAAAATGTTAGCAGGATTAGAATAAATTGAGCAGTTAAAACTATAGACTGAGGGAAGAACTGGAAAAGAAATAATAATAATTAGAATACGCAGCAGTAAAGGGAAAAGGAAATGAACCCTGGTGCAAATGTTGTAAAAGGATAAATAGAAACTGTAAAAGTTATATCATAGCTGCCAAGTTATCCCTTTTTTAAAGGGATTTTCCCTTATGCTGAATAGGCTTCCTCGTGAGAAAAGGGAAAACTTGGCACCTATGGTTATATTTCCCTGCAGAATAATATGATTGGCTGGGGCTTTTCCTACAGAAGAGTTTTATTTATGGATTATTGTTGATAATCATAATCAGTAAACGATTAAAAATAGTAATAAAGGCCCAATTCCGACATGATTTGCAGCTGGGTGGTCCCTTGCAGAAGGCCACTCCTGGCAGAATTAACACATCTTAGAAACATAGACCTACAGAATTGGGACCTCCAAGGGTCATCTAGCCCAACCCCCAGAAATGAAGGAATAAACATGGCTTGTTTTGTTTTTCTTTGTGTTTTAGAGGAACTGGACACCCTGATAGGGGACAAGACAGACAAGATGAGGTCCACCCTTCTGGCCTGCACCCCGACCAGCGGCTTGGCGAGTCCCCCCATCTCCCGGGGGCTGCCGCTCCAGCATCACCCCCTGTGTGAGCCCCCCATCTCTTCCTCTTCCTCCGGTGCCCCCCACGCCCATGGGGCCCTGCCCTCCAAGCCCCCGCAGCCCAGCATGCTGGGGGCCCCACAGACTTCCTGCTACGGGGCCCCTCCCCAAGGGTTCTCCCAGGTCTCGCCCACTTTCCTGCAGCCGGGCGGCCCTCAAAGCCTTCTCCCTCCCGCAGACGCCCAGAACGGACACCCGGGCCAAGACTCCCCGCCTGGGGGCGCCCAGGCCCCTCCAGGGCGTGGGATGAAGATGCTGGCCGTGGCACGGGGCGCTGTGCAGGAGGTGCCCATGGCGGAAGGCGACCTCAGCCACGACGTGGACGCCCTGAACCCATCGCTCACCGACTTCGAGCTCCAAGGTGCGCAGCCCTGTTTCGAGGGAGTCCAATCAAGGTTCTAGTCCTCATGGGTCCTGGTTTGAATAGCAGCAGAGGAAGCTGCCTAGCTCAGTAATGGCTGCACTGGCCGGCAGCAAGGGCTCTCCAGGGTCTTGGGCAGGGAGCCTCTCCCAGTCCTAATCCAGAGATGGCCAAGGATTGAATCCATATCGTGATGTCGCTTTCATAATTTTTGACCTGGCAATACAGTATATCACGAATAGTGTGTGTGTGTGTGTGTGTGCGTGTGCGTGCTTTGCTATGCAAAAATCACAATTTGGGGGAATCTGTGCAGCCAGCCAATGCTTCTACATAGCTCCCTCCTTATTTCAGACATTGTGATATACAGTGGAACCTTGGTTTCCGAGCGTAATCCATTCCAGACGACCGGTCGACTTTCCAAACGTTCGAAAACTGAAAGCTCAATACAGAAGCCTCAATACAACGCGGAAACTCAAAACGGAAGCCGCGTCGCATGTTCGGCTTCCAAAAACCGGAGCATTTACAGCGGTTCCTCTGGTTACGAACGCTTCAGGTTACGAGCTCCGCTAACCCAGAAGTAGCTGCTCCTGGTTGCAAACTTTGCCCCAGGATGCGAACGGAAATCGCGCGCTGGAGGCCCCGTTAGCCAAAGCGTGCCTCAGGGTAAGAACGGTTTCAGCTTTAGAATGGACCTCCAGAACTAATTAAGTTTGTAACCAGAGGTACCGCTGTATTTCCAGGTTTGGGGCATTCGAAAGCAGAAACGTTCGACTCCGGAGGCATCCAACGACTGAGGTTCCACTGTATCGGTATATTGCGATGTTTAGCTGGCAATATATCGCGATGTTGAAAACCAGATATTGCCCAGCCTAGATATTGCCCTAGCAGGTGGCGTCCATCCTGCTTAAACAGCCTGGGAGGACAAAAAAGGAGTGTATTCCCTCGGTAGCTAGACAGGCGCTGATCACAGATCTATGGAACAACATCCAGCAACCCAATGAATGCCACAAATGCCTCTGAACAGCAAGCAAGGAGAGTTGCTTGCAGGATTCCCTTTGCAGGGACCTGGTTGTCCACATAGTGAGGCTGGACTAGACAGGTCCTTTAGGGCCTGATCCAGCTCTTCTTACGGAGGTCTGTTGCGATAGCAGAACCTCCCTGCCCAGGGACAGTCTACCACTACATTACCAGAGTTGCTGTTGCCCTCAGCTTCTGCTTATGGGCTTGCAATAATGGTCATCTGTGAGGATAGGAGGCTGGACTAGATGGGGCCCCCCCTTGGGCCTGATCCTGCAACAGCCAGGCTCTTCTGTCCTTATGGAACTGCCAGGCCCAGAGGCAGCCTGTCCTGGCTCCTAGGTCCTTAGGGGCATTTGGCCATTGAGAGAACAGGACGGTGGCCTGGGCGGGGACCCCTTTTGGCATGATCCAGCAGAGGCATCATGGGGGGGTCTGTTTCTGTCGTTGCAGGAAACCTCTGGGAGGAACTGAAGGACGACAGCCTGGCTAGCGACCCCCTGGTGCTCATCGCCGCCGCCTCTTCCTCCTCCTCCTCTTCCTCGGCGCCCGGCCCCTGCTTCTCAACTCTGTGCCAGATGGATGACGACCACAGCGGCAAGTTCGGTGCGCAGGCTGAGGCTCAGCACCACAGCTTGCCCGAGATCCACCTCACCACCCTCTACTCTGCCTTCATGGACCTGGAGACGGGGGCGCCTTCCTACCTGAATAACTCCGGCTCCAAACCGGTGGCTCTGGTCTAGGCCGCCAGGCCAAACGGAGAGTTACGCCCGTGCCAACGTTGGGTGTGGAACCCCAAGCCAAGTCCGCCATGGACGCCCAGCAAGGAAACAAAACTCATTGCTTCTGGACCCGGACTGCAGAGAACTGAGGCATGCCCAAGTGCCGTGGTGCAAAAATATAGATATGCACAGAACCTTAGAATTGTATAGTCGGGGGGGACCCTCAAAGGTCATCCAGTCCAACCCCCTGCAATGCAGGAATTGCAGCTAAAGAACCCCTGACTGTCCCACTTCTGCTGAAAAACCGCCAAGGGAGGAGCGTCCACCACCCCCCCCTCCGAGGGAGTCCTTTTCTCCACTGAACAGCTCTTACGGTTAGAAAGTTATTCCTGATGTTTCTCTGGACTCTCCATTCTTAGCATTTGAATCCATTGATTTGGGTTCTCCCCTCAGGAGCAGCAGAAAACAAGCCGGTTCCATCTTTTCAAAACCCAGATTGCCGTAGGCCCCTGGATCGGTGAGCCACAGTTAGCCAGAGATCTGCTAAAACCATGTCGGCATCAAAACAGCGTTCCTGGAGAAAACCTGGCCGAGGCTCACAGGGAAGAAGGCAGGCGGCAAGCAGACTCCCGTTCCCCTTTATTTTCAAAGCCCATCTCTTTTCAAATACCCCTCAGCCTGCAACATTCTGCTCAGCAACCACAAATCTCAATGCCCTCTTGGAAGTAGGTTTGGGGGCCTCAAGGATGTGTGATGTACAGAGGCTGTGGCAGGATTAGAAATATATATATGTGTGGATGAAGTCTCTAACTCAGTGGCTCCCAAACATTTTTGGGCCACCACCACCATCCTCAGCTCCATAAATTCATCCTTGGTGCCCCGTACCCTATCCTCCTCCCTTACCAAAAGTTTTATTCTGAAGACACTACAGAAGACAATGCAGTCGTGCCTTGGATCCCGAATGCCCTAGAACTCGGACCTTTTGGCTCCCAAATGCCGCAAACCCGGAAGTGAATGTTCCGGTTTGCAAACGTTCCTTGGGAACCCGAACGTCCCTTCTTTCATCTAATCAGAAGCCGCAATTGGGTTTTGGAAGTTGAACAGGCTTGTGGAACGGATTCTGTTCGACTTCCAAGATACAACTGTTAACCCAATAAAATTCAAGACAGTCCCAATTAACTATGCATTTATTCCAAACCAACTGAAGGCCATTTAGCTTAATTCAATAAAATGGATCAACGTAGAGTCGTAGAATTGTAGAGTTGGAAAGGACCCCCAAGGGTCATCTAGTCCCACCCCCTGCAATGCAGGAATCACAGCTCGATAATCTGACAGGTGGACATCCTTCCGAGGTCATCTGCCCAAGGTCAAGCGTAAGCCTCCTCGATGTCAATGTAGCTTATTTCTGAAGGGGCTCATCCTTGATTGCATGACAGATCCCCTACAAGAACACGTACACCTTGTTCTTTTCAATAAAACAGTGAACCTGCTCATTTTAAAATGCTTCTTTTCCTTATATGCAGTAGGAAGTCGTAAAGTTTGCTTTCTTTCCCATACGCACACTGAACCATAGGCAGCCTTTGCAAGTCATGCCATTCATTTCATCGGATCCTCTGCTCTGGGGGAGAAATCCAATTCAGTTGGCATTTATACATGGGCTGGCCTGATTCTCACTCTCCACAAACAAAACGCCTGTGAAAATTGCATTTTCAACAGAGCAACCTCAATCCATCTTCAAAAAATTTGAAGAGATATAAGGCCACTAATTAAACTTAAAAGAGGAGCTCCGGCAAGCACGTCTTACCTCGACGCCATCTTAGATAAAAAGCCGAAAATTGCATTTTCCCGAATTTTGTAATGGTTCCAAAAATGCATGTATTGGGATAATGCGTGCTTAAAAATGGATATAATAGAGAGAATGAAAACTGTGTTGCAAAAAATGTGCCTTTGGGGCACAGTTGCCTACAAAAGAATGTGTTTTAGAAGAAATCCACGCTAAACTGCTTATTGATATCACAATGACCTTTTTAAAAAATATATATATATATCTGACATGGCCTTGTGGAGAATGGAACTCAAGCCTGAAAAAAGGAGAAATTGAGAAGAAACAAATTTGACAGGTCACCCATCGCTACCAGCCAGCAATTTGCCACCAGATTCCTTCTCCAAGAAGTCTTACATGCAACAAATATATTGCTACGGGCAAGGAATGAGGGCCGTTTGCTTTATATAGATGCAGATACAAACACATATATAATGTTACTAGCAGGGAATGAGCCCAGCACTATCTTGGATTTTTTTTAAAAAAAATCCCTCAAAATTGTGGTTTTTAAATAGATGGTGTAATTTGTGAGTTTGGACCAGTCACACCAGTGACTGGTCAATGAAAATTGCCACACCCACCCCACTGGGCGAACACTTGGGCCAAGAACAGACAGAGGGCCAAACCCCTTTCCCCTTTCATAGAATCCTATATTCATAGTGTTGGAAGGGACCCTGGGGTAATCTAGTCAAACCCCCCGCAAGGCAGGAATCCCAGCTCAAGAGAAATAGACGGAGATCTATTCTTTCAGGCCAGTGGCTCTTTGCCTCCCCCTAGTGGCTCCCGCGGGCCATGCCTGCCATCAACTGATCCCCGCTTTCCCCACAGATACAGACATGTCTCTCCTGTTGCCCCCCCTTGGGGGGGATTTAAAGAGACAGAGGCTTGCCAGAGATGCAGGTGCTCTGAGCCTCCCTCTCCGCCCAAGGGAGGGGTATTTATGGGTCGCCTGGCAAAGCGTGGAGGGCAGGGAGGAGATAGAAGGGGCAGAAAGGGTTGGTGGCCCCCGAAGCAGCTGGTGGAAATATCCCCGGCAATGAGCAAGCAGCATTGCAACACAGGGTTACGCAACGGTGTGTGTGGCAAGAGCCGTCGCCCCATGAGAGCTGATGCTCCTTCTCCGCCTTCTCGCAAAAGTAAATAATCCTTAATTAGAATCATAGAATCATCGAGTTGGAAGAGACCACAAGGGCCATCCAGTCCAACCCCCTGCCAAGCAGGAAACACCATCAAAGCATTCTTGGCATATGCCTGTCAAGCCTCTGCTTAAAGACCTCCAAAGAAGGAGACTCCACCACACTCCTTGGTAGCAAATTCCACTGCCGGACAGCTCTTACTGTCAGGAAGTTCTTCCTAATGTTTAGGTGGAATCTTCTTTCTTGTAGTTTGAATCCATTGCTCCGTGTCTGCTTCTCTGGAGCAGCAGAAAACAATCTTTCTCCCTCCTCTATATGACATCCTTTTATATATTTGAACATGGCTATCATATCACCCCTTCACCTTCTCTTCTCCAGGCTAAACATACCCAGCTCCCTAAGCCGTTCCTCATAAGGCATCATTTCCAGGCCTTTGACCATTTTGGTTGCCCTCCTCTGGACACGTTCCAGCTTGTCAGTATCCGTCTTGAACTGTGGTGCCCAGAACTGGACACAGTACTCCAGGTGAGGTCTGACTAGAGCATAATAAAGTAAAGGTAAAGGGACCCCTGACCATTAGGTCCAGTCGTGACCGACTCTGGGGTTGAGCGCTCATCTCGCATTATTGGACGAGGGAGCCGGCGTATAGCTTCCAGGTCATGTGGCAAACCAGAGCAGCACATGGAAACGCGTTTACCTTCCCACTATAGCGGTTCCTATTTATCTACTTGCACTTTGACGTGCTTTCGAACTGCTAGGTTGGCAGGAGCTGGGACCAAGCAACGGGAGCTCACCCCGTTGCAGGGATTCGAACCGCCGACCTTCTGATCAGCAAGCCCTAGGCTCTGTGTTTTAACCACAGCGCCACCTGGGTCCCTAGAGCATAATACAGTGGTACTATTACTTCCCTTGATCTAGATGCTATACTCCTATTGATGCAGCCCAGAATTGCATTGGCTTTTTTAGCTGCTGCATCACACTGCTGACTCATGTCAAGTTTGTGGTCTACCAAAACTCCTAGATCCTTTTCACATGTACTGCTCTCAAGCCAGGTTATTATTTATTAAATTTATATGCCACCCGAAGACCACAGGGCCGTTTAGGGTATAAAAATGCAACAGTCACACTTGCTTATTGATAAACAGCCAGCCAGCCCCCTCACACACACACACACACACACGAAGTCAAGGGCTTCCGGTGGATGTTGTGCACAAGTCCTACGCCTGGATTTTCACTGTGGGAACAGGAGGCTGGATTAGATGGGCCCCTTTTTGGTCTGATGCAGCCAGGCTTTTCTTATGGAAGTCTAGTCTGATAGCAGAGCCTCCATGGCCAAGGACAGTCTACCTGTGGATACCAGAGGATGGGGAACAGCTGGAGGGTTGCTGCTGTTGGGCTCAGCTTGTGCTTTGGGGCTTCCCTTGGGGGCTTCTGATTGGCTGCCGTGAGGACAGGAGGCCGGGATAGATGGGATGCTGGCCTGCTCCAGCCAGGCACTGTCTTACAATTTTAGGACCTCAATCTGTTGGCAATCACCACCTAGAATCCTAGAGCTGGAAGAGACCACAAGGGCCATCCAGTCCAACCCCCTGCCAAGCAGGAAACACCATCAAAGCATTCCTGACATATGCCTGTCAAGCCTCTGCTTAAAGATCTCCAAAGAAGGAGACTCCACCACACTCCTTGGTAGCAAATTCCACTGCTGAACAGCTCTTACTGTCAGGAAGTTCTTCCTAATGTTGAGGTGGAATCTTCTTTCTTGTAGTTTGAATCCATTGCTCCGTGTCCGCTTCTCTGGAGCAGCAGAAAACAACCTTTCTCCCTCCTCTATAATATATTTTTACATGGCTATCATTTCACCCCTTAGCTTTCTTGCTGAGCTTGATGAGGCCCTAAGCTCCTGAAGGTAATGGGTTATATGCCCTTTATATGTCCAGCTGTCCTTTGTCAACAACAAATTGTTGCTGTTTTTTGTGTTGAATATATGCTATGTGGTAATTTATGGACCTAACAGGGATCTAAAGCCATTTGCACATAACAAATAGGAGCCTACACAACACAAAACACTGTTGCTGTGTGTAGGTTTTATTTTATTATCTTATACTTTGGAAATGCACATCCAGTGTTTTTTCCTTTAAATTTTTTGGGGGGCCCCAAGCTAGAGCTTGTTTCGCTTATACATAAATCCAGCACTGAGCAGGAAGGATGTCTGAAACCCACGAGGAGAGCTGCGGAAAGCAGGCCCTGTGCGCCAGAGTGAGTCCCAATGCTTAGTTATGTTATTTCCAATATTTATATATCAGCTAACGGCAAACGTGTCTGGGTGCTTGCAAGGGGGGAAATTAAAAATGTAAAATACAATAGAAAACTAAACTCTAACCCAGAATAAAACCAGTGACAGTGAATGGCAACAAATGTAAATAGCAGTGAAAAATATTTGCGACTGGCGAAGTCCTCACCTAGCACCTATGAAGGTCATTGTAAGTCTCCTCTGGGGCTGCCAACACCAAAAAGGGCCTCTCTCTAGTAGCTGACCTCATAACATCTTAAATTGTAGAGTTGGAAGGACACCCAAGGGTCATCTAGCCCACCCCCCTGCAATTCAATTGTTTCCCTTCGCTCTTCCTTGCATTTGTACGCGACACAATTGGCAGAAGAGAAACTCGCAGGGACGGGACATGCCTCGCATGCTCATAGCATTGGGTAGGGGCATATATCAAATTAAAAGAGAATTACATTGTTTGGAAAGAGCTGGCCAGCACCACAAGGAAGCCCAGCAAGGGAAGGGGTGGTTTTCAAGCGAATTCCAGAGGGGTGGGCCTGTGGCCCTGTGCCTTTTCCTTTCTGCACAGTTACCTGCCTTGCGCACTGAGCATCGGCCCATGGCAACAAGGAACCCTGCCTGGAGTATGCTTTTGCCATGTTGCAAACACGGAACCCACCGCTTTGTCCCCCCCCCCAGCCCTGATTTTGTACATCAGGGGTGGCCAACTTCCAAGAGACTGCGATCTACTCACAGAGTTTAAAAAGTGGCAGTGATCTACCCCCCTTTTTGGGGTTCAGGTCAAAGTTGTGGAGCTTTTTTCTAAGAAGGAAAGCCCTGTTTTGGGGGGTTCACGTACAAGTTGTTGAGCTTCTTTAGGGAAGAAAGCGACGTTGAGCTTTTTTTTTTAGGAAGGAAAGCCCTGGTTTTTGTGGTTCAGGTCATTTTAGGGGTGCAGGGCAAAGATCTGGAGCTTTTTATAGGGCAGCCACAGTTGTTCAGCTTCTTTGGGGGGGGAGCAAGTGATCTACCAGTGATCTACCGCAGACGTCCAGTGATCTACCGGTAGATCACGATCTACCTGTTGGACATGCCTGTTGTACATCATTCCACCTGGTCCTCGCTGCAGAACTTTGCTCTTCTTGGCCAGGGGGGGGGGGGGGAGAGAGAGAGAGAGAGAGACATATATAACCAAATCTTCTTCTTCCTGCCGGTTTGTGGGAACAGGATTGCCCAACCGTTTCCCTCATCAAGGGGCACGTGGCTTGCTTTGTCAAGCCCTCCGTCGTTGTGCAATGCCAGCCTGTGCCCAGCACACCCACCTCCAAAACATGCCCTTTCTAGCTTCTGGTGATTCACTGGGGCTCCCATCCTGCAAAACAGATTCAGGCAAGCAGCCTCTTCAGAAGCATCTCTGTTGCTTCCTCTGTTTGGGATGATGCAGCCTTTGCCAAAACACATCTGGAGGGCACCCCAGGCTGGCAAAGAAGGCACAAAAACAGCTCAAGTCTCTGTCCGGTTTGCACACTTTGCCTCGGTCTAAGAATGGAAGCCAAACAGCGGAAGGGCACCGGCGGTGGGAGGGAGGCCTCATTAGGAAAAGCACGCCTCAGTTTAAGAACGGTTTCGTTTTAAGAAGGGAACTCCGGAACGGATTAAGTTCGTAAAGCAAGGTCCCAATGTACTGCCCTTTATCCAAGAATCACAGGGTGGTTTATAAGATGTACTCACCTGGAGTACTGTGTCCAGTTCTGGGCACCACAGTTCAAGAAGGATACCGACAAGCTGGAACGTGTCCAGAAGAGGGCAACCAAAATGGTCAAAGGCCTGGAAACGATGCCTTGTGAGGAACGGCTTAGGGAGCTGGGTAGGTTTAGCCTGGAGAAGAGAAGGTTAAGGGGTGATATGATAGCCATGTTCAAATATATAAAAGGATGTCATATAGAAGAGGGAGAAAGATTGTTTTCTGCTGCTCCAGAGAAGCGGACACGGAGCAATGGATTCAAACCACAAGAAAGAAGATTCCACCTAAACATTAGGAAGAACTTCCTGACAGTAAGAGCTGTTCGGCAGTGGAATTTGCTGCCAAGGAGTGTGGTGGAGTCTCCTTCTTTGGAGGTCTTTAAGCAGAGGCTTGACAGGCATATGTCAAGAATGCTGTGATGGTGTTTCCTGCTTGGCAGGGGGTTGGACTGGATGGCCCTTGTGGTCTCTTCCAACTCTAGGATTCTATGATTCTATGAAAATACAAAACATACCATAGTAACAAACAAAAGCAATGCCCCCCCCCAAGGTTTAATTAGCCAAAGGCCTGGGAGAAAAGGGGTGTTTTTTGCCTGGCACCTAAAGATGGCTCTGTGGCTCAGCCTCCATGGTTGGAAGCAGAGATGCTTCTGAATACCAGTTGCCGGGCACAACAGGAGGGGAGAGTTCTTTGGTGCATGGGGATTATAGAGCGGGGACACCGGAGGGTCATTTAGTCCAACCCCCTGCAATGCAGCAACCACAACAAAGGAATTCCTGACAGGTGGCCATCCGGCCTCTTTAGAAACCTCCAACGAAGGTTGGAGTCTGCCACCTTCTGAGGTGGCCCATTCCACTGCTGAATGGTTCTTTTCAGCAAGAAGTTCTTCCTAATGTTGAGTCAGAATCTCCTTTGATTCATTGGTTCGCTGGAGGTCTTTAAAAAGAGCTGAGGTGGCTATTTGTCAAGGATTCATTCGCTGGGATTGCTGTGTTGCAATTCTTACGATAGGCAGCGATCAGACCCGTGAGAGTTAGCCAACTCATACACCCATTTTACAGATAGGGATTGGCGAGGCCAAGATGGAGAGACATCTGGCCGTGCCCAAGACCACACATGGAGGCTTTGTGGTTCGAGGGGACATGATGGTGTCTGCCCCAGGTCAAGTCAGTTCTTGCAAAAGTCAGGCTGTCTCGCTCCACGGCTGCACACTTTTTTCCACGATGCCAGCAAAGGCTACATTTCTGCCCACGGAAAGATGGGCACTCACTCAAATGGTCTTGTGATGGCCCCAGCGCCCTGCAGTTTATCAAGGTTGCCATCTTATTCTTCCCCAGGGCTCCTTAGCTGGGATTCCTGCATTGCCAGGGGTTGGACTAGATGTCCCTTGAGACCCCTTCCGCTTCTACAATTCTATGATTCATTTGAGGTTTATAAACAAAGGTCAGATGGCCATGATCCAGAAGGCTCCTCTTATGAGGTCCAGTGCTTTTTTTCTGGGGCAGGGGTTCCCAACAAAATTTTCTCAAGGACCCCTCATCGAGCCACTATTGTGACAAGGACCCTCATTAATTCCTAATCCTAAAATTAAAAAGTGAGAGCCAAATTAAGAGTCTTTTTATAAGAGTCCAGGGAGGAGGGAGGGGAATGGAGAAGACAGGGTACCTGCACAGTAGCGCACAAATGAAGCCGACGCGCGCAAAGCATCTTGGGGAGGTGAGCGTTAGTAGAATGCGCGCGCTGCCTCTTTGCAAAACAGTAGTGTTTGTAAAGCGCCACCTAACGGCATACAGCAGAACTACTGCCTCTATCTAATTCTAGTTTTGTGCTAGACTCTGCTCATGCAGGAAGCGGCCAAAACAAAAAATCTGTTATCATACGAAATATATTTAATTTTTTTTTATTCTAATAGCATCTTGCGGACCCCTCTGGCATAGCTTGCGGACCCCTGGGGGTCCCCGGACCACCTGTTGGGAACCACTGTTCTGGGGGAACGCAGGGGTACGCATACCCCTAAACATTTGGCCTCATTGAGGGGCAGCATTTCAATATGAGTAGGAAAAAGAGAGTAGCCCTAAACATTATTTTTTGGAGGGGGGGGAGCACTGTGGAGGTCTATTGTGACAGCAGAACCTCCAAGCCCAGCAGCAGTCTACCTCTGAATACCAGGCAATGGGGAACAACTGGAGACTTGATGATGCACTCAGATCCCATTTGCAGAATTCCCTTTGGGGCAGGAGGTTGACCACTGCGAGAACAGGATGCTGCACTAGGCAGGCCTCCCTTGGCCTCATCCAGCTGCTTTGGGGCTCTTATATATGTCTGTGTATGTCCGTGTATGTATAGAAATCTGGGAGTTTCAAAGGTCTGCCGTGCCGCCTGCTTTATGGACTTCATGCAGCCTTGGCCCCACCCACCTTTGCCTCTGGCTCCACCCCCACCAGCATGTGGCCCTGAGGAGGTTTCTGATGAGGGAATGTGGCCCTCCAGCTGGAAAGAGCTCCCCCTGCCTGCCTGCTGCAGAGGGAAGAGATTTGCCCCACTGCCCTGATTTTGTCCTTTGGGTGTCTCTGGCAGGTAGTCTTCCTCTGAAAACCGGGCAACGGGGAACAACTGGAAAGCTTCATGGCTGGGCTGGGGGTTGGATTCGAACCCTGGTCTCTCCCAGTCCCAACAATCTAACCACGGATGCCCTCAAACAAAGGAGAGTTTAAAACAGGCAAAGAAAACACCAGCTCGCTTATTTTGGATCACTCGTTTACTTTCAAGTATTTGGAGAGGGACGTTTGTGCCATAGCTGGGCGATTGATCATTTTTACAGTTTTACAGGAGAACAAACATTTGTTCGAGGAAAGTTTGCTTCTTCTTTTTTTTCCAAAGTCCTTTCCCGTCCCACCCGGAAAAAAAAAACACCCCATAACCTGTAAGTGGAAACGCAAAATGGTTTTGAAACAATTCCCCTTTCGCCCGAGGATCGGGGGCATCCATGCTGCCTTCCAGATATTTGTGGGCTGCAGCTCCCACCGGCGCCATCCCTAACCATTGGTCATGCTGGCTGATGGGAGTCCAGCCATGTCTGGAGACTGGCCGTAGATGACCAAGCAGCTCTGCCTTCTCTCTGTCACCCAAAAGCAATTCTCCATTTTCCACCCCCAAAACGAACATACTCCTTGCTTATTCTTCACCAGTGGGGGAAACCTTTTAAATTTTCAACCTCTCTTGCAATGGTCCGCCTGACCTTCTCCCTGCAAGAGTTGCTTACTCACTTAAACTCTTCCTTCGTGATTTGCCCTTTCTCCCATTTCTTCTACGTGGCCCTTTAAAATCTCCGCTCGTCTGTAATCTCCTTTAGATGCCTCCCATTCCTACAAGGAAGACCTGGCTATTATAAATCCTATTTTATTTTTCCTGGAATAATCACCCACTTCTTTTGGTTTCAAATTCAGCATTGCAGACCCCTCCATGCTCTGGCAACTTGCATCTGCCGCTTGCGTCGCATGTTCCTATGAAATCTGATGAGTTTGGTAGCTAAGCAAGGGAAATGGATACGGTGAACATTGCTACCGTGTCCCCCAAGGAGGAATCCTAATGTCTACCTATCAAATGATGCGCTGCAGCTCTAGGCAGGTGGACAAAGAACTGTGTCACATCCGGAACTTGATTCCCAGTGACTGAATGGGAGAACTGTAGACTTGGAGGGGACCCCGAGGGACATCTATGTAGCCCAACCCCCCTGTGATGCAGGAATCGCAGCTAAATCGTTGCATTCAAATATTATCACCACAGCAGCTGGGTCATGTGAACTCGCACACCCACAACTCAAAAGAGACACACACACACACACACAAAAGAAAACCACACACTTCTTAAGAGCGTTTTGCCAGGTGATGCTAAAAATCTCTCCAAAGGCCAGACAATCAATGAAAATCTTCTGTGCATTTGATGAGCATTTAATGTGTCCGTTTTGTGGCTCTGTGGAAGTCTTGTGGCACCTTAAGAGACTTATTATTATACTACAGGAGGAGCTTTTGTGGACGCCTTCCATCGGACGGGGTGGGGGGCCGTGAGCAGAGCGGGATGAATGAAGTAGGGACACAGGGCGCTGCTTTGGCCGAATCGGAGCATTGATCCCTCCTGTCCTACCAGCGAGGCTGCAATTTGGAGAGTGTTCCCCAACCCCAATGAGAGGCAGGGGTCCCCCTTGGCTGCCCCCAGGCAGAGAGCTCTTCAGACTCCTCCTCTCCCTCCCAGCCTCTCGCCTTAAAAGCACATCTCACCAATAGGTCTGGCTGTTCACCGGGGGGGGGGGGGGTCAGTGGTTCAAGCCCGCCCAGGGATGGCTGCGGGCAAAATCTCTACACTGCTGGGAGCTGGACGAGACGACCTTTGGGTCCTTCCCAACCCTACCATTCCATTATTCTACACAGCTTTCCATTTGTGAAAACTTTAGAAGGGCACAGAAATGAGAATGCGGCCATTTCTGTAAGAAATCCTGCAGCCCCCCCCTTTTTTTCTCTCTCTAGAAATCCCAGAAACCAGACTGGAGGGGGGGGGTATTGTGAGCCTCTTACCACCTCAACAGTGGGAATGTAGGAAGCTGTCTTGTGCAGAGCCAGGCCCATCTAGCTCAGTATTGCCGGCACTGACTGGCAGCAGCAGCTCTCCAGGGCTCTCTGCCAGCCCTACCCGGAGATGCCCCTGGAGATTGAACCCGGGACCTTCTGCATCCAAAGCAGGCACTCGACCACTACAGCCCTTCTTTTAAAAATAAAGATTCCAGTCCTCATGGTTGTGAGTGAAGTTAGGGACACGAGTGGCCCCCGTTTGCCAAGTCAGGCTGCCGGCCTGCCTACCTCAGTATTGCCCACACTGACAGGCAGCTATGGCTCTGCAGGAGTACAGGGCAGGCCTCATCCTGGGACTTTGAACCCGGGACTTTTGTGCCACCCTTCCCCCAAAGAAAAGAGGTGGGGAGGAAAGAACTCTGCCCAGTGGGAATGATTTTCCTCCAACGACAGAGAATCGTGCCGCTTACAACACAGCCAACCTATTTTTTTAATGCTATAAAAAAATAAACCGCGGCAATTCTGCAGCCGAGGAGAATTGCCGGCAGAGGTATTGCTGAAGACGGGGTCTTTTGCGTGCCTCCGTTTGGCTACAAGGTAATTCCTCGGATCTTCCATAAGAAGATTGTCTTTTTCTTAACTGACAAGTGCCAAGAAGGATCACCCTTGAGTGCTTAAAACTCTTGCGCACTCTTATCCATGCGCCCCGCCCCCCCCCAAGCTGCAAGATGCTGTCGTGATCATTGCTAATGGTAAACGTCTTGGGCTGAGCCCCAGAAACGGGCTCTGCAATCTTTTGCACGCTGCATTTTCATTTTGACATTTGGGGGGGGAAACAAGAGCAACGTCACAGTTCCGTGATGCTTCTGGCGGGAAGCTCAAGTCTTGCCCCTGGTCCATACTTATGCTTGAAAATAGAAAAATGGAATTCATCTGACTGGTCAAAATTAGGGGAAACGACTCGACCAGGAGATGATGCACACACACACACACACACACACCTTCCTCACACACCTCCTGCTCTGGACTGCCAACCCCCCCCCTCAGTTGACCCCCTCCTTGGCCCAGTGATGCCTGCAAAACTTTCAGGAGACTGTAAGGCAAAGGGCCACGAGACTCTCTGCCTTTTCCGCTTGGACTGCTGTGTCCGGAGAGGGAATGAGAAACAGGCCTTATCTGCTGTCCGGTAAAATCCTGCTTTTCGGAGGCCGGCACATGGCTGTTTCAATTAACTCGCGCTTAGTATTTAAAGAGCTCCCTAAATAATGGCCACCCCCCCACACACCCCACCAGTGGCCTGGAGGCTCCGTGATACAACAGGAATAAAAAGGAATCCTTCTCTCCCACCCAAACTCTCTATTCCATCCTGGTTGCATTTTTCAGCTTCTGAGCCCCCCAAGCCCAACGGGGAAGACTCTCTCCCCCCCCCCGCCGCCGCCTTTCTCTCCTTGGACGTTCTGGGGAGTCAAATGCCCACGGAGAGCTTGGCTCTTCCCATGAGCCCCATGGAGGCACCCCACTATCTTAAGTCGCTTGCGGCCCCTGGCCTTTGGGCTTGCGCATCTTCGGAGAAGGGACGTTTCCCAGGCGATTCACACGGAGAGCAAGCCAAAGAGAGAGAATGCTTAAAATAAGGAAATCCCATTCCCCAAATCCCCCTTAACAGGGCAGGCTACTCTCCCTCCCAAAAAGCCCCCCCCTGGCTGGATTCTGGTTTGAGAGGCACCCCTTTAACAAAGAAGTCGGGTTTGGGGTAAGGGGGGGTTCGGTCGGCCAGTTCTGTAAGGGAAGGAAGAGGGGTCTGCGGGAGGGGCGGAGGACGAGGGGAGACCCACGAAAGGACTGGAGGACCCCCCCCCCACTCTCCAGCATTGCACAGAAGATGGAAGAGGCCTGGCAGAAGAGGAATACCCCATCTGGTCTTCCAAGCATTGAGGGGCCGACTAATATACCCACAGCTATCTTTCTATCTTGCAGGGACCCAGGTGGCACTGTGGGTTAAACCACAGAGCCTAGGGGTTGCTGATCAGAAGGTCGGCGGTTCGAATCCCCGTGACGGGGTGAGCTCCCGTTGCTCGGTCCCAGCTCCTGCCAACCTAGCAGTTCGAAAGCACGTCAAAATGCAAATAGATAAATAGGAACCGCTACAGCGGGAAGGTAAACGGCGTTTCCATGTGCTGCTGTGGTTTGCCAGAAGCGGCTTTGTCATGCTGGCCACATGACCTGGAAGCTATACGCCAGCTCCCTCGGCCAATAATGCGAGATGAGCGCGCAACCCCAGAGTCGGTCACGACTGGACCTAATGGTCAGGGGTCCCTTTACCTTTACCTTTTTATCTTTCTAAGTGCAAATGACAGACGGCATTGGAATGCAGAGATTTGCTGGGCTTGGGGTGGGGGAGCGTGACAATGGAAGTAAAAGACCCTCTGGCTCCCCCCCCCAGCGGCCCGTTTCTGTGACAAGCCTCCAGGCCCCCCCCCAAGAGAGATGGCAAAGGGTGGGGCACCCAGGAGACCCCGGGATTGTGCCGAATGGGGTGTTATGGGATCTGGGCTCCCACCCAGCTTCAGGCGCACGGTTGCCGCCCTTTCCAAGTGTCCGAGGCTCCCTCAAGTCTTAAAAAAAAAAAACCACCACCTATCTAGATGATGTCCTGATTTGCTTCCACTTCTCAGAACGCTGAAGGAAATGGGAACGGGAGCTTAGGGCTCTGCCCCGAGGGCCACACAGATCCTTCATCCGACCAGAGGGAAGGTGCACGTCTCAGAGTCCGCATCCGTCTGCCACCGGTTCCGAGAAAAAGGGGGTCATTGAGTACGCCACTCTTTTGGAGAGAGCATCTGGGGTCGGTTTTCCGCAAAAAAAACCCAAACCCCTGGGCCAAAGACGAAGAGAGAGACACACACACACCATAGCCGGTATGGAACGCAGACCTCGTTGGCCCGGAGTTAACTACGTGGAGCTATTTCAAGCCACAACTACGGGGTTACTCGGTGGTGTGAGGAGGCTCTCCCTGGGAGACGGGGTGGGTGGGGGGGGTTGCCTCGACAGCTCAAGGAACAGTTAACGACTTCAGCTAATTTTAGTCCCGAAACACCAGCTCCTGGCAGGGTCCTCGGATCCTGGCTCTCCATGCCAACGCCGGCCGGCGGAAAACCCGGACCCATCTCTACAGGAATTTGTGGGAAAGGCGCCTGCCGGCTCCGCGTCAGGGTCCCCCGCTGTAGGAATAATCCGCTTTGTTGTGCATCACCAGCTTGCTATCCACAAAGTAGAAACTGTCTGACTGGGTCTCGTAGGGGTGCAGGATCATCTCCTGAACTGCAAAGGAGGAAGGGAAAAGAAAGAGGCTCACAGCCAACAGCAACCCTCCAAACAAAGACGCCCAGCCTCCCAGATCCTTGGGGGGGGCTCTTCTCTAGGTCCCGACACCCTCACAGGCCCACTGGTTGGGGACGTGGGGAGGGCTTCTTCCAACCTTTGGAACTCCCTGCCAAGAGAAGCCGGATTCGCTCCTTCCTTTGGCAGCAGGAGAAGATTGCTCTATTCCAACAGGCTTTTGGGGATTGACTGGTTGTTGTTGTTTTGGGGTTGTTGTTTTTTAAAGGAAAGGGGTTTTAAATAGCCATGTGCTGCTTATATTACCCATATTTTAATAGATCAGTTTTTTTATATTATTTCATTTCTGTTAGTTTTTGATTAATGATTCTACAGTATACGCTTTTAGCTTTTTGTGTCACTGTTGTTTTAATTTGCAGAAGCCACCTTCAGCACCGGTCTGGGGAAAAGGTGGGATATTAATTATAATAATAATAATAATAATAATAATAATAATAATAATAATAATACAGGTGGATAAAATTATTTGTTTAGGGAAGCTTTTAATGTTTGATGGATTACTGTATTTTAATATTTTGTTGGAAGCCGCCCAGAGTGGCTGCGGAAGCCCAGCCAGATGGGCGGGTATAAATAAATAATTATTATAATAATAATAATTATTAATATTATTATTATACAGATGGATAAAACGATTTGCCAATAGTGACCTTTCCCAAAATGGAGCAGATTGGTACAATCAGACGCCATTCTGAATCAAGATGGCGGAAGGAAGCTTTCGAACCCGGGCTGGTCTTTGTGAGTTTTTAGCATTCCCAAGCAATGCCTGCTGGGAGGTTGGGGTCCAACAACTGCCGGAGGTCTCTCCCCCCCCCCCCGGCTCCTTCTGCCCCACTGTTGCACCCTCCTCTCCCCCCCCCCCGGTTGGCAGCCGCTTACTGAGGTCTTCGGAGAGCTGGGGGAACTCGTAGATGTGCTCGCAGGTATTCTTGCTGCTGGGGATGCAGAACCCGAACTCGAAATCGAAACTCTTCAGCAGCTGGTCCCGGAAGTAATGCCTCTCGATCATGCGGAAGTTATTGATGGGCTTGTCGCCCACGGTGAACTCCACCCTGAGAGGGGGGGAAAGAAAGCTGAGGTTCCTGCAAGACGTAGAACCGGAAGGCAGACTTTCCAAAACAGCAGAGTCATAAAACTATCAGAACCTTCCTGCCTTGAAGGGGGTGGACTAGATGAAACCTTGAGGGCCCCTTTCAAGAATTATACGATTCTGTGAAAAAGTGGGAGATGATTTCTCGGCTAGGAGTCACTTTTTTAAAACTCTCAAAGAGAGAGGGAAGGACATAGCTCAGTGGCAGAGCAGCTGCCTTGCTTGCAGAAGGCCCTGGTTCAATCCCCAATGTTGGGCAGAGCAAGACTCTTGCCTGAAACCCTGGAGAGTGGCTGCCAGTCAGTGTAGGCATCACTGAGCTAGACAGACCAATGGTCTGACTCAGTCAGACAGAAGACAGCTTCCTGTGGCCCTTAAACCAACTCTGAACCCAGAACCATGAGGACTAGAATCTTTATCTTTAAGGGAAGAGCTAAGGGTACAGAGCACCTGCTTGGCATGCAGAAGGTCCCAGGTGGCATCTCCCATTAGGGCTGGGCATACCCCTGGTCTGAAACACCAGGAGAGCTGCTGCCAGCCCGTGTGGAGCAGCCTTCCCCAGCCGGGTGCCATCCAGATGTGGCGAACTATGATTCCCATCAGCCCCTGCTACCATTTCACCCCTGAGCTGGAGGCTGCCCCTCCCTGGCCTAGAAGGTGCATTTATCCAAACAGACATGGAAGAGGGAAGGTCTCTGCGTCCAAGCGAAGGCCTTGCTAGGTCAGCCGCTCACTTACGTGGCTCCGACCTGACGCAGCCGCAGAAACGCCGGCGTGAACTGGTAGCGCACAAAGCGCCCGGCGTTGGGGTCAATGTCCTTCTTGTCACTGTGCTCTCGCTCTGGAAGAGAGAGAAAATGAAAGAAAACAGGATGTAAGGAGAGGCTGCTGGCCTATCCAGTCCAACACCCAGCACCCTCTCCCAGAATCATGAGGGTGAGGAACTTGTCTCTTGAAAGCAAAAACGAGTTCTCTGAAGAGGAGTTATCTGAGGGGAAGGAGGTGAGAGTCTGACTGGACCAGGCCAAGGGGGTCCGTCTAGTTCTGCCTCCTTTCGTCACAGCGGCCAACCAAATGGGAAGAAGCCCACAAGCAGCAGGATGAGACCCTAGTTATCTCCCGCTTGGACTACTGCAAGGCGCTCTGCGTGGGGCTACCTTTGAAGGTGACCCAGAAACTGCAATTAATCCAGAATGCGGCAGCTAGACTTGTGACATGGAGCGGCCGCCGAGACCACATAACACCGGTCTTGAAAGACCTGCATCGGCTCCCAGTACGTTTCCGAGCACAATTCAAAGTGTTGGTGCTGACCTTGAAAGCCCTCAACGGCCTCGGCCCTGTAGACCTGAAGGAGCGTCTCCTTCAAATTACAAGAAAGAAGATTCCACCTCAACATTAGGAAGAACTTCCTGACAGTAAGAGCTGTTTGGCAGTGGAATTTGCTGCCAAGGAGTGTGGTGGAGTCTCCTTCTTTGGAGGTCTTTAAGCGGAGGTTTGACAGCCATCTGTCAAGAATGCTTTGATGGTGTTTCCTGCTTGGCAGGGGGTTGGACTGGATGGCCCTCGTGGTCTCTTCCAACTCTTCTATGATTCTATGATTCCCATTATTCAGCCCAGACACTGAGGTCCAGCTCCACGGGCCTTCTGGCAGTTCCCTCCCTGCGAGAAGTGAGGTTACAGGGAACCAGGCAGAGGGCCTTCTTGGTGGTGGCACCCGCCCTGTGGAACGCCCTCCCATCAGATGTCAAGGAAATAAACAACTATCCAACTTGTAGAAGACATCTGAAGGCAGCCCTCTTTAGGGAAGTTTAAAAAGTTTGAAGTTTTATTCTGTTTTTAATGTTCTGTTGAAAGCCGCCCAGAGTGGCTGGGGAAACCCAGCCAGATGGGCGGGGGATAACTAATTAAATAAATTAATAATAATAATAATAATCATTATTATTATTATTATTATCCCTGGGCATGGAGGTTCTGCTATCACAATAGACCTCTGTAAGAAGAGCTGGATCAGCCCAGCCTCACAGGGGCCAACCAGGTGCCCCAATGGGAAACCTGCCAGCAGGATCCGACCACAAGAGCTTCACTCTCCCCTCCTGTGCCTTTGGGGTTGAGGTCAACCAAACTGTTGGCAGGTTGTAGCACCTGCTGTGGCTGCAAATGAATTTGTCCAGTTCTCTTTTAAAGCCAACTAGGCTGGTGGCCATTGCTGCCTCATGTGGCAGGCAGTTCCGTGGTTTAACAACAGCAAAAAGCGCTAAAACAAAACGCTGGAAATCGGTCACAAAGGGAGAAAGCATCCAGACCTCTGGGAAGGGGGTGTGGCTCAGTGGCAGAGCCCCTGCTTGGCATGCAGAAGGTCCCAAGCTCAATCCCTGGACACTCCAGGTACGGTTGGGAATGACACCCAGCCGGAAACTCTGTAGAATCCTTGCCACTGATCCGACACAGTACAATGCTCCTGTTTAAAGCAGGACCATGAGGACTAGAGCCTTGCAACAGCTTTGCATGCAGAAGGTCCCAGGTTCTGCATCTCGGGGCATCTCGAGGTAAGTCTGGGAAAAGCCTGTCTTCCTGAATCTCTGGAGAGCTGTTGCCGGCCAGTGCAGACAATACTGAGGCAGATGGACCAATGGTCAGCTCCGGTTGTGAGGCAGCTTCCTGTTCGATGCAGTCGTCCCTTCCATCAGAATAATGAGGACTAGGAACTTACCTGAAGCCGGCGGCTTGGTGATTTCAAACAGCACCGTGCCCGACTCCATGTCTCGGATTTTGAACCGGGTGAAATCTATCTTGTAGACGTTCTCCTCCGGGGTGCAGAGGTAGTCTGCGGGAGAGAAGGGTCATCCGAGTTAGGAGGGCAGGCGGGACAAAGGTTTCAAGCCTGCCCCATAGGCAGGTACAGGGTTCGAAAGCTGCTCCGCTTTCCTTTTCAGGGAAGGGAGGAGAAATTTGGTGCAGGTCAGATTTCATTGAGTTGTAAAAAATAAAATAAAAATAAAAATGCATGCATAAATTGAATACAGTAGGAAAAAGGTATGCTGATAATGAATTTCCACAAGGGACTTAAACGAATAATAATAATTGCAAATGGATTGGATGTTTTGTTTGCAATTCCTGCATTGCAGGGTATTGGACTGGATGACCCTTGGGGGTCCCTTCCGACTCTACCATTCTACGATGCTGAAATGTGGTGAGCTGAGTGGGGAAATGAGAAATTGAGAGAAATCAAAATTGCCCAATTCGTTCATCTCTCATTCCTCTTGTTGTGGGGTCTGCGACTCCACTCAGCCTAAATCCACGTCAACAGGTGGAAGCAGCCTTGGTGTTGTGGCTGCGCATACACCACAATCCTGCCGAAGCTGAACTTTATGAGATTTATTTCAAACCAAGTTTCTAGACCTTATGACTGGAAGCGGACACTGGAAACATGCTGCCAACACCATGTGCTTGTAACCAGAGGAGGAAGGTGAATACAATCCTTTCCTCCTCTCCCTATTCCGCAAGCAGAAGAAAGGGCAGAAACGAATAAAAAGCGTTCAAGTTTCCCACACAGGTTGCAGAATCCAGCTAATTTTTTTCTAGAACTGCTTTAATGCTGCTTCTAAATTATTATTATTTTGTCAGAGTCCTGAAGCAGCAACCACCGCCATCAAATTTTAAATTCTTTAACGCAGGATTTTTATTTTTATGTATCAAAGGAAGCATGGTGCTTTGCCTCTCACCCTTGTGAGGAACAGCCAGCGCCTCCTTGGCAAAGTCTCTACCTTCTGCCTCCTCCCTCTCCCAAAAAAGGAGCAGCCAGCGGGCATTTGGTGCCCCTGCGGCTGCAGCCTTGCCAACCCTAAGAGGCTTTGCCCTCTGACAGAACAAAAAGGATAAGCTCCTTTGCAGCCGCTAAGCCAAATATACCTAAATAGAGGACAAAGATCTATGTACCCCCTTCTCTCCAGAGAGGCGCTCTCCCAGGGAACCCCGGGGCAGGGGACTCTGTGCCAACAGTAGCAAGAAAAGCCAATTTTAAGTTGCATTCACAGAACCCTAGTGTCCAGATCAAGGGAAGTCATAGTCCCACTCTTATTTTGCCTTGGTCAGACTCAGACCACACCTAGAATCCTGTGTCCAGTTCTGGGCACCACAATTTAAGAAGGATGTTGACAAGCTGGAAGGTGGCCAGAGGAGGGTGGCCAGGATTATCAAAGGCATGGGAACCAAGCCTGATGAGGAACGGTTGAAGGAGCTGGGTATGTTTAGCCTGGATAAGAGGAGACCGAGAGGAGAAAGGATAGCCATCTTCAAATATCTCAAGGATATTCAAATATCTCACATAGAAGATGTCGCAAGCTTGTTTTCTCCTGCTCTGAAGAGCAGGACTCGAACCCGTGGCTCCAAGTTCCGACTCAACATCAGGGAGGACTGTTTGACAGTGGAACAGAGTCCTTCATAAGGCGGCAGACTCTCCTTCCTTGGCAGTTTTTAAGCAGAGCTTGGGTGGCCATCTGTCCTGGATGCTTTCGCTGAGATTCCTGCCTTGCAGGGGGTTGGACTAAATGACCCCGGGTCCCTTCCAGCTCTATGATAAATTGTGCCACTAACTCACGTTTGTTTTTAAAGCCCTAAACAACTCAGGTCCCACAGATAGGAAAGGCCGCCTCCTTCCCCCCCCCCCCAGTCCCCACTGAGTGTTGAGATCGGCAGGCGGGGCCTTCTTGGTAGTTTCTCCTCCTGCAGATGCTCAGGGACTGCGGCCGAGGGGAAGAGGGTCTTCTCTGTGGCGGCCCCTAAGCTGGGCAACTCCCACCCCAAAGAGATGTGCCTGCCAACCTTCATTGCACTGCTTCCATGGAATGCTGAAGATCCCCCTTTCTACTCAGGCTCGCAACATTCAGGGTGCATTGATTTTTGTGATTGTAGACTCGTGGAAACGGAGAACTGTTGGAAGGACCCTGAGGGTCATCTAGTCCAGCCCCAGGACTCCAAGCAGGGTCTGAACAAGGTAGCATTCATTTACTTTTTATTCTTTATTTAAGAAAATTCTCACCAGTTGATGGCAGAAACCTCAGAGTGGTTTACAAAATGACAAAACAAGAAAACCAAGAAAGATTCGCAAGGCTACTTCAAAGCGTACAAAAGGTAAAATACTCAAACAGGTTAGAATTACCGTAACTTCCTAAGCATATGGACAGGTTTGCCTCAACAAAATTGTTCTTAGCAGGTGCCAAAAAGTGTAAACCGGAAGATGCTGCTTGATATCAAGAGGCAGGGAGTTCCAAGGGGTAAATGCTGCCACGCTAAGCAGCCAAGTTCTTACAAGTGCAGAACGGGAGTCGTCTGGCAGCGCCAATTTCCCCGATCAGAGCGATCAAATGGGCACTGGGGGGGGGGGGGCAAGTCGATCCCATAGGTAAACAAGGCACATTCTTTCAAATTGAGAGCAGTACATGTGAAAAGGATCTAGGAGTCTTGGTAGACCACAAACTTGACATGAGTCAGCAGTGTGATGCAGCAGCTAAAAAAGCCAATGCAATTCTGGGCTCGATCAATAGGAGTATAGCATCTAGATCAAGGGAAGTAATAGTACCACTGTATTCTGCTCTGGTCAGACCTCACCCGGAGTCCTGTGTCCAGTTCTGGGCACCACAGTTCAAGAAGGATACTGACAAGCTGGAATGTGTCCAGAGGAGGGCAACCAAAATGATGAAAGGCCTGGAAATGATGCCTTATGAGGAACGGCTTAGGGAGCTGGGTATGTTTAGCCTGGAGAAGAGAAGGTTAAGGGGTGATATGATAGCCATGTTCAAATATGTTCAAAGGATGTCATATAGAGGAGGGAGAAAGGTTGTTTTCTGCTGCTCCAGAGAAGCGGACACGGAGCAATGGATTCAAACTACAAGAAAGAAGATTCCACCTCAACATTAGGAAGAACTTCCTGACAGTAAGAGCTGTTCGACAGTGGGATTTGCTTCCAAGGAGTGTGGTGGAGTCTCCTTCTTTGGAGGTCTTTAAGCAGAGGCTTGACAGGCATATGTCAAGAATGCTTTGATGGTGTTTCCTGCTTGGCAGGGGGTTGGACTGGATGGCCCTTGTGGTCTCTTCCAACCATAGCTGCCAAGTTATCCCTTTTTTTAAGGGATTTTCCCTTATGCTGAATAGGCTTCCTCGCGAGAAAAGGGAAAACTTGGCAGCTATGCTTCCAACTCTATGATTCTATGAAATTGTTTTTGATATTGCATTTTAAAGTTGCAACTTGCGCCCTGGGATGTTACAGCAATAAATAAATAACATACCTTTACCTTTTTTTTAAATTGATGCTAACAGAGAGTAGCTTCCCTGTTGCCTTTTGCCGAGAGGCCGCGGCACTCGCTCGCCCTAAGCCTGTCGAAGCAGCCGCCCACCCCGGCCTCCGCGTCCTAAAAGGATTCTAATTCCGGACGGCTAACGAGGTTAGCCGCCCTCATCTGCAAATGGACCATCTGGGCAGATCCCAGATTGGCCGGATCGGATGCAGCGAATCAGCAGGGTGTGGTGAGCTGCTAGGGGGTGGCTGCACGAGGGTATTTCGAGGAGGCAGTCGAAGCGCCCCAGGTGGTACTCTGCCCAATTGCTTACTTGTTATTATTTATTATTTATATTTTATCTATTTATTGCATATGTATACTGCCCTGACCCTGCAGGTCTCAGGGTGGTTCATAAAATATAAAATAATATAAAAAAATTGTATTATTTACACCCTGCCCATCTGGCTGGGTTTCCTAAGCCACTCTGGGCGTCTTCCAGCAGAATATAAAAACATAATAAAGCATCAAACATAAAAAAATCACAAAATAAAAACGCATGTTGTTATTGTTGTTTAGTTGTGTCCGACTCTTCGTGACCCCATGGACCAGAGCACGCCAGGCACTCCTGTCTTCCACTGCCTCCCGCAGTTTGGTCAAACTCATGTTGGTAGCTTCGAGAACACTGTCCAACCATCTTGTCCTCTGTCGTCCCCTTCTCCTTGTGCCCTCAATCTTTCCCAACATCAGGGTCTTTTCCAAGGATTCTTCTCTTCTCATGAGGTGGCCAAAGTATTGTAGCCTCGGCTTCAGGATCTGTCCTTCCAGGGAGCACTCAGGGCTGATTTCCTTCAGAATGGATAGGTTTGATCTTCTTGCAGTCCATGGGACTCTCAAGAGTCTCCTCCAGCACCGTAATTCAAAAGCATCAATTCTTCGGCGATCAGCCTTCTTTATGGTCCAGCTCTCACTTCCATACATCACTACTGGGAAAACCATAGCTTTAACTATACGGACCTTTGTCGGCAAGGTGATGTCTCTGCTTTTTAAGATGCTGTCTAGGTTTGTCATTGCTTTTCTCCCAAAAAGCAGGCGTCTTTTAATTTCGTGACTCCTGTCCCCATCTGCAGTGATCAAGGAGCCCAAGAAAGTAAAATCTCTCACTGCCTCCATTTCTTCCCCTTCTATTTGCCAGGAGGTGATGGGACCAGTGGCCATGATCTTGGTTTTTTTGATGTTGAGCTTCAGACCATATTTCGCGCAAAAACACATAATACATAATAAAAACAAGAACAAGAAAAGCCAATAATCCTCCCCTTCCATAACACATTTTAAAAAGAGCATTAGATGCCAACTAGCCAAAGTTAATATAACTTATGGAACCCCTTAAAAGGATATAGGAAACAGATACCGGCACACAAATTTTCCCCGGAGGTTGGAATGAAATATGGGAATTCTAACCCTTGAAATCTGTATCTAGTTTCCTTAGGAAAAATGAAGGCAGCCTCCTCCTTTCCAAGTGTCAAAAATTCTTCCTTCCATATCCCCTCATTGTTGGAGGGGTTGCGATAAACTCAGCGTGTTACCATTTATGGTGGCAATGTAAATCGGGCAAGATTTTTTAAATTTAATCTTGACGGAAAGGATAAATCTTACAAAAGAAACAAGTTGTGCACAAACATACGTTTAAAGAAGATTGGAAAGTGTCTAATATATGGGAAATAACAGTGTATAGATGAAAACAGTGGCAGCATTCAGATAAATTCAACAGCGTAAATAAGTTTTGATGGATGCAATAATAGAATACTGAATGGTATTTTGTTGTTGTTTAGTCGTTTAGTCGTGTCCGACTCTTCGTGACCCCATGGAAGAGTCGGAATGGTATAGTTTTTTGTAAAATATGCAGGGATATATGATATGTGAAATGAACCATGGAAAGAGAAGAAGGGAAGTCATTGATATCTGAAAGATGTAAAAGGAGTATTTCAAATTATAAGGGACCAAAGAAACCACTGTCCAAAATTAATGTTCCTGAATATTTTTGAGGATACCAATGTAGATATATTTAAAAATAATTGGCCTTCTAGAATATCTGCAAATAGTCACTGAAACTCAGTTGGAAACAGCTGTGCAGATTCCCTCCCCTCTTGATGAATAAGCTGGCTGGTGAGATCTGCCTAGAACCCTGGAGGCGGTGCTGCCAGTCAGTGCAGACAATACTGACCTAGGTGAACAAATGGTCTGCCTTGGCATTAAGCCAGTTTCCTCTGCCCCTGTTCAGAACCATGAGGACTGGAAACTTATTTTCTTTTTAGAGGACGTTCTGCAGCTCAGTGGTGCTCTCTCAGCCATGCATGCAGAGATCCCAGGGTCGAACCTCAGTGGCGTCCCCGGGCAGGGCTGCGCGAGACCCTGGAGGGCTGCTGCTGCCAGTCAGTGTAGACAATACTGGGCTGGGTGTGCTCATGGTGCTTCCTCTGTTGCTAATTCAAAGTGTCTCTTTATTTAGAACCATGAGGGCTAGCGCCTCTCTTTTAAGGGTGCACGTAGATCACCGGCAGAGTGGCTGCGTGGCATGCAGAAGGCCCAGGTTCCATCCCCGCTGGCAGCATCTCCAGGTAGGGCTGAGAAGTATTCCCTGGTGAACCGCTGCTGCCTATCAGTGCGGACAGTACTGAGATGGGTGAAACCCTTGTACGATTTTGCATGTTCCTGTAAAGCCTCATGGTGGGCGCACCAGGTTGGCAAATGCTGCCCCTTGACCAGTCAGAGTTGCCCACACTGTTTCCCCGCTGGTCCCTCCCTCCCAGCTGGTCCCTCCCTCCCAGCACCATGGCAACGGCCATCTCCCCTCAGCAACGGTTGCCATGGAGATGGTGTGGCCGTGGCTCATCTGGGGTGGGAGCAGTGACGGAGGGGGTGGGGGTGGAGCAAAAGGGACTCCCACCAGCTTGCTCAGCCTCCCTTCTCCGAGGCTCTTGAATCGTAGAAGGGACCCCCAATGGTCATCTAGTCCAGTGGTTCCCAACAGGTGGTCCGTGGACCCCCAGGGATCCGCGAGCTATGCCAGAGGGGTCCGCAAGATGCTATTAGAATAAAAAATATATTAAATATATTTTGTATGATAACAGATTTTTTGTTTTGGCTGCTTCCTGCATGAGCAGAGTCTAGCGCAAAACTAGAATTAGATAGAGGCAGTAGTTGTGCTGTATGCCGTTAGGTGGCGCTTTACAAACACTACTGTTTTGCAAAGAGGCAGCGCGCGCATTCTACTAACGCTCACCTCCCCAAGATGCTTTGCGCGCGTCGGCTTCATTTGTGCGCTACTGCGCAGGTACCCTGTCTTCTCCATTCCCCTCCCTCCTCCCTGGCGCGCGCTGCCTCTTTGCAAAACAGTCGTGTTTGTAAACAAAGCGTTGTTTTTCGCGGAAGCTACAGTTCGCGTAGTTAAAAATGGACCGTTGGTTAAAAAGTGGTTCGTTAAAACGACAAAGGCCTACAGAACTGAAAATTAAAACTAACTGTATACTGATGGAGTACTCTGTTGTAACTGTAAAAAAACGTATAAATATAAAATATAAAAAGACTCTTAATTTGGCTCTCATTTTTTAATTTTAGGATTAGGAATTAATGGGGGTCCTTGTCACAATAGCGGCTCAATGAGGGGTCCTCGAGAAAATTTTGTTGGGAACCCCTGATCTAGTCCAACCCATGACAATGCGAGAATCACAGCCAGAGGTCGCCATTGGGGCTTTGAAACCATCACCAGGCCCCCTAAGACGAGTGCCCACATGGCTGTCAATGAGGAAGATGGGCAAGCAGGGTGGATAAAAATCAATGATTTTTAAAAAATATATACTGTATTTAAAAATCGATTTTTAAAAAATATTTAAAAATTATTTAAAAATTTTGAAAATTTAAATTGGATTTTAAAAAATAAAATGCTTTTGGAGGAAAAATCTTTCTAAAGGTAGTTTTCTATTTAAGTTACATTCTAGTCCAAAGGCTATTCATCAGGAAATAAGGATTTGTTTTAAAGTTTTTCATGTGTGCGAAAACTCAGTTAAAGTTTTTTTAAAACAAAAACAAAAAACCATTTCACCACATCAGTTAACAAACATGGATACATATGCTATAATGTTATTGCTTAAGTTAAATAAATTGTTTAAATTGTTATTAAGGAAATGATTGTTTTTCTCCTTCCAATAAAGTACAGCAGAAAAGTTGTCCAAATATAAACAGTTAATTTATTAAACCTCACCATAATTTCATAATTATATGTCTATGTATTTCTAATAGTATAACCAAATCAGTAATTTTTGATATAACTGTAAAAACTACCCTGAAATTTTATTATTCCAAAAATGAGACCTTCCTCTGGTTGTAAATATTAAGATTATACCAGCCAGAATGAGTCTTTCTGTAAAAAAAATATTTAAATCAGGTCTTACTGATTAGTGATTTTAATTGTGATTTAATCGATTTGATTTAAATCAAAGTGGGCAACCCAATAAAATAATGTGTCAGAAGGAGAAAGGAAGTCAGTTTTGCTTGAATTTAAAAACAACCCTACCTGATTTGCTTTTTCTGAGAGGCAGCGGTTGTGGAGTGGTTACAGCATCAGGCTCTGAACTGGGAGAGATCAGGGTTCGAATTCACACACACACCGCCTTGGCCCACGAAGCTCACTGCATGTGAACTTGGGCCGATCCCTGCCTCTTAGCCTCACCTACCTCACAGGGATGTCGTGGGGATTAAATGAGGACTAGGGCCTGGGAGAGACCAGGGTGCGAATCCCTCCCTTGGCCCATGAAGCACAGAGCAGGTGAGACCTTGGGGGTCAGAAACTGCCTCTCTCAGCCTAGCCTGCCTCACAGGGTTGTTGTGGGAGTTAAGTGAGGGGGGGAACCGTGTACGTCACCTTGAGCTCCTCAGTGGAAGAGGTGGGAGAAGAATGCGAATAAATACACAATAAATAAACAATGCAAGCACCAAGAAAACAGCCGTCCTCCAAAAATCTGCCCTTCTCCGAATTTTGCAATGCAATTCTCCAGACAGGGAATTTGTACAAAAATGCATATGCTAAAGTAAACAGTACATCAAAAAGGAACATATAAGTGAAAAGGACACATAAAAATGCAGTATTATTATTATTATTATTATTATTATTATTATTATTATTATTATTAATTATTATTATCATCATCACCTGGAGTACTGTGTCCAGTTCTGGGCACCACAGTCAAGAAGGATACTGACAAGCTGGAACGTGTCCAGAAGAGGGCAACCAAAATGGTCAAAGGCCTGGAAACGATGCCTTATGAGGAACGGCTTAGGGAGCTGGGTATGTTTAGCCTGGAGAAGAGAAGGTTAAGGGGTGATATGATAGCCATGTTCAAATATATAAAAGGATGTCATATGGAGGAGGGAGAAAGGTTGTTTTCTGCTGCTCCAGAGAAGCGGACACGGAGCAATGGATTCAAACTTCAAGAAAGAAGATTCCACCTAAACATTAGGAAGAACTTCCTGACAGTAAGAGCTGTTCGGCAGTGGAATTTGCTACCAAGGAGTGTGGTGGAGTCTCCTTCTTTGGAGGTCTTTAAGCAGAGGCTTGACAGCCATATGTCAAGAATGCTTTGATGGTGTTTCCTGCTTGGCAGGGGGTTGGACTGGATGGTCCTTGTGGTCTCTTCCAACTCTATGATTCTATGATTCTATTATTATTATTATTATTATTATTATTATTATTATTATTATTATTATTATTATTATTACCCTGCCCATCTGGCTGGGTTTCCCCAGCCACTCTGGGTGGCTTCCAACAAAGTATTAAAATACAATGGTCCTTCAGATATTAAAAGCTTCCCTAAACAAGGAATACCGCTTTGCAAATACACACACACACACACACACACACACACACACAAAATATTGTGTAAAATTGTGTAGAAAAATTCAAGAAATTCACACAAAGTGTTGCAGTGTCTTCTTGAGGATTTCTTTTAAGGGGAAAAAGTCACAACCAGATGTGGAAATGCGGGGAGCCGAATTTAACTTTTCAAAAATGGGGGGACTGGCAGATTTGCCGACACTTGGCGGCTGCTGAACAGGGGCACACTGGGGAAACGCCACGTGCGAATGCCGCCGGTATGCTCTTTCTTCACAAGCTGAGAGAGGCCGGCGGCTTCTGGGCAACACGCACGCGAGCAGCTCTGCGCAACGTGCAGGAAGAGACGTCGGCTCTCTCGTTACCCAAAAGCAACGAGCCCCGAATGCGAAACTCAAAAGAGTCAAAAAGGTCACAGGAAAACCACCGCTCTTTGAAATGAGTTACATCTAAGTTAGATAAGTTAGTGAGATAAGTTATGAGTAGACTACTGCGGTGAGGTTTTCTACAATCGAGCAGTGCACAAAACATAGACTCACAGGAGTGGAGAGTTGGAAGGGACCCCCCCAGGGTCATCTAGCAGTTCAAGCCCCTGCAATGCAGGAATTTCATGAAATAAAAAAGTTAAATCAAAGTTGAATGTTAGATCTAAATTAGATTAGGCACCAGGAGTGGAAATGGATCGTGTTGGCTTATTTGTTCCATGTCTGGAACAGAAAGGAGCGTCTCGATCCCCATCATTCAGCCCGGACATTGAGGTCCAGCGCTGAGGGCCTTCTGGCCATTCCGTCCCTGCGAGAAGTGAAGTTACAGGGAACCAGGCAGAGGGCCTTCTTGGCGGTGGTGCCCGCCCTGTGTATGCCCACCCGCCAAGGATGTCAAGGAAATAAACTGGGCTGCATCAATAGGAGTATAGCATCTAGATCAAGGGAAGTAATAGTACCACTGTATTCTGCTCTGGTCAGACCTCACCTGGAGTACTGTGTCCAGTTCTGGGCACCACAGTTCAAGAAGGATACTGACAAGCTGGAATGTGTCCAGAGGAGGGCAACCAAAATGGTCAAAGGCCTGGAAACAATGCCTTATGAGGAACGGCTTAGGGAGCTGGGTATGTTTAGCCTGGAAAAGAGAAGGTTAAGAGGTGATATGATAGCCATGTTCAAAGGTTGTTTTCAGAAAGGTTGTTTTCTGCTGCTCCAGAGAAGCGGACACGGAGCAATGGATTCAAACTTCAAGAAAGAAGATTCCACCTAAACATTAGGAAGAACTTCCTGACAGTAAGAGCTGTTCGACAGTGGAATTTGCTACCAAGGAGTGTGGTGGAGTCTCCTTCTTTGGAGGTCTTTAAGCAGAGGCTTGACAGGCATATGTCAAGAATGCTTTGATGGTGTTTCCTGCTTGGCAGGGGGTTGGACTGGATGGCCCTTGTGGTCTCTTCCAACTCTAGGATTCTATGATTCTATCTGACTTTTTGAAGACATCTGAAGGCAGCCCTCTTTAGGAAAGTTTTTAATGTTTGAAGTTTTATTGTGCTTTTTAATATTCTGTTGAGAGCCGCCCAGAGCAGCTGGGGAAACCCAGCCAGATAGGCGGGGTATAAATATTGTTGTTGTTGTTGTTGTTGTTGTTATATAGAATCATAGAATTGTAGAGTTGGAAGAATTGGTAGAGTTGGGCCATCTTGCCCAACCTGCTGCAATGCAGGAATCAATGGGTCGACGCAACTGTTGTCACTTTCAGTCTGCAAGGAATACGCAACCGATGAACACACCCAGCTTCCTTTTGCACTGAAAGGACCAGGGAGAAAACGTCGCTCACGACATCATTCTGCAAAGTAAGTTGTGTCGATCAATTGCAGAAGTTCAGCGATTTCGCCACGGCGGATGGCAAATCATGCAGGGTTTTTTGGAGGGAGGCAAACTGTGGCGCAATGGAAACAGCACTGCTGAGCATCCGGGGACGCCGAGACGTCTTCTTCCACCCCCAGAGGAGGAAAGTGGGCCGACCCCCCTCTCCCCAAAGCCCTGTTGCCTAACAGGCTTTGCACGGGTAACTGATAAGCTCAGGGGCTATTTATAAAACCCGGCAGTGTCGTAAGCCAGGTATAAGGCGAGGACACCAACGCCCAGAGAATCAGCGATTAGGGTGTTAGGAGGGCGAAGGAGAGGAAGTTGAAGGAAGCCAAGCCGGAGAGGAAGCTCTCTCGCTCGGAGCAGCAAGCCGGAAAGCGAGAGGAAGCCGCAGGCCAGAGAGGAGCTTGGACAGATGCAATGGGCACACAAGTTGCAAACACCTGAGGTCATGCAGAGCGCATTCAAGCCCTTGAGGTCAGAAGGAGGAACCCGACACCCCAAAGCGTCTCTGCTTGCAGTTTATTTTTTATTTTAAAAAGAAATGTGTTTCTGGTGTCGAGCGTTCCAAAAGAGCTGTTTTGAAAAGATGCCATTCTTTTACTGATCTTCGTGTTATTATTTTTGCTAGCACATTCATATCCCAGGCTTCATAACATTTAAACACCACGGGTTTGCAAAAAGGAGAAAAAAAGGATAATGCAATAAAATTAGCAACGGTGGGGGGGGGGCAGGGGAGGAACTAGATATGTTGAGACATTCAAAGAGTTAAAATCACAATAGACTAAAAGCAGGTTTCTTGCAAGGGGCTTGAGGCGGGACAGACAATTCGCACACCCCTTTCCCTGCTTTGTCTTCACAACAACATTGTATGTAGGTTGGGGCCACCCATAGCCTCTCTCAGCCTAAGGTCACATCCAGAGAGCTTCAAGGTCAGGTGGAGATTTGAACAATGTCGCCCAGGTCCTAGTCTACTAAGCAAGAAATAAGGGGGTCCCTTCCAAGGGACTTTGTGCAGGCCACCAGCTCTACACAGCAGCCAACTCCCTCTCCATCTCAGTTTTCCCCATCTGCAAAATGGGAGCTATATTATTATAAAGGACAGATCGTGAAGCTGAGGCTCCAATACTTTGGCCACCTCATGAGAAGAGAAGAATCCTTGGAAAAGACCCTGATGTTGGGAAAGATGGAGGGCACTAGGAGAAGGGGACGACAGAGGACGAGATGATTGGACAGTGTTCTCGAAGCTACGAACATGAGTCTGACCAAACTGCGGGAGGCAGTGGAAGACAGGAGTGCCTGGCGTGCTCTGGTCCATGGGGTCACGAAGAGTCAGACATGACTAAACGACTAAACACCAACAATTATTATAATTATTATTATAATTAATTACATTTGTATAATGACCTACATTCTCGTAGGATCAAAGGGCAGTTCACAACATAAAAAAAATACAAATTGAGGGTGCAAAATACATAACAAAACAAAAACTAGATTGATTGATATTGGGGAGAAGCACTTTGCATATTTAAACACAGCGTAAATCAATCCACTTTGGCCACAGATATCTGCGCTTTTTTTGTGCCGGGGTGTGCCTGGGTCTCTCTTGGTCAACACCAGCCGCCAGCTTGGACCGGCGAGGGTTGTTTTGTAAGTTACTAGTCTAGTCCCAAAGTATCCCACCTGACTGACGCAGGAGCCCCGGTGAATCCCCGCATCAACACACAGGAGCCCATCTGCGTAGCAAGGAGATAATTCCCTCTCTCGGAGGGATTTGGCTCTGAGATAAGTTCATTAGCAGTTACCACAGCACAGCTATAAATAGGAAGGTGATCTGCAAAAGGAAAAATGGATGGGCGGAGGGAGGAGGAGGAGGAGAGGCCTCTGAGCTCCCTTTGATGTGCATCCCAGGTCGGAGGACGGAATCCCCCTCACCTGTACCACTGCCAGCATCAGCTCGGCCACAAAACAGCTCTCAATTCCACTCCCACAACCTGATGTGTAAACATGATTTTAGAATGCTGTAGTTGGAAGGACCCCCACGGGCCATCTAGTCCAACCCCCTACAATTTAGGAATCCCAGCTGAAGAATCCCTGAACTCTGTTGATGTTTAGTCGTGTCCGACTCTTCGTGCCCCCAGGGACCAGAGCACGCCAGGCACTCCTGTCTTGCACTGCCTCCCGCAGTTTGGTCAAACTCATGTTGGTAGCTTCGAGAATACTGTCCAACCATCTCGTCCTCTGTCGTCCCCTTCTCCTTGTGCCCTCCATCTTTCCCAACATCAGGGTCTTTTCCAGGGAGTCTTCTCTTCTCATGAGGTGGCCAAAGTATTGGAGCCTCAGCTTCACGATCTGTCCTTCCAGGGAGCACTCAGGGCTGATTTCCTTCAGAATGGAGAGGTTTGATCTTCTTGCAGTCCATGGGACTCTCAAGAGTCTCCTCCAGCACCATAATTCAAAAGCATCAATTCTTCGGCGATCAGCCTTCTTTATGGTCCAGCTCTCACTTCTATACATCTGTTGTTTTTGTCCATGGAGTTTTCTTGGCAGGGGTACTGGAGTGGCTTGCCAGTTCCTTCTCCAGGTGGATCATGTTTAGTCAAAACTCTCCACTATGACCTGTCCGTCTTGGGTGGCCCTGCACGGCACAGCTCATAGCTTCTCTGCGTTATTCAAGCCCCTTCGCCACGACAAGGCAGTGATCCATGAAGGGGCGAGCTCTCTTTAATAACCTCCAATAAATTGGAGAAACCTAGAGTCAGAAGGGATATCCAAAAGTCATCTAGTCCAGCCCCCTGCAAGGCAGGAATCTCAGCTAAAGCATCCCTGACAGAGGGCCAGCCAACTGCTGATTGAAAACCTCCAAGGAAGGAGGGTCTTTCCGAGGGAATCCATTCCACTTTGTTCAGTTCTTACTGTGAGAAAGCTCTTCTGATGTTGAGGTGCTTGGTTTCCTGATCATTTTGGCCACCCTCATCTGCAGACCTTCCAGCTTGTCAACGTCCTTCTTAAATTGGGGTGCCCAGAACTGGACAAAGAACTCCCAAGTATTTTAATGTTGCATTTTTAACATGATCACAAATCCATCCAGGCGCCAAGTTACAGCAAAGGTTTGGGTCAAAGAATTACATAAATAAGATGCATGCATTTGCAAGAACTCAACCTCTTAGCGTGGCGACCTTTGGAACTCCCTGCCTATTGACATCATGCCGGCACCCTCCCTGCACTGTTTTCAGTGCCTACTGAAAACACATTTTATTTAGACAAGCCCATCCAGACGTTCAGAGAGCTGCTGCGAGTTTTCACCTAACATTTCAACGGCCTTTGGTTACGGTAGCTACTTCTCCTCCTAGATAATTGTATCTTTTTCATCATTGGCCTGGAGGGGCGGCGTTGTTTTGAAGCAATCGAGCGGCGTGCGAATTTCTAGGAAGCAAATGAATGGAAACAACGAGAGGCAAGATGCCCGAGAGAAATCGGAAAAGTGCCATGCAAAGCCAGCTGTCGCGGAAGATGCCCGAAACAGTCTATTTATCCCTCGCTCTGCAGAGAGCATCATTCGCCATCGACTGAGGAGGCGAGAAGCGCCCAGAGCTAATCCCCGGCTAATCAGCCGCCCTCTTTGCGGGAGGCCCTGAGAGCCAGCCGCAAATCTGGGCAATAGGGAAGGGGGCGCAGAGGGTTCGTGCCCGGCTTAATCCCTTGCGAGGACACCTTTCCAGAGCCAGCTGCTCAGGAAGGGGACAGGGCGAAGGGGACAGAGTAGCAGGACACCCTGCAGGAGAGCTGGGGGGGGGGCAACCCCTTTGAAAGAGGATCAGACCAATTCACGGAGGAGGAGGAGGAGGAGGAGGAGGAGGAGGAGGAGGAGGAGGAGGAGGAGGCGGCTATGGGGAGCTTAGAACCATAGAAACATAGAATCATAGAGTTGGAAGAGACCACAAGGGCCATCCAGTCCAACCCCCTGCCAAGCAGGAAACACCATCAAAGCATTCTTGACATATGCCTGTCAAGCCTCTGCTTAAAGACCTCCAAAGAAGGAGACTCCATCACACTCCTTCGCAGCAAATTCCACTGCCGAACAGCTCTTACTGTCAGGAAGTTCTTCCTAATGTTGAGGTGGAATCTTCTTTCTTGAAGTTTGAATCCATTGCTCCGTGTCCGCTTCTCTGGAGCAGCAGAAAACAACCTTTCTCCCTCCTCCATATGACATCCTTTTATATATTTGAACATGGCTATCATATCACCCCTTAACCTTCTCTTCTCCAGGCTAAACATACCCAGCTCCCTAAGCCGTTCCTCATAAGGCATCGTTTCCAGGCCTTTGACCATTTTGGTTGCCCTCTTCTGGACACGTTCCAGCTTGTCAGTATCCTTCTTGAACTGTGGTGCCCAGAACTGGACACAGGACTCCAGGTGAGGTCTGACCAGAGCAGAATACAGTGGTACTATTACTTCCCTAGATCTAGATGCTATACTCCTATTGATGCAGCCCAGAATTGCATTGGCTTTTTAAGCTGCTGCATCACACTGCTGACTCATGTCAAGTTTGTGGTCTACCAAGACTCCTAGATCCTTTTCACATGTACTGCTCTCAAGCCAGGTGTCTCCCATCCTGTATTTGTGCCTTTCATTTCTTTTGCCCAAGTGTAATACTTTACATTTCTCCTTGTTAAAATTCATCTTGTTTGCTTTGGCCCAGTTGTCTAATCTGTTAAGGTCATTCTGAAGTGCGATCCTGTCCTCTGGGGTATTAGCCACCCCTCCCCATTTGGTGTCCTCTGCAAACTTGCTCAGGATGCCCTCAAGCCCATCATCCAAGTCATTGATAAAGATGTTGAATAAGACTGGGCCCAAGACAGAAGCTTCTAGCCAGGATGGCTCTGCCGGTTGAAGGCAGCGATGCTTCTGAATGCCGGTGGCTGGAAATCACAGGAGGCAAGAGGGCTCTCGGGCTCGGATCCTGCTTGTGGGTTTCTCATCAGGAGATTGGGGTGGTCATCTGAGGACAGGATGCCGGACCAGAGGAGCCACTGGCCTGACCCTGTAGCCAGGCGTGATCCGATGTTCTGCCTCCACAGTCGGAAGCAGCGAGGCTCCTCGTCGAACCACAAAACTCCCCCCCCCTCTCCGAGGGTCGTCTAGTCCAGCCCGCTGCAATGTGGGAATCTCTCGTGTTCGAATCCTGCCTGTGGGTTTGCCCTTGGGGCACCCTGGGAGAGCAGGAGGCTGGACGTGGTGGGCCTGCTTTGGCCGGGCCCAGGAGGTTCTTTTGATGTTCTGCGGACCGAGAGGATCCTGGTCCGGTTTGCAATAGGAACGGGACTCGGTCCTGCTGGGTCAGACGAAAGGCCCAGAGAGAGGCCAGCACACAGCTTTCCACAGCAGCTACCCAGGTGTCCCCAACAGGACACCCACGCGTGCCCCATAACCCTCCCCCTGGTCGGGGCTGGACCCAAAGCCCCAGCAGCCGTCATCCAGGCTGGTCTCAGAGGAAGGAATACAGGAGCAGAGGAAGTGGCCTTCTGCCAGCCAGAACCATTGCTGCTCCATCTAGCTCAGCACTGTCTGCTCTGACGGGCAGCAATGGCTCTCCAGGGTGTAGGAAAAGAACTCTCTCCCAGCCCCACCCAGAGATTTCGCCCAGGACTGAATCTGAGAGTTCCTGGATGCAAAGCAGGGGCTCTGTCAATGAGCAGCAGCCCCTTCCCCAAGACAAGGAAAGAAGATACCCAAGGGGTCCTCGAGACACCCTTTATATAATGCATTCAACTTAGAATGCTAGAATTGTAGAGTCGGAAGGGACCCCGAGGGTCATCTAGCCCAACCCCCTGCAATACAATGAATATTTTGCCCACCTCAGGATTTGAACCCACGACCTTAAGAGTCTCATGTTCTATGAGCTATTCCAGTGTTGGCCACTTCCATCGGCAGGATTGGCAGTGCTACGGGTGCCCCATAATCCCCGTTCTGCGTTTGTATGAACTTGACAGTGTGGCAGCATCTGCACTTTGGAACTCCCTGCCACATGAGATCAGGTCAGACAGCCACCTTCCCTGCACTCTTTCTGGAGTCTACTAAAAACAGCACAGTATTGTTTAGACAAGCCTGCCCACGAAAGCTGCTGTGAATTTTAACCCACTATAGGATTTTAACAGCTTCTATATTTTAATGCATTGTAGTTTCCCCCTGACTTTATTGGTTTATCTTTTTGTAAACCACTTTGAGGTCGGGGGGGGGGGAGGGTGTATAATTTTTATGAAATAAAGAAAGAATCATTTGTGCGCAAGACGTTAACGGGTTGGTTAGACTGCCACACTTTCGACACTGTTTGGGCCTGCAAAGATTTCATGGTGGGCACACACTTAGTTTCTTACTGGCACATGCTCCAAAGTTTCCTGCTAATTTCGTCCAACTTTCCATAGCTCCACAAGTTCCATTTATCTTTTGTTACACTATAGCCCAAGGGTGTCCCTCCAGAGGGCAATAATGTGGCAACATTGGAGTCGTTATCACAGAGCAGCTAATATTGCCGAACGATGTGTGGATGGTCCAGTAAAAATCCACCATTAATATTCTCTCGTCCCATCAATGTCACGCTGCAGAATTCAACTCCACACCCACAAAAACTGCCAGCCTGGAAAAGATCCTCTAACGCATTATATGCCCAACTTATCCCTCTGCTCCACAGGAGATGGCCTCTCGCAGATCCTTTCCTACAGAACGGGGCCTTTAGCGTGGCGGCCCCCAACCTTTGAAACGCCTTACTTTTATGTCTCAGGCAGACGCCATCTCCGCTGCTTTTCCAGGGTCTATCAAAGGCCTTTCCTTTCGAAGAAATCTCTTGAGCAGAGATCCTTATCTCATCTTCCCTGGGTGCAAATTTGTTTGATGGGTATGGGGTTTTGTTTTTTTCCATCGTTGACATTCTCATTCATTGCTTTGGGATGATTCGCGGGGAGGAAGTCATGAATTAAACGGAATCGAATAAATAGAGCGAACGAACAGCGGGCCAAAGTTCCTGGGAGCTCCTGGCACACGGTCACCCAACCCAAGTGGGAAGCCTTCAGAATCAATAAATTGGCAAAGATGCATCAAGAGTTTTAATCTTCATACCCCCCCCCCCCGCCCGGACTCCAATCCTCCAATGCGCTGGGAGCAGGAGGGCTTCAGTCGCAGAGAACACCTGCTTAGCATGCAGAAGGTCGCAGGATCCATCCCTGGCAGCATCTCCAGGTGGGGCTGGAACAGACTCCCCACATAAAACCTTGGAGAGCTGCTGCCAGTCAGTGTTAGCACTCCTGAACTGGATGGCTCAATGGTGCAACTCAGTACAACGCAGTTTCTTGTGTTCCTAAATACAGAACATGAAGGTGATGCAGCGTGAGCCCTTTTATAAACAGGGATCGTTCAGAGGTAATTCAGAACCATGGGGACTAGAATCTTGCGTGGCTTTTTTAAGGGGCTGCAGCTTGGTGGTAAGATTGCCTCCGTTGCATGCAGAAGGTCCCGGGTTCAATCCCCGCTGGCCTCTCCTCATAATCCTGGGGGGAAGCCTCCCTGCCTGGAACCCTGGAGAGCTGCTGCTGCTGCTGCCAGTCAGTGCAGACAATACTGAGCTATTTGGACCACTGGCCTGCCTTCTACACCCTGTGGTTTGGCAGGGGAATGACCTGTCCAACCCATCAAGAGGAGGCACAAATTTGGGTCAAGTGGGTTAACCGTCTGACCTGAGACAAAGTCGCTTCCTACACCCCCACATCTTATACACCCCTAATTAACGGAGATCCAAAAATGAACCGCAAAACCGTCTGGCTCACCAGGAGCAGAGGAAATCTCAGGCCACATGCACACAGACATTTCCTTAAACGCAAACTTTGAGAGCGAAATATGCAGGAGGATTGAAATATACAGGAGAAGAGGGCAACCAAAATGGTCAAAGGCCTGGAAACAATGCCTTATGAGGAACGGCTTAGGGAGCTGGGTATGTTTAGCCTGGAGAAGAGAAGGTTAAGGGGTGATATGATAGCCATGTTCAAATATATGAAAGGATGTCATACGGAGGAGGGAGGGAGGTTGTTTTCTGCTGCTCCAGAGAAGCGGACACGGAGCAATGGATTCAAACTACAAGAAAGAAGATTCCACCTCAACATTAGGAAGAACTTCCTGACAGTAAGAGCTGTTCGGCAGTGGAATTTGCTGCCAAGGAGTGTGGTGGAGTCTCCTTCTTTGGAGGTCTTTAAGCAGAGGCTTGACAGGCATATGTCAAGAATGCTTTGATGGTGTTTCCTGCTTGGCAGGGGGTTGGGCTGGATGGCCCTTGTGGTCTCTTCCAACTCTCTATGATTCTATGAATTGCAGTCCTCTGCAATATACAGACAGCTACAAGAGTCGAACCAAGACCATGAGCCACTGTAGAGAGAAGAGAGAGAGGAAGCAGCTGCTAAGGCCCTTCCCCTAGACCTAAGAGCTGGATTAAATAGGAAGATAGGAAACTCCCCTATATGAAATCAGACAACTGGACCATCTCGGCACTGCCCTCAGACCAGGGCATTCCAAACTTTTCATGTAGGTGACACCCTTTTTAGACATGCATCATTCCGCGACACAGTAATGCAGTTTTACTAGCAAACCAGAGGTTAAACTAACCGTTTTCCAAGCCCTGAGTGGAGCGTCGGCACTAACATGTCGCGACATGCAGCTTGGAAAGCTCTGGTCTACACTGACCGGCAGGCAGCAATGTCTCTCCAGGGTTTTGGGGCAGGAGGGACATTCCCAGCCCCACCTGGAGATGCCGCCGGGGACCAAACATTAGAGCCCTGCTCCCATACCGGAGCCATTCGCCTCCCTGCCAGAGCCGCAAAGCTGCAACCACGCAGGTCAAAAGCACACTTGCCCTGGGCAAGCTCCCAGAGGACACACCAGACCTTCACTGAGCCCGTTTGCTTTTGCACACTCCAGGAAGTGACAGAGCTTGGAGACGTACAAACCTCCCATTTCTTGACAGCATTTGTCCCTTTAGCCCAAAAGGTTCTCGAAAGCGGCTCCCAAAAAAGTCAGCACTAAGGCTCACCGTCTAAAAAGACATGGCACGAGAGGAAAAGGGGAGGAGGAGGGAGGAGGTGGAAATCAAGCACAACTACTTCAAGTTGCCAGTCCCTAAACATTAAAAGCCTGATCATCTCCAACTATCCACACGCTATCTTTGAAAACGCAGTGCGCTTCTTTCCAATGAAAGGGAAGAATCCTAGCCAGTCGATCCTTGCGGGAGAGATTCCACAGATGGGCGGAAGCCAGACACAGGCAGCGTCCAGGTGCCAGGAGCCTCTGAGCATCAGGGGCCCACCAGAACTCCAGCCAGCCGTAGCAGGCTGTAAGCCCCCTGGAAGAACACAGGTGCAAACTGAGAGGCGACGGGAACACTCGTGTCATGCCTGCTTCGGACATGCACTCAGTGTCTGGTTACGCAACCAGCCAGAGACTGTTTGGGTCTTGGGTCACCAAGGCCCTGGGGGAAGAGAGCCCCATAGGGCTACTTCTGAGTAAAGAACCACAGGAGGGGTCTCTGGAGCAATACTTATTTCATTGTGGTTTGCCAAAAAGATAAAACAGCAAAAATTATCCACAAGGAGCATCAATAACCATCTAGACTTGCAAAAAGTCAAAATAACGACCCTCTTGGGATGTTAATAACCCAATAGGAATAAAACAATAATAGACGAAAAGCAGCATTTATTCTACTTTATTTGCTTCCTTTCCTCCATTCAACTTTCTCCCTCCCGCGGAAAAGACTACCATGTAGGAAAAGCGCGGGTGGAGACAGAAGACACCCCCTCCCCACCCGACTTTGCCTGGGAGGACCAATGAGGTGCCGCAGGGACACCCCTTGCGGCCCCCTAGAGGGATCGAGTGGAAGTGGGTGGGGTATGGAAGATCGTGGGGCTGAATATTCAGAGACCCACTCCCCACCCCCACTACTGTATACAGTGTATCTTTTAAAAAGACTGGCCTTTGCAGGCAAGGGGCCTGCCGGCCGTCCTTGTGTCTGGGGCGCTGCGCCCAGGGCGCACGGCGCTTGGAGAGGTGCAGGGGGGCCCGGGCCTGCGGGGCCGCCGCCTTACCGGAGGTGATCTTGGGGAGCCCCAGCACGTCCTCGGGGCTGATGGCGGCTTTGCGCAGCAGTTCCTCCTCGGTGCAAGCGGCGGCGGCGGCGGCGGCTCCTCCGCCAGCGCCAGCCCCGGGCGCGCCTCCTCCTCCGGCGCCGCTGCCCTTCTTCACCTTCATGGCGCCGCCGCTCCTGCTGTTGCTGCTGCTGCTGCTGCTCTGGGCGGCCGCGGAGCGAGTGGCGGCGGCGGCGGCGGCGCGCGCGGAGGCTGCTGCAGCGGCGGCGGCGACAGCGACCACGGTCGCCTCGCTCATCCCCGCCCGGCCGCGCGCCCTAAGCGCCTTTGCGGCCGCCGGGCCGCCCCTTCAGGCCCGGCTCCGCCCCAGCGGAGGGAGGAGGGAACGCAAGGGCGCCTCAGAGCGCGTGCAGAGCGCGGGGTAGAAGTGGTGCGCGCAAGCTCGCCGGGCTGTTGTGAAAGGAACATGGCAGGAAGGGAGGACCAGGAGGAAGAGGGGCAACCCTGCCCTCCTTGGAACAGGTGGGTAAGGGGTAAGTATTATTTCATTTAGAATCATGAGGACTAGCATCTTTCTTTTAAAGGGAAGGGACGCAGCTTAGTGGTGGTGACCTGCTTTGCATGCAGGTCCTGGGTTCAATCCTTGGCAGACTCTCTAGGTTCCGCTGGGAAAGGCTCCCTTGCCTGAAACCCTGGAGAGCAGCTGCCAGCCAGTGTAGGCAATACTAAGCTAGATGGAGCATCGGTCTTGCTCAGCTTTGATAGAGGCAGCTCCCACTGTTCCTATAACACAGCGATAGCCAAAGTGCCGCCCTCCAGCAAACACGCCTTCAGTTCTGCCTCCACTGTCAGAGTGGAGCATTGCAAGTAAGGAGAGTGATGCTCTCGCACTCAGGTCCTGCCTCCTTATGGACACCAAGGCTGGCCACCGTGAGAACAGGAAGGTGGGCCAGGTGGGCCCCCTGAGGCCTGATCCAGCCGCAGCAGGGGCCTTCTGATATCCTCAATCTCTGGGGGGCCACAGGGGCCCCCTCCCTGCTCCAACCCAGCACCCGCAGGAGGCCCGTCACCAAACTCCCAGGCGCTGCCCCAGGCGCCGAAGAACGACAACCCTGCAGAAAGAGACTCCCATCTATCCAAGCAGACTTTTATTGAGCATCCAGAAGTCTCCTTTGGTACCGGCCATCCCCTCCATGAACAAGGGCAGAATTTATGCCAACATGCAAACTTTCCATGGCTATGCGAGGAGGGATAAGCAAGGTCCCTTCCTAGCCCTGCAAGTGAACAGGATTTATTGGGGGCCACCCACAAAATGACATGCGGGGACAGAAACAGAAGTGGCCCGTTCTATCCCACTGCATTCTTCCAAAACTTATTTCTACAAAAAGGAAAATCTGTTTTTTAAAAAGCACCAAACCCACAAGGGAGATAATATTTTCCAAACCATCAGTTTGGGTGTGTGAGATGCAATTAATATTTACATCGAATTTTTGAAACAACAGCTGGCTACTGAAGTATTTCATCGCACATCATTTATTCGCCGTTGGCTTGTGGTTTTCTCAAAACTTCTCATTTCTTCATTTGTTCCCTGCCTAAGACGTTTTTGCCACATTTAAACTCCTTATATCCAAATGTACAAATTTATAATAATTTATGTTGCGGGCGCCTGGTTTTTTTTGTGTGTGTGGACTTTGCAAAGAGTGAAGACAATATTGTAGGCTGAAGAGAGTCTGGATGGGGTAGCTGGCTGCTGGCGGGACGCGATTATGAATTTCGGTTTTCCGCTTTTCGGTTGGTTTTCTATATAAAACAATGGAACTTGTTTTCAATGGCAATAATAATATCCAAAATGGCGCAGCGCTCTTCTTTGGACGGTCCCATCACAGTCTTGGCAGCACCCTTTGAATCCAGTGGCCGACCTCGCAGGGAGGGCGGTGGAGGTCAGCTGCTACAAACTCTCCAACACAGCACAGAGGGAAACTCAGATCAAGAGGAGGACGGGGCCCCATCCCAGGAAGAGAGAGAGGGTTGCATCCAGACCCCAGGTGCCCTCTCTGGCCCCGCACTGCCCTCCATCCCAACTCCATGTGCCTCAGTCCACTTTGATTGCGGCTTTCTTGCTGTGCCTCATCTCCCGGCCGATCTTCACCAGGGACAGCAGAATGGGGACGGCCATGGGCAGGAAGAGGGGGATGTAGATGGCGAACTTCTGGTCGTCGGGGAAGTAGAGGAGGTGGAGGAGGGAAGGGTCGAAAAAGGCCCTCTCCGAGGCGTTGATGGCCGCCTTGCTGGCCTGGAAGGCAGAGTCCAGGCGCCCCTGGCTGAGCTCGGCCAGCGCCTCCTGGGCAAATGCCACAGCGTGGTACACCTAGGGTTAAAAAAGGGCACAGGGATCAGGCCGGTTTCGCTGGGTTGGTGCCAGGACAGCTGCTTTGCATGCAGAAGGTTAGCATAAGGCAGCTTCCTCGTTTCTATTTAAATCAGCCCTGAATTCGTAACCTTTGTCCTTCCTTTGAATCTTTATCTTTAGGGGAAGGGTGAGAGTCCCTGCTTAGAATCATAGAGTTGTAGAGTTGGAAGGGACACCCATGGGTCATCTAGACCAACCCCCTTTTCAAGGCACCACAAGACTTGGCAATTGTTGTCGCAGCAACGAGCTTAGCACAAGACCACAAAGAGGGAGGCAAAGTGGGGTTCCGGTTTCCGCCGGCAGGAATGGCGGACCTGTTTTCCATCCCTCTGACCTTCGTAAGGAATTTGGCGGTTGCTAGGGGAGTAAATGGCAACCCCCTACCCTCTCCGGGGGTTACGGAGAGGGGCCGCTGGCCCGCGATGCCCCCAGACCCACTCCGACTGTTTATGGAGTGGGGGGAGCTTGGGCTGAAAAGCACTTACGAGGGCCAGGACTCCCGGACGCTAATCTGCATGGCGGGGATTTCCATGGTTAAAGAAGATAATTAGGCTTAAATCTATGGACATACTTCAGAAGGAGGGGAAGAAGCGCTGTTTACTGCTGAGAAATTTATGCTGCTGAGGGAGAGGAGTCAAAGGCTGTATTTCATCTGGAAGGATTGATGGGGACGGAGCGATAAGGGAAGCGAGTTTTTTTTTATTTTTCTTCATATGAGTTACTTCGTACCTTCCCAGACGCGATGTCCTGGCTTGTTTGGAGTGAAAGAGAAGCAAAAGACTGTGTGAGTTGAACTTTATAAACTGTTGTTACTGAGCATATTTTTTAAAGATGTGGAGTTGCCGATGAGAAAAGCCCCCCCCCCCCCTAGTCGGACGGAAGGAGTCCTGGACGCGTTCGGAGGATTTATGAGCTGTGACGCACTTTGAATTGGAGCAGCGACCTGAAGCTAAGTTCAGCTATAGGGCAAGGAGATCCATTAATTTACCAAGAGTTTATGGTTTGATGTTTGGGTCTTCTACCTGGAAAAGCTGTAAATTTTATAAAGATCGTTAATCTACATGGCTATGAGAGAAAACGAAAGTGATTTGAGCTTTTTAAGATGGCGCTGCTTCGACGCAACAGGGAGCTCCAGACTAAGAAGATTTATGGGGAGGCTGGACTGATTAACCCACACAGGAGAAAGAACATCTGTGAAACCTTGTTTGATATTTATCTCAGCAGCTGGGAAACAATCGGTTGAAAGTGGAAAACATCTATGTGACTGTAAGGGGAAGATCTGGATTATTATGAACTTGGAGAGACGATTTGAACTTTAGAAAAAAGACGGCAGTGGACGGTTGCGAGGAATCTCCAATTTCTTGAAGCATGGGAACCCAAAAAAAAAAATTCTCTAGATGATTTGGCATAACATTCGGTTTGATTGATATATATATGTGTATAATTTGAAATAATGAATGTGATATAATTGGTTTTAATTGGAAAATTAATAAAAATATATTTAAAAAAAAAAAAGAGGGAGGCAAAGTGGAGGAGCGCTGCCCCGAAAAAAACCCCTCCCCGGGAGTTTACCTTGGAAGCCACGTCGTCCTTGATGACAATGTTGCTGATCTTGCCCAGCAGCTGAGCCAGGGAGGTCAGGGTGGTGGAGACGGTGGCCACATTCTCCACCGTCCGAGCCCACAGCAGGCGGTCCAGCTCCCAGTCGGAGAGACCCTCGTTCCCGGGGCTTTCGAGGATGGCCCCCTCCGGCAGGGGACCCGGCAGGATCCCAAACAGCAAGCTGCAGAGAGAAAGAGGCACAGCCAGCAGATTTAGACACCGCTTAGGGCAACAGCAGGGACCCAGGTGGCGCTGTGGGCTAAACCACTGAGCCTAGGGCTTGCCGATCAGAAGGTCGGCGGTTCGAATCCCTGCGGCGGGGTGAGCTCCCGTTGCTCGGTCCCAGCTCCTGCCAACCTAGCAGTTCGAAAGCACGTCAAAGTGCAAGTAGATAAATAGGAACCGCTACAGCGGGAAGGTAAACGGCGTTTCCGTGCGCTGCTCTGGTTCGCCAGAAGCGGCTTTGTCATGCTGGCCACATGACCTGGAAGCTGTACGCCGGCTCCCTCGGCCAATAATGCGAGATGAGCGCGCAACCCCAGAGTCGGTCACGACTGGATCTAATGGTCAGGGGTCCCTTTACCTTTACCTACAGCAACAGCAGGTTTATATGTTGCTTCTGCAACAACAGTTTTATGCACCGCTTAGGGCAACAGATGTATATACTGCTTAATGCCAAAACAGGCTTCTACGCGGTTTACAAAATACAGAAATCAGCAACACACAAGCACTAGAATACAAGCATCTGTAATCAAAATATACAATAAACAAACCTTGAGCTTTAGGGATGTGGGCAGCTGTCTTAATAGCAAGTCGCCATCTAGCTTAGCATTGCCTGCACTGACTGGCAGCAATGGCTCTCCAGGGTTTCAGAACGGGAGTCTCTCCCAGCCCTACCCTATTCCCAACATCCTATATCCAACATCCCATTCCCCTGAGCCTTCTGCATGCAAAGCAATGCTCTGCCACTGAACTACAGCCCTTCCCCTGAAAATAAAGCAAGTTCCTAGTCCTCATGGTGCTGAACAAAAAGGAGCCTGGGACCTTCTGCATGCGGGGGTTGAGCTAGATGACCCTTGGGGGGTCCCTGCCAACTCTACGATTCTATGATCCGTAACAACGCACCGCAGCTGCGCCAGAAACACCTCCATGACCCGTGTCATGTCGACATCCACCCTCCTCGGGACGGAGGTCTCGTTGGCCGTCTCACGCTCCACGTTGTACACCTGGACACAAGGGAGCCAGTTATTCATTCACGTACAAAAGGACCCCCGTTGCATTAAAGAGAAATCTCAAAGTGGTTTGTGTCAAAAATACATCAAAGCATATGAAAATGTTAAAAGGCAAGACAACAGTCACAATGGAAGGCCGGCACAAACCTGGTGGAACAGAAAGGGTTTTCCATAGTATTCTGGTGGGAATGATTAATATTACCAAAGAAACTGGTTTGCTGTCCAAAATCAACATTGCTGGGTATTTTTGATTATACCTATGTAGATATATGGACCCAGGTGGCACTGTGGTTAAACCACTGGGCCTAGGGCTTGCTGATCAGAAGGTCGGCAGTTCGAATCCCTGTGACGGGGTGAGCTCCCATTGCTTGGTCCCAGCTCCTGCCAACCTAGCAGTTCGAAAGCACGTCAAAAATGCAAGTAGATAAATAGGAACCGTTACAGCGGGAAGGTAAACGGTGTTTCCATGTGCTGCTCTGGTTTGCCAGAAGCGGCTTTGTCATGCTGGCCACGTGACCTGGAAGCTATACGCCGGCTCCCTCGGCCAATAATGCGAGATGAGCGCGCAGCCCCAGAGTCGGTCACGACTGGACCTAATGGTCAGGGGTCCCTTTACCTTTTACCTTTTATGTAGATATATTGCCAAAAGAACTGGTTTTATATCCACCTAAACATTAGGAAGAACTTCCTGACAGTAAGAGCTGTTTGGCAGTGGAATTTGCTGCCAAGGAGTGTGGTGGAGTCTCCTTCTTTGGAGGTCTTTAAGCAGAGGCTTGACAGCCATATGTCAAGAATGCTTTGATGGTGTTTCCTGCTTGGCAGGGGGTTGGACTGGATGGCCCTTGTGGTCTCTTCCAACTCTAGGATTCTATGATTCTATATATGATCTTGGCAGCTAATAGTAACTGCAGCTCAATGGAAAACGGGCCAAAATAGGACCCTGGGCACTTGGTACCCTCTGGAACAGTGCTAGAATGGAGAAAATGGGGCATGATTTGAGATGTTAATGAGGACTAGAACCTCCAGGCGCATTGTATACCGTTTAGCACTCCTTTGTGAAATATACACAACAGAAGCATCATGTTCAAGACAATGCTTGTTGCAAGCCTGGCAAACCAGGAAGTAGACTTGGCAATCAGATAACACCGATATTCTTTATGGGATGGCAAAATTTATCCTTGCTTTTTTCTTTCCGGCCTCGGGCTTTGTTATTTTCACCCACATGCAACTGCGCTCATTCTATGTGCCTGTTTTACAGTTTTGCCTTCAATCTTCTCATTTTCCTCTCTTTTTATGACTGTTCTGTCTGTTTTATATATGCTATAAAATGACATTTGAAAAACCACAGTCTTCCAAAAAAGAAAACAAAGTTTTCAGCAGGTGCTTTAAAAGTACAAAACAAAAACAAAACAAACAGAAGGCACCTGCCGAGTCTTCGGTGGCAGAGAGTTCCACAGGCCCAATGGCACTAAAGGCTCAAGCAAGGAACGACCGTGCAACGCCCCTGCAGAGCTTGCGGCAGCCCTGCCCGCCTCCTCACCATGATCCCACCCCAGCGGGGGCTGTGGAAAGCGTTGGTGGGGACCGAAGCACCGTCCTTGTCCTGGATATAGAGGGGCGAGTGCAGGCGCTCTGGCACGTAGAGCAGGAAATTGAGGACCGGGTAGAGCGAAGAGGCGCTGGAACCTGCGAGGAGGGACACACATAGAGAGAGAGAAGGCTGTTTTGGACTACAACACCCATCGTCCTGCGCTAGCTGGGGAACTGGAGACCCACTATCGATTTGCACAGAACGATGGCAAGCTGTCCCATTGGAGAGATCATTTGAAAAGTAGTGGTAACAATCACTAGGCGAAATAAGTGGAGAGAAGAAGTCATTGGTGTTAAATGCCCCAGAAACCAAGGACTAGAACAGTGATGGCGAACCTATGACACGCGTGTCAGACGTGACACGCAGAGCCCTCACTGCTGACACGCGCCCCATCGGCCCATTCGCGCTGTTGTCCCCCCCCCCCATTTGTTCTCCTGCTCCTCCTACAGCTTGTCTCCGCTAGAGCTTGTCTCCGCTGTTAAAACCTGGATCCTTTTTTGTTGTTATTGTTGCTGGTAGCCAGAGATTGGTTTTTTTAACCTGTTCTGTGCTGTTTTTTTCTGGCACTTTGGCAGATTATGATTGGGTGTAACAGCGTTTGTTTTTTAACCTGTTCTGTGCTGGGGTTTTTTTTTTTGCGCTCTGGCAGTCTATGTCGGTGCTGCGTGTTAGTTCCAGCAAAGGTATTATTCGTCATTTATTTCTGTTCTCTTTCCCCCCCCCCAAAAAAAAGCGCAGCAGCTTTGGGGCATCCCCCCCCAAAAGCAAAGCAACTTGTGCACACCCCCCAAAAAACCTCCAAAACTTTGGTCAGCAGCTCCCCCCCAAAATCTTAACAACTCTGGGTACTTCGTGATAAATAAGGGGTTTTTGGTTAGGTTAGGTTAAATAATTAGTTTTTTGTTTATTAACTACAGTAATATATTACAATTATACATTTTTGTTATTTAAACTATAAATATTACAAAATTATGTTTTTTTCCTCGAAGTGACACACCACCCGAGTTATGCTCGGTTTTTAGGCGAATTTTGACACACCAAGCTCAAAAGGTTGCCCATCACTGGACTAGAATCTCCTTTCATTGTTTGAAGTTCTGGCATAGTGAGATTGTTCCATTGTTTGTTGGTATGTTCAGACCTTTTTTAAAAACAAGGTGCTGCAGTATGTTTTAAGTCAGACCTGAAATATTCTGGGGGTAGGGTGGTGGCCTCTTCCTTACGGTGTTGTTGGAAGATATTCCGGGTGTGGGCTTTGAGATACCGTGTTTCCCCCTTTTTAAGGCGTAGTCATAAAATAAGCCATAGCAGCATTTCTAAGCATTTGAGAAATATAAACCGTACCCCGAAAATAAGCCATAGTGATAGGCGCTGTGTGGAAGAGAGCACTGAGCTCCCCGAGTCAGCAGCAGCAACGCCGGCCGCAGCAGTGTTTGCTGAGTCCTTTCTTGCTTTTGGGACTTGGTTACTGTGCTGGCTTGGGATGGTGTGTGTGCAATTGCTGTTGCTGCTTCGTGTTTTTCAGCTGGATTCTCTGGGTTCTAAGCACTTTCCCCCGTTTGTTTGCGAAGCAGCACTCGGCTGCAGCCCCTGCCTCTCCCGACGGCTGCATGAATGCGAGGCTGGATTTGATCGCTATCTCCTTTTCCATTTCTTTTGTCTTTGAGCACCCGGCCCCGCCCCCTCTCCCCTTCGTGGAATGAAGAACGGAGTTTTAGCAGCATTTCCTCATTATAAAAAAAAGGTCAGGAACTTTTACTTTAACCTCAAAAATGGGATATTTCCTCTCTCTAAAAACAACTCTGACCTGAACACCAATAAAACGGGGGTAGATCACCTCCAGTTTATAAATCCGCAAGTAGATCGCAGTCTCCTGGAAGTTGGGCTCTATACTTTGGCTGATTGCAAGCCTTTGCATCTTTAAAAAACAAAAACCATGCGCTTCTCAGTCTTAATTTTCCTTTAATTCATCCCCCTATACCCTCCTCCAACCATTGCCTCCTTCCATTCCTTACCCCCCTCCCTCTCTCCCCACTTCCCTCACTCCTGTGCGATCTCATTGCTTTTTCTGTTGTGTTGTCTATTTTATATTTAATATTATTACCCTTTATGATGTTATTTTTTCCCTTGCGATAATTATTTATTTTTTATCTTTAACTTTCCTTTCCATATTTTTCCATATATAACTCAACACTTTCAAATTCATTCTTAACTCTTTGGATAGAGTGCCCCCCCCATTATTGTTGTTAATTTTACAATTCCTGGATTTTTTATGGAACCGAACAGCTTGGGTGCTTCAGAATGTGCCTTCTGTTGCTACAGGGCTATGGGGCTTCACTATTTGACCCCCCCCCCCCAGGTTGGGATTTTTAAAGTAGCTCTGTGGGTCCCAGGGCGCAGAATCACCCACGAACCTTTCCTTTGTCTAAACAGACCTCTTCCCCCCTGACTTTGGAAGGCTGTGCTTCAAGGGTGATACCAGGGGTTTTTTAAGACCTGCGCCTCTTAAGGATTGTTACGGTCCATAACTTCCATTGCTTTCTACAGGGTTGGGGGTTTAAAGCACTGCCACCCGCACCCCACCCTGCAGGCGCTCGGAACTGGCAGCGCCAACAACGCGCCCAGCAGCGCGCAGAAGAGAGCACCGAGCATCCTGAGCCAGTGGGTCCCAGTAGTACCAGCACTTTTTTTAAAAAAAGACACCCCCTGAAAATAAGCCACTGTGTGTTTTTTTGAGGGAAAAAAGTTATAAGACGGTGTCTTAAAAAAGGGGAAACACGGTAGGGGTACCAGACGTCCCCGTTCCCTGGGGACAGTCCCCGGATTTGCGAATAAGTCCCCGGACCAATTCCATCCCCGGAATGTCCCCGGATTTCATTTCATGTCCCCGGGAAACGCAGCAGCGGCAGTCTCAGCAGCCTGGAGCAGTTGACTCTGGCTGGCTTCAGGAGCTGCACGGAAGTCCCCATCTGATGGGGGTGCGGGGGCTCTAAGACGCAGCTTCTGGCTGCCTCCACCTTCCCCGACCCCAGCAACTAAGCTGCGAAGGGAGGCTTCATGCTGCCTATCAGAGCAGCCTCCCAACTCTTACTTGCGTGCAAGCAGGAGCGGGGCGGAGATCTCTCAGTCAGGCAACGGGGGAACCTTCCTTCCCAGCTGAGGGATCCCCGCCCGCTCCTGCTTGCACACAAGTAGGAGTGGGATTGGGGCTGCTCCGATGGGAAGGGAGGCATTGCGCTGCCCGAGCCTCGCCGAGCCGCCTCCGCTCTCGGCCCTCCTTCTCCGCCTTCCACGCCTGACCCCCCCCCCACGCACCGCTTCCCCACCACCACCAAAGAACCAACAAGTGAGGGGCTGCCCAGGCACATGGAGAAAGGAGATCGAAGCCTCAGAGGAAGGGGAAACGCGGCGGTTGAGGTCAAGGCGGCGGCCGCCCCATTGCCACCGCCATCGCTGCAGCGTCAGCATCCCGAACGTGTAGCATTTATTTATTTATTTATTTAAAGTGTCCCCAGATTCATTGAAAAAAATCTGGTAACCTTACTTGGAGATCTATGGCCTTTTAAACTGTTTTTTTTTTTTTTTTGCATATCATTTTTATTAAGTTTCCAAACATAAACAATTAAACATTTATATATATAGTTAAGTATAGATCGTTAAGTATATAGTTAAGGGATATAACGGAGATAAAGACAGAAGAGAAAACGTACAGAAATAATGAAATGAGCAGGAAAGCGAGGAGGTGAAAATTAAAAAAAAACAGACGTGAAAGGAGGAGGAAGCTAAGTTCGACAGAACTGATAAAATAAGACGTGGAAAAAGAAGTTGATATCGAAGGATGAGGGGTAGGGGAAGTTGTATTTTTATTATGTTTTTGATGTATTGTATATAATGGCCTTTTAAACTGTGTGCGTTTGTTATTGGGTTTTTCTTTCATATTGTGGTATGTGTTTTTGTGTTTTTATAATGCAAACTGTCCCGTGATCCTCAGATGAAGGCAGAAAAACGAAATGAAATCTCCCCGGATGACATTGGGGGTCATTCACTGCCTCCCTCAGCCTAACCTACCTCGCAGGGTTGTTGTGGGCGATTAAAGAAGCAGAGAACCGCGGTGGGATATGAAGGCAGCAAGGGCTTCTGGGATCTCTTGGGAGGAACCAATAAGCAGCCTCCCCCTCCCCGGTCGAGAGAAAGAGGGACTCACCCAGCCTGGCTTCCACGGGGTTAATGACGTGCGGGAGGCTGTGGGCGCTCAGGATGTAGCTGGAGGAAGCAGCGTCAAAGCGGGGCGTGACGCCCAGGGCGGCGTAGTAGAGGATCTGCAGAATTAGAATCCTAGAGTTGGAAGAGACCACAAGGGCCATCCAGTCCAACCCCCTGCCAAGCAGGAAACACCATCAAAGCATTCTTGACATATGCCTGTCAAGCCTCTGCTTAAAGACCTCCAAAGAAGAAGACTCCACCACACTCCTTGGCAGCAAATTCCACTGCCGAACAGCTCTTACTGTCAGGAAGTTCTTCCTAATGTTTAGGTGGAATCTTCTTTCTTGAAGTTTGAATCCATTGCTCCGTGTCCGCTTCTCTGGAGCAGCAGAAAACAACCTTTCTCCCTCCTCCATATGACATCCTTTTATATATTTGAACATGGCTATCATATCACCCCTTAACCTTCTCTTCTCCAGGCTAAACATACCCAGCTCCCTAAGCCGTTCCTCATAAGGCATCCTTTCCAGGCCTTTGACCATTTTGGTTGCCCTCCTCTGGACACGTTCCAGCTGGTCAGTATCCTTCTTGAACTGTGGTGCCCAGAACTGGACACAGTACTCCAGGTGAGGTCTGACCAGAGCAGAATACAGTGGTACTATTACTTCCCTTGATCTAGATGCTATACACTCCTATTGATGCAGCCCAGAATTGCATTGGCTTTTTAAGCTGCTGCATCACACTGCTAACTCATGTCAAGTCTGTGGTCTACCAAGACTCCTAGGGGAATTAGGGGGGGGAAGAAGTGGCCGTAAGCCCCCCGCGCAGGGCAGGGGCGCTGCAAGACTCCCAGCCAACTCGCACCCGGCACTCACCTGAGAGTCCACAGAGAACTCGGCCAGCGCACTCAGCTTCCCCAGGAGGGGGTCCACGTAGCGATGGATGGCCCCCTCGATGTCCCAGTGGACGCTGTGGGCTCTCGGGTCGGGGTTCAGCAGGCTGAAGGTGACCTCGTATCCTGTAGCAGAGCGGAGGGGGAATATATTGGCTTACTCATAGAATCAGTCGGAAGGGACTGCAAGGGCCATCTAGTCCAACCCCCCTGCAATGTGGGAATCTTTTGTCCAAAGTGGGACTTGAACCCACAACCCCAAGGTTAAGAGCCTCACACTCTATGGACTGAGCTATCCCAGCCGGACTTGCTTCGTAAAATTTATATACCCCTTGATTGTTCAAAAAGAACCCACAAGGGGCTTTTACAAAAACAAGGAAATAATAAAACTATCAATTGGGAGAACTGACCAAGGTTAAATGCTACTAAAGAAACGATTGTTTGCTGCCCAAAATGAAAGTTTTTGACCATCAAAAGAATTTATCTTGGCAGTTCGAATAGCCATTGCGGCTGAATGGAAAACTGTCCAAAATCTGACACTGGACACTTGGGGCTACTCACTCCGAATGGAATCATAGAATCCTAGAGTTGGAAGAGACCACAAGGGCCATCCAGTCCAACCCCCTGCCAAGCAGGAAACACCATCAAAGCATTCTTGACATATGCCTGTCAAGCCTCTGCTTAAAGACCTCCAAAGAAGGAGACTCCACCACACTCCTTGGCAGCAAATTCCACTGCCGAACAGCTCTTACTGTCAGGAAGTTCTTCCTAATGTTTAGGTGGAATCTTCTTTCGTGTAGCTTGAATCCATTGCTCCGTGTCCGCTTCTCTGGAGCAGCAGAAAACAACCTTTCTCCCTCCTCTATTTGACATCCTTTGTTATATTTGAACATGGCTATCATATCACCCCTTAACCTTCTCTTCTCCAGGCTAAACACACCCAGCTCCCTAAGCCATTCCTCATAAGGCATCGTTTCCAGGCCTTTGACCATTTTGGTTGCCCTCTTCTGGACACGTTCCAGCTTGTCAGTATCCTTCTTGAACTGTGGTGCCCAGAACTGGACACAGTACTCCAGGGGAGGTCTGACCAGAGCAGAATACAGTGGTACTATTACTTCCCTTGATCTATTTTCACAGTGCAGAAAATTAGGCAACACTGGAGACTTCAGCAGGAACTAGAACTTCCAGGCACTTTTAACATGATTTGGTATTCCTTGTTACGTATGTGCCCAGCCACCCTCTTTAATCCGAAGAATTGGTCCTCTTACCGCAATATGTCTAGGAGTACCACCCATCGCAATGCATTGCCCCAGCCACTCTGGATGGCTCCCAACAAATTAAAACATACAGAATCATAGAATCGTAGAGTTGGAAGAGACCACAAGGGCCATCCAGTCCAACCCCCTGCCAAGCAGGAAACACCAGCAAAGCATTCTTGACATATGCCTGTCACATAATACCCCCTTCACATTCGTAAGGACTCAGTTGTTTAGCGTGGCAGCACCTGCCCTTCGGAACTCCCTGCCGATTGATATTAAGCAGGCGCCTTCGCCATAAACATTTCAGTACCTGCTAAAAGCTTTCCTGTTTGGACAAGCCGCTCCAGGTGCTTAGAAAAAGTTAAGGTGGATTTTAATTTGTTCCAATCCACTGTTGTTTCAACTTTTTGTATACTTTACATTACTGCCGTGAATTGTGATGATCTTATGGTTTTATCTTTTTTTGTCAACCGCTTTGAGGTTTTTCCTACAATCAAGTAAATAGACAGCAGAACCATCTTTTCCAAGGCAACCTCAGCCCAAACCTAGCAAATTTGGAAACAGATTTTATAAACCAGATCAATGTGAGATTCGTCACTGGCACCTGCAACTGTGCTCATTCTATGTGTTGATTTACAGCTCTGTTTTTCATCTTTCAATTTTCATCTGTTGTCCTAACTGTTCTTTCCGATTTATATACGTTACAAACCGAAATAAACAAAATTTTATGGGGAAAATGTATGAAAAAATGGCAATAATTTCGAAAATAGCAATGGACTACAAACAGACAAAGACTTGAATCGGTTTTCTAAACATTCTTGCCCAAAAAAGAATGTTTTCATCAGGTGCTGAAAAGAGTGCAGCAAAGGCGCGTCTTCCATCTCAAGTGGCAGGGAGTTCCAAAGTGCAGGTGCTGCCACACTAAACATCTAATTCTTGCAAATGCAGAACAGCTGAAAGAATGCCAGTTGAGCGGGCATAGATGGGGCAGGTTCCTCTCAACATGCCAGCGTACTTGGCTCAGAGGCAAAAGAGGGGGGGAAGCGTTCTTCCTGGCAGGCAGAAATTCCACAGGTGCAACCCCAGCAGGTAAGGGAGCCTCTCTGGCTGGGAAATCCCTCCGCCCGACCATCCCTACCTACCCAGACTGGATTTGAAAGGGCGCTTCCACTCTGCGCCCAGCTGGCCGAGGGGAACGCGGTCAGAGAGGGCCTCTGCGATGGAGTCCAGGCTGAAGGAAACGGCACGGGTGACTTCTCGGACCTGGGCGTCCACAGCTGCCAGGACGTCTCCCGAGCCCCGAGGGGCCCGCACCACCGCGCTGCGCCGCTTGCCGATGTAGACGGTGACCTCCTGCAGAGGGAGAGAGGCCGGCAGTGAGCGAACTATAGTGACTTAATTCTGCACAGCGGCCCTGCGAGGCGGGACAAATCACACAATTTTTCTAGAACAACATATAAAGCAACCCAAAATGGTGTTAGCCGCTCTGAGCCCGGCTTTGGCCAGGGAGGTCAGGATATAAATAAAATTTATTATTATTATTTGCTGCATAATTTAGAATCATAGAGTTGGAAGATTCCACAAGGGCCATCCAGTCCAACCCCCTGCCAAGCAGGAAACACCATCAAAGCATTCTTGACATATGGCTGTCAAGCCTCTGCTTAAAGACCTCCAAAGAAGGAGACTCCACCACACTCCTTGGCAGCAAATTCCACTGCCAAACAGCTCTTACTGTCAGGAAGTTCTTCCTCATGTTGAGGTGGAATCTTCTTTCTTGTAGTTTGAATCCGTTGCTCCGTGTCCGCTTCTCTGGAGCAGCAGAAAACAACCTTTCTCCTTTCAACCTTTCCATAAAGGGGATTTTCCCACCCGCCGGAGGGTGGGGAGTAGCGGAGAGGGCAGGAGAGGGGCAGCCTACCTGTGGCAGGAGAACAGAGTTCCTCGGGATCACGTAGATGGTGAGGGAGCCCACAGCCGCCTCCTGCGCTGGAAGGAGCCCCTCACCCGCCTCTGGAACGAGAAGAAGAGGTGAGGCTATGGGGCTCCCCCCCTCCTGCTAGGCAGAGGCAAAGCCCCTCCCCAAAGCCCACCTACTCACCAAGACCTCCCCTTCTCCTTTGGAACTCCCTTCCACTGCATATCAGGCGCTTTCTCTGTCTCCCTAAAGACACTCCTCTGTCACATGTCAATGCTGCCCCTTTCTCCCTTTGGGGTGGGGCTCTGATCCGGGGCAGGGAGAAGTGGCCAGAGAGGGTGACGGTGCCCATGGCTGTCACCATAGCTGCCAAGTTATCCCTTATTTTAAGGGATTTTCCCTCATGCTGAATAGGCTTCCTCGTGAGAAAAGGGAAAACTTGGCAGCTATGGCTGTCACCCCAAAATCCTCTGCCCGCGTCCCTCACAGAGAGGATTGCACCGTGATCCTAGCTGAAGTCTTCTTGCACGTTCTTCCCAAGGGTTCTTGGAACTTTCCCCTGCGTCCCGTAAACTCCTCCCCAGAGCCCGGCACCCCACTCTATGAAAAAATCATTATTCAGAATAGCAGTTTGCACAGCCCACAAAGGAAGAATAACACAGTGAAGTTCAAAACAGGAGCACGTTTACTCAAAAGCCATTTAGCTGAAGTAACTCAATAAAAGTGGTACCTCGGTTTATGAACACAATTGGTTTCGGAAGTCTGTTCATAAACTGAAGCGTTCATAAACTGAAGCGAACTTTCCCATTGAAAGTAATGGAAAGTGAATTAATCCGTTCCAGATGGGTCCGCTGTGTTCCTAAACCAAAAATTTGTAAACCGAGGTGTTCATAAACCGAGGTTCCACTGTACAATTGATGAAATTGCTCCAGCGATACCGGCTCTTAAAATCTGATAGTCATTGACAATTCCAGCCCCCGGCCGCCCCCTTGCCTCTAAGCTCCCCCAGGCAATCCCACCCGCCCCCCAAGAGATGCCACCGCCCACTTTGGGAACCTCTGGTCCACCCATCTCCATCACAGGGATCAGAGCCTTTACCTGGCACCGAGGCCCGGGACAGAGTCTTCTCCTCCTGAGAAGTGGCTCGGCGGTAGGAAACCTCATAGCGGGACGTCACGCTGGTCTTGGCTGGAAGAAGGAGGCGGAGGATGAGATAGTCTGCTCTGCGGGTGACGGTCCTCAGCCAACCCCTGGGCTGCTTCCGAAACCCAAAGGTAACTGGGTCCCCAGCACCCACCCCCAGCACCCAGCACTCCTTCGTTCTGGGATAACAGGGTCCAGTTAATGGCAGAAACCCTTTTGGGATGCAGAGCAAGCTGCGTTTAAGCCATAGATTCTTGCTTAGACAAAGCACTTCATCCGTTGAAATCACGCAAACCCGGAAATGCTTGCAGGTAAGAAAATAACCGACGTTGTTTATTGAAGTTGCTTATTTAACTTATATGCAGAATTCATCATGCGAAAGGCTGGACTAGATGAATCCCAAGCCGGAATTAAGATTGCCGGAAGAAATATCAACAACCTCAGATATGCAGATGACACAACCTTGATGGCAGAAAGCGAGGAGGAATTAAAGAGGAGAGCACAAAATATGGTCTGAAGCTCAACATCAAAAAAACCAAGATCATGGCCACTGGTCCCATCACCTCCTGGCAAATAGAAGGGGAAGAAATGGAGGCAGTGAAATATTTTACTTTCTTGGGCTCCTTGATCACTGCAGATGGTGACAGCAGTCACGAAATTAAAAGACGCCTGCTTCTTGGGAGAAAAGCATTGACAAACCTAGACAGCATCTTAAAAAGCAGAGACATCACCTTGCCGACAAAGGTCCGTATAGTTAAAGCTATGGTTTTCCCAGTAGTGATGCATGGAAGTGAGAGCTGGACCATAAAGAAGGCTGATCGCCGAAGAATTGATGCTTTTGAATTATGGTGCTGGAGGAGACTCTTGAGAGTCCCATGGACTGCAAGAAGATCAAACCTCTCCATTCTGAAGGATATCAACCCTGGGTGCTCACTGGAAGGACAGATCATGAAGCTGAGGCTCCAATACTTTGGCCACCTCATGAGAAGAGAAGAATCCTTGGAAAAGACCCTGATGTTGGGAAAGATGGAGGGCACTAGGAGAAGGGGACGACAGAGGACAAGATGGTTGGACAGTGTTCTCGAAGCTACGAACATGAGTTTGCCCAAACTGCGGGAGGCAGTGGAAGACAGGAGTGCCTGGCGTGCTATGGTCCATGGGGTCACGAAGAGTCGGACACGACTAAACGACTAAACAACAACAAAGAACTTGGATAGCAAAGTTTATAGTTCTAGTCCATGGGTAGGCAAACTAAGGCCCGGGGGTCGGATCCGGCCCAATCGCCTTCTCAATCCGGCCCGCGGAAAGTCTGGGTATCGGCTTGTTTTTACATGAGTAGAATGTGTCCTTTTATTTAAAATGCATCTCTGGGTTATTTGCGGGGCATAGGAATTCATTCATGTTTTCCCCCCAAAATATAGTCCGGCCCCCCAAGAGGTCTGAAGGAAGAAGAGTTTGGATTTGATATCCCGCTTTATCACTCCCCGAAGGAGTCTCAAAGCGGCTCACATTCTCCTTTCCCTTCCTCTCCCACAACAAACACTCTGTGAGGTGAGTGAGGCTGAGAGACTTTAGAGAAGTGGGACTAGCCCAAGGTTACCCAGCAGCTGCAAGTGGAGGAGCGGGGACACGGACCCGGTTCACCACATTACGAATCCACCGCTCTTAACCACTACACCACACTGTCCACTGAAGTACAATGGACCGGCCCCCTCCAGGGAAAATTGAGGCAGCCCATGCTGGCTCCTTCGTTTTCTCAGAGGATGGTGAAAGAGGAACTCTCAGGTCTGAGAGAGAAGTGGGAGGAAGGAGCAGGAAGCAGGATTTTTAAGGAGAGGTCGGGTGGCCACCATAGCTGCCAAGTCTCCCGTTTTCCCCGGGAAATCCCTGTTTTTCCAGCTGTTCCTAGCTGAAAAAACAGATTTTTTCGTTTTTCCCCGGTTTATTCTGGCGCGGTGGCCATTTTGGAACTGGGCGGAGCATGCTCAGAAGCGACTTTTGATGCTGCTCTGCCCAGTTCCAAAATGGCTGCTGTGCGACTTCTGGCGCGGCGGCCATTTTGGAACTGGGCAAAGCAGCATCAAAAGTCACTTCTGAGCATGCTCCACCCAGTTCCAAAATGGCGGCAGCGCTACTTCTGGCCTGCTATTTCCGGTCCGGTCCCTTATTTCTCTGACAGCAACTTGGCAGGTATGGTGGCCACCTGTCCCACGCACAATGGATGGTCACCTGCAGAGCCAGTCCCTGAAGCAACATCAACCAACTCACGGTTCAAGGGGATCTCGGCCTCCTGCGGTTTCCTAAAGGGCAATTTCCGCTCCAGATCCCCTGGAAGGGTCCCCTTGGCAAACACCACCGAGACGGGCACCGTCAGCTGGAACTGAATCAGAAAAGCGCAACGTCAGCAGGTGCGACCATAGGCAGACAGCCGGCAAGGGGGACCTGACTCTCCCCACTGGAGATTCGTAGCGATGCTCTTTTGGGCTGATCAAAGTTCCTAGTCCAGAGGATTTTGAGGGACGGCCAGGTTGGCAAAAGGCAGACCCTGTCTTGCTAGGATTGCCCAAGACAGCAAGCAGCACATATGAGGAGTCTGGAGGCAACAGGGTGATGCAGCAGCAAAAAAGCCTAATGCTATTCCAGGCTGCATCAAGAGAAGTCTAGTGCCCAGACCAAGGGAAGTCTTAGTCTCACTCTATTCTGCCTTGGTTGGACCACACCTGTTCAGCCTAGATAAGCGCAGGCCGAGAGGTGACATGAGAGCTGTATTCAAATATCTGAATTTCCACTTTTGTCTGATGCTCCAAAGGGTCGGACCTGAGCCAACGGATTCAATTTACAAGAAAGGAGATTTAAAACTAAACATCAGGACAATCTTTCTGACAGTTTGGCCGTGGAATGGGCTACCTTGAAAGGCAGTGGACTCTCCTTCATCTGTCTGGGGTCCTTTAGCCATGGTTCCTGCATTGAAGGGGGTTGGACTAGATGACCCCTGGGGGTCCCTCCCAAGCCTACAGGTCTATGATTCTACGAGGGGCCTGTTTTCGGCTCTGCAGGGGACCCTCGGAGCACAGTGCTGAGGAGGGGAAGAGGCAGGGTGTGTCCTCACCAGAAGCGTGTCCAGCTCAGCAATCTCCGAGTAAGGCAGCGAAGCGCGGTAGGTCTCTGTCGTCTTCCACCAGAGCGGAAGCCCCACCACGATGGCAATGGCGGCGAAGGAGAGAGCAGCATACTTCCCTCGCGCTTTCTCTGAGGAGACACAGAAGGGAGGAAGGGTTTGTAAAGGGCACACTCGGCCTGCAAAGATCTCCTTGTTTCAGTTCCCAATGGCAAAGGAACCTTTGGAACTCCTTGCCTATTGATATTGAGCCGGCACCTTCCCTGTACTCTTTTTGGTACCTGCCAAAAACATTCCTGTGTAGAGAAGCCTGTGCAGAGGCTTAGAAAGCGGGTGTGAATTTTAACCTGCTTTAGTATTTTAACTTTCCATACGTTTTTAATTAATGTTGTGATTTTTTCCTTGATGGTTTTATTGTTTCCTCTTTTTGTAATCTGCTCGGAGGTTTCTTCTGTACTCAAGTGATGTATAAAATGTTATGACTTTTATAAAACAAATAAAACAAATATAACCTCCAAATCCTGCAAAAGGCATGCACAGCTCACGCAAAGGCAGCCTTTGACATTCCGGTTCCAAATTCCAGTCCATCTTACTGTGGAGTTTGGGTGTTTTGAGTCGGCTCCTTTTGCAGCCAGCTGCCACCAGATCCTGTGGCGGTGAGTTCCACAGTTCAGCTGGGCTGTGTGTAAAGCGGAGCCCTCCCCCGCCTGCCCCTCCCCACTGAATCTACCTTCCATTCACTCAAACGGGATAGAAATACATTTCCCTACAAACCGTGCTGCTATCATCCTTACAGGAGAGTAAATCCCATTGAACACAATGGGGCTTGCTAAATTCGGGTCGAATCTGCAGTGACTCCGGGCCGGCGCCCGGACACCTGGGTCCCTGTGCCCCTGCTGACAGGGGTCTCGGATTCCTGGGTCCCCTCCCGGACACCTGGCTTCCCTCCCCTCCCCAGCCTCCCACCTGCCGCATCAATGGCTGCAACGGCGCTCGCATCGGCCGCCATCCTCGCTCCCGGAAGCTGCTGCCGGGCTGGCGTAGTCCTGGGGCAGAGCTCAAGGCCCCCAGGAGCGATTAACCCAATCAGACGCGCGGTAGAGATGAGCAGCAGGAAAAGCATCCAATCAGAGCTCTCCGAAGGAGCTCCCCGGCTGAAGGGCCGCTTGCCCGGCCCTAGGTAAGGGCAAGCCGCGGTCTACCCAATGAGTCGAAGCCGGAGGCGGGTCAGCCAATCGTACGCCGCCGCCTAACGCTGCGACAGCTAGACTGGCCAGTGGAGAAAAGAAAGAGCGAAGTAAGGCCCGCCCTTCAGTACGGCAAGTGGAAGGGAATAAAAAAAATACAAGAAAGGATAAAGGCTTTTTTTTAACCCTCTCCTCCCCTCCAAGGCAGGTTGCTTCTGTTAACGTTGACCGGAAAGTTCAACGATACGTGGTTTTAGGAGTTTTATTTCTTTTTATTTAGTTACTGCTGATTTTCACCATCTGTGAAATGTTTTTTAATCCATTGCTCCGTGTCCGCTTCTCTGGAGCAGCAGAAAACAACCTTTCTCCCTCCTCCATATGACATCCTTTCCTATATTTGAACATGGCTATCATATCACCCCTTAACCTTCTCTTCTCTTCTCCAGGCTAAACATACCCAGCTCCCTAAGCCGTTCCTCATAAGGCATCGTTTCCAGGCCTTTGACCATTTTGGTTGCCCTCTTCTGGACACGTTCCAGCTTGTCAGTATCCTTCTTGAACTGTGGTGCCCAGAACTGGACACAGTACTCCAGGTGAGGTCTGACCAGAGCAGAATACAGTGGTACTATTACTTCCCTTGATCTAGATGCTATACTCCTATTGATGCAGCCCAGAATTGCATTGGCTTTTTAAGCTGCTGCATCACACTGCTGACTCATGTCAAGTCTGTGGTCTACCAAGACTCCTAGATCCTTTTCACATGTACTGCTCTCAAGCCAGGTGTCTCCCATCCTGTATTTGTGCCTTTCATTCCCCCCCTCCCAAGTGTAGTACCTTACATTTCTCCTTGTTAAAATTCATCTTGTTTGCTTGGCCCAGTTGTCTAATCTGTTAAGGTCATTCTGAAGTGTGTTTCTGTCCTCTGGTTTATTAGCCACCCCTCCCAATTTGGTGTCCTCTGCAAACTTGCTCAGGATGCCCTCAAGCCCATCATCCAAGTCATTGATAAAGATGTTGAACAAGACTGGGCCCAAGACAGAACCCTGTGGCACCCCACTAGTCACTACTCTCCAGGATGAGGAGGAGCCATTGATGAGCACCCTTTGGGTTCGGTCAGCCTGCCAGTTATAAATCCACTGAATGGTAGCATTGTCTAGCCCGCATTTTACCAGCTTCTTTACAAGAATATCATGGGGCACCTTGTCAAAGGCCTTGCTGAAATCAAGATAGGCTATATCCACAGCGTTCCCTTCATCTACCAGGCTTGTAATTCTGTCAAAAAATGAGATCAGATTAGTCTGACATGACTTATTTTTCAGGAACCCATGCTGACTTTTAGTGATCACAGAGTTTCTTTCTAGGTGCTCACAGACAGTTTGCTTAATGATCTGCTCTAGAATCTTTCCTGGTATTGATGTCAGGCTGACTGGGCGGTAATTGTTTGGGTCCTCTCTTTCCCCCTTTTTGAAAATAGGGACAACATTTGCCCTCCTCCAGTCTGCTGGGACTTCGCCTGTTCTCCAGGAATTCTCAAAGATTATTGCCAGTGGTTCTGAAATCACCTCTGCCAGTTCTTTTAATACTCTTGGATGTAGTTCATCTGGCCCTGGAGACTTGAATACATCTAAACTAGCCAAGTATTCTTGTACTACCTCCTTACTTATTCTGGGCTGTGTTTCCCCTGCTGAATCATCTGCTCCATATTCTTCAGGTCGGGCGTTGTTTTCTTTCTTGGAGAAGACTGAGGCAAAGAAGGCATTGAGTTCTTCTGCCCTTTCTCTGTCCCCTGTTTGCATTTCACCATCTTCTCCTCTAAGTGACCCCACTGTTTCCTTGTTCTTCCTTTTGCTACGGACATACCCATAAAAGCCCATAAAAGTTAAATTATTAAATTTAACCCATAAAAGTTAAATTATTAAATTGTTACTAATTCTACTTAGGAAGCTGCAGTGTCAGACCACAGGGTTCATCTAGCTCAGTACGGTCTGCACTGACTGGCAGCAGCTCTCCAGGTTTTTTTTAGGGGGCGGTCTTCCTCTTTTAGGGAGATGCTGCCAGTGGGGATTGAACCAGGTACATTCTGCATGCAAAACAGGATGCTGTTGTTGTTGTTATGGGGTTTTTTGCAGTCTAGCAGTGTACATCTTCCAAAATAACTAGCCAAAATTAATAAAGAACGCAGCACAATTTTTTTTTCTTAAATTGCATCACAAACAACGAAGGCGTTTCAGAAGCAAACAAAACGCGGACGACTTCACTCCTCTATCGGTTTATTATTATTATTAGTCATAAGGTCTATTTGGTACATTTAAGGTGCAAAGAGTGCACACTCGACACACAAGCACGCACACAGAGGGCGGTAACTGCCTCCCCCTCCCTTTGGCAACTCGGGGGGAGCCCCCCATGCTGACATCGCCCGGCGGTGGGGGATACTTAGGGGGCGCAGCTCTGCAAAAGCAACGACCAACATCCAAGTGCAGAGCCACATGGGCGGGAAAAGGGGACCCCAAATAGACAGGCAGGGAGGGGGAGGGAGGGAGGGAGGGGCGGCATCATGCTGGCGTGATGGCAACAGCTCCTCCCACACAGCGGGGAACCCCCAAAACGTCACATTCTCCAGGGGATCCCCTTGCAACCTGTGGCCCCCTGCAATAGGTAGGCTCGCCCCACAACCCTCTCCTGCCCCACCCCACCCCACACTCGCTTCCGCCTCCAGGGTGGGAACATCCCCTTTGGGTTCTTCCTAGCGCTTCTGGATGTGCTTCGGGATCCTCAGAACGACCCTGCAAGGTAGGACCGCCCTGCTAGGATTCCCACCCCCTCCCCTTCCCAGCTGCACAAAACCCGGCTCCTCTTTCGGCTGCTGCTGCTCCTCCGCGCACGTCGCCCCTGGCACCGGACACACTCTGTGGCTACTTCGCTCCTCTGGCGGCTACGGTAGAGACAAAGCTGGGTGTGGCTGTCGTGGCTGGTATGCAAGGTAGCAGAGTGGGAGGTATTCCGTCAGTGGGGGTGGGGGTGGGGAGCGGCTAAAAGCCTGGCCCCACCTGGAGGTGGGGGGGCTGCTCCCAGCCCAGCGGGGCCTCAGTAGGCGTGGTTGGCGACATAGAGAGACAGGCCGGCCGCCCCACAACCGTCGCTGGACCCTTCGTACTTGCCGAGGGCCGCCAAGCCATTGACCTGGAAAGCAGAAGAAGTGTTTGGAAATACAACTCCCATCAGGCTCCGCTGACCTGGACAGATTTTAGACTACAACTCCCATCAGGCTCCGCTGGCCTGGACAGATTTTAAACTACAACTCCCATCAGGCTCAGCTGGCCTGGACAGATTTTAGATTACAACTCCCATCAGGCTCCGCTGACCTGGACAGATTTTAGACTACAACTCCTATCAGTCCAAGTCAGCAATGCTGTTCAGTGTGTGCAGATCTCTGAGCTAGATGGCACAATGGTCTCACTATGCATAAGGGAGCTTCCTATTTAAAGAATCCTTTTCTTTAGCATAAAAGGGACTAGAATCCCGCCCCGTTTTTGGTCAGGGAAATGGCCATAGCTCTTGCCCATTTATATCCTACTTGGTACAAGTCGGCTCCCTCGGTTTCTCTTCCCTAGTTTTGCAAACATGAGGACCAGAATCTTTATTTTGAAAGCAAGCTCAGCAATGGAGCACCTGCTTTTTGTTTATGGAAGGTCCTGGCGCCCTCATCTGCATCGCCGGTTTGAGAAGGGAGCAGGCGACGAGGGTTGAGCCTTTTTCTGCCTGGGCCCCTGTACGGATGCTGGGGGTGGTGGTGGAGTCACAGAATCACAGAGTTGGAAGGGACCCACGGGTCATCTAGCCCAACCCCCCGCAACGCAGGAATCTCAACTAGAGCATCCCTGACGGATGGCCATTCAACCTCTGCTTTAAAAAAGCTCCAAAGTGGTTCTTGTGCTCAGCTCCCGCTTACGGGTTTCCATTGGGGGTACCTGGTTGGCCACTGTGGGTCGCAGTCTTGATCCAGCAGGCTCTTATGATATTCTTATAGAACCTCCAGGTCCAGGGGCAGTCTATCTCAATTCCTACGTACTTATGGGTATTTGGCCACTGTGAGAAGAGGGTGCTGAACTGGGTGGGTCACTGGCCTGTTTGTCTAACCTGGGACACCCGCATTCTCTCGCTCCCTGCGCTACAAGAAGGAGCCTTTGGAGGCCTGCCCCGGGACCCTCTGCCCCACAGGAGGAGGAGGAGGAGAAACAGCCCCCCCACCCGCTGCCACCGCCCTGCCCTTTACCTCGGCGCGTTTGACGAACTCCTCCGTGGCCGAGTCCTCATTCTCCCGCTGACCGCGCCAGGCGTTGAGGGCCGAGGCCTGCAGCGCCCGGCCGTAGGAAAAGGTCAGCGCCCACGGACGGGGCAGGGGGCAGTTGTTGATGGCGTTGAGGTTGATGGACGCCTCCTCCTCGCTTTGCCCGCCAGACAGGAAGGTGACCCCTGAAGGAGAGCATTGGGAAGGAGGAGACGGCTGAGCAATCGGGGATTTGACCCTCACGACAACCCTGCGAGGTAGGCCAAGGAACAGGGCAGGGGATGGCCCAAGGTCACCCGCCGAGAATCTGGCACCTTTGGGAAGCCTGAGGAGCAGGGCATGAAGACCCTTGTGTGGCTTCCCAAGGGGAGCTGGGGGGCAGGCGGGAGGGAGGGAGGGAGGGAGGGAGGGAGGGAGGGAGGGAACACTGGTCTACCTGGGACGGCAGGCGGCACCGTGCGGCGCAGGGCGGTCACCGTCGCCATGGCGATCTCTTCCGGGCTGTACTTGGTCGGGCAGGCGTGCCCCGGGGTCACCATGTTGGGCTTGAGCAAGGTCCCTTCCAGGTAGACGTGGTGGTCGCTCAGCGCCTTGTAAACAGCAGCCAGGACCTGGAAATCCAACAGGTGCAGCTGCAATGAGGCTCCCCGACACTCTTGCCATGTGCCCCATTTAGTGCCAGGTGGGTCTCTGGATCCAGCTCTAAAGGAACCCCATAGAGACTCAAGGGGGCTTGAAAAGAGGATTGGGCCAATTCAAGGAGGAAAGGGCTATCAGTGGCTCCTAGCCACAAAAGCTATGCTCTGCCTCCACTTGCCGGAAGCCGCTGGACATTGGATGCTCAATGGCAAAGCTCTCCTGATGCTCTTTCGAAGCTTCTTTCAAAAGTTGCAGGTATTTATTTACGATGTATCCAACAAAACGTTAACTAAACTATTTTGCTTCCTGCCAACCCTTCTAATACTGTTTCGTCTGGGAGGAAATGGCAAGAGGGTTCAGGCTTGCTGGCATTCTGCCAAACACTTTGGAGGAGTCTGTAAACTTTATTTTTTTTATATAAAAAAATAGTTTTTATTGTTTAAAATCAGCAAAGCAACAAATACACACTTACGTATAAAAAGGAATAATAAGGTGGGGGAGAATAATAAGGGAGGGAAAAAAATCAGCAATACAATAAAGAAGATCGATACAAAAAGAAGAAGAAAAAAGAAAAAAAAGAAAAAAAGGGCAAGAAAAACCTTATTCTTACAATATTTCGTCAAAACTTATCCTCACAGATTTACAGAACAAATAAGAATACAAAACAGATACACTCATCACATCTACATATAGCTACTTCCTGTCCCTTTTGTTGCACACTTTTCAATATCTTATGTTTCACAGGCTTATGTTAACGATATCTCTTTTTCCTCCTCATTATTATTCTAATCCTTTCTATTTCTCTCAAGCATCATTCAATATCCGTGAGCAGAGAGCTATTTGGGTAATATGTTTTAAGATAGTTCTTATACACTCTCCACTCTTTCACTGTCTTTTGTACGGGTATATCTCTCATTGAGTCTGTCAACCATGCCATCCTAATATAATTTAACATTTGTGTTTGCCAATCTATTACTGTGGGCAGCGTCTCGCTCTTCCAATTTTTAGCTACCAAGAGTCTGTAAACTTTAAGAAGAAAAAGCATAAAAATCCAAGATAGGCCTTCGCCACGTGGATTAAGCCATGCCTGTTTTCCAGCCCAAAATCTTACACTTGGTACCCTCATTCTGGAATAGAGCTATAATAGAGAAAATTAAGGCTTCCGGATGCTCCTTATGTGATTTGGCGTCCTTTTTGTGACGTATGCAATGGAAGCATTGTTTAAACCAAGCTTGATAATCTGATAACGTTGAGAGTCGAGACTCACACTTTGCTATTTTAACCCATGCGCAGCTGTGTTCCATGTACCCATTTCACAGTTTTGTTTTACATCTGTTATACTTGTTCTGTTTTATGTACATTATAAAATGAATTGCATTAGATTCTGTTTCTTCAGCTTGTAAACCGCCTCAAGTATTGTAAGACGGAAAGGCGGTATACAAATTAAAAGTGATGGTGATGATGATAAAATGAGATTTTGAAAGAGGTGGGGGCAGCCATGCCCGTTTTCTAAACTTAACACACACAGAGAGAAGCCTCACCTTCTCCGTCACGTACTGGCACCTCTTCAAATCGTGTTCCCCATCGGGCAGGATCTCTGGTTCCACAATGGGCACGATGCCGTTCTAGAGCAGAAAGGCCAACACAAGCACTTAAGAGGTGAGAGGCTTCTTTGCCCCGAAAGACGGCTGGATTTCCCCATTTGACAGTGTGGCGGCTGCATAATTTTATTTCGTTTTTTAAAATTCATTCCATTGTTTAGTCCCCCTTTATTCCCAAGGAGCTCATCTTGGTTCTCCTCCTCCCCATTCATCCCCAGAACAACCTTGCGAATGTGCTTAGGCTGAGAGAGGCAGTGTGACTGGCCTATGAGTTGGGGATCTGAACCCCGGTCTCTCCCGGGTCCTGGTCAGACACTCTCACCACTAGGCCACACTGCCATCCTCCCCATCGCCACTCTGGGCATGTTGCAAGGCACGAGGCTAGCACAGGGCCAGAGCCCAGGGGTATGGTGAACCTGCTTGGCTTGCAGAAGGCCCCAGATTCAAATCCCCAACAGCATACAGGCTGGAAATGACAGCTAAAACCCTGGAGAACTACTGCCAGTCAGTGCGTACACAGTCCCGATGGACTGTAGTTTGACTCTGCACGAGGCAGCTTCCTGTTTGCCCCTTTATTTAGAATCATAAGGACTATAGCCTTGTGGGGTTGTTTAAAGGAAAGGGCTTCGGTGTTGAAAATACCAAATACCAGACCAATTGCCTGACGCTGCGTAAGACAGCTTCCCAGGTTCCTATTTCAGCCGAAGCTTTATTTAAATGCATGAGGACTAGAAACTTTGTAGGGGAAGGGCCGTGGCTCCGTAGCAGAGCCCCTGCTTTGCATGCAGAAGGTCCTGGGTTCAGACCTCAGTGGCATTTCCAGGCAGGGCTGCAAGAGACCCGGGACAGCTGCTGCCAGTCAGTGCAGACAATACCAAGCTAGAGAGTCATTGCAAGGAGACTTCCAGACTCTCCCGACAGCCAGGTGCCCTCACCTGCTGGCAGATACTGGCATAGCGCGCCAGGACGTTGGCGTTCTCCAGGATGGCCAGGGCGGAGGGCGTGTTATCGCTGATCTTCAACACACAGCGCCACTTGGCGAAATCCGCCCCGTCTTTCTTGTACTGAGCGCAGCGCTCAGAGAGCCCGTCCAGGCCTGGCAGGAAGAAGAAAGGGAAGCATTATGGGGGGACAATAATATATTCGTATTTTAAAAATCAAAAGCCTGACCTGTTAACTGGCACCTTCTTAAGGGATGGGCTGGAGATATTTTAAATAATTAGCCGGTGGTACCAGGGTTTAGGGCTGCATAGTTGAATTACTCTAATTAAACAGTTATGGAACTTTTATCTACAGCTCCCGGGTGAGAGCTAGAAGGGCGAACCAGCTTCTGCACGATTAAGAGCTGCCTTTGAGAGAGGACTCTGCATTTCCCTTTATCTTCCTCTGTGTTTTTATTTAGATTAGTTTCTTTATCTTATTGTATTGTGAAATAGCTTTAATAAAATTTATTATTATTTTTTTTAAAAAAAGAGCTTTCAGTTGCCTGATGGAGGTGGTTAAACATTCACAAGCCCTGAGTTATTTATCAAGGTATTTCTGTATCGTTAAATCACAGAACATATCAAAGTGTGCTACAATATGAAAAAGAAAAGAACCACATAAAAAGAAAAGAACCACATAAAAAGTTTAAAACTATTTTAGAATCATAGAATCATAGAGTTGGAAGAGACCACAAGGGTCATCCAGTCCAACCCCCTGCCAAGCAGGAAACACAATCAAAGCATTCCTGACAGATGGCCTCTGCTTAAAGACCTCCAAAGAAGGAGACTCCACCACACTCCTTGGCAGCAAATTCCACTGTCAAACAGCTCTTACTGTCAGGAAGACACTAAACAAAAACTTTTTTTAAAAAAGCAAAAAAAAAGTTTAAAACAAGCATCAACAAGCCATTTTGGGACGTTTTTCATCCCTACACAGGTCTGATGAAATAGAAGGTTTCTGCAGATGTTATAATCATTAGTAAGAAAGGACTTCTTCACACAGCAGTGTGAGTGTTAAACTGTGGAACTCTCTCCCACAGGAAGCACCAATGGCCCCCAACCTAGATGGCTTTAAAAGAGGACTGGGCCGATTCATGGAGGAGGAGAGGGCTCTCAATGGCTGCTAGCAAGGATGGCCCTGCTCTGCTTCCATGGTTGGAGCTGGTAAATGCTTCTGGCTACTGTACTAGTTGCTGAAAACCAGAGTAGAGGAAAGGGCTCAGGCTTGGATCCTGCTTGCTTGGATCCTGCTTGCAGGTTTCCCAGGAGAGGCACCTGGTTGGCCACTGTGAGAACAGGACTAGATGGGCCCCCCTTTGGCCTGATCCAGCAGCCAGACTCGTCTAACGTTCCTATGGAACCTCCAAGTCCAGAGGCAGTCTATCTCGATTCCCAGGTTCTTTGGGGCATTTGGCAGGTGTGAGAAGAGGAGGCAGGACTAGATGAGCCGCTGCTCTGATCCGGGAGGCTATTCTCATCTTCTTAGCACTCTTGGTTATTATTTATTTAAGGCAGCCTACCCTCGGCCCTAACATTTCATGGCATAATAATAATAATAATAATAATAATAATAATAATAATAATAATAAATTATAATTATTATGATTATAATTATTATTATTATTTATACCCCGCCCATCTGGGCGGCTTCCCCCAGCCACTCTGGGCGGCTTCCAACAAAACAGTAAAATACAGAAATCCATCAAACATTAAAAGCTTCCCTAAACAGGGCTGCCTTGAGATGCCTTCTAAAGGTCTGGTAATTGTTGTTCTCTTTGACCTCTAGTGGGAGGGCATTCCACAGGGCGGGTGCCACTACCGAGAAGGCCCTCTGCCTGGTTCCCTGTAACTCAGCTTCTCGTAGCGAGGGAACCGCCAGAAGGCCTTCGGCGCTGGACCTCAGTGTCCGGGCAGAACGATGGGGGAGGAGACGCTCCTTCAGGTATACTGGACCGAGGCCGTTTAGGGCTTTAAAGGTCAGCACCAACACTTTGAATTGTGCTCAGAAACGTACTGGGAGCCAATGTAGGTCTTTCAGGACCGGTGTTATGTGATCTCGGCAGCCGCTCCCAGTCACCAGTCTAGCTGCTGCATTTAGGATTAATTGTAGTTTCCGGGTCACCTTCAAAGGTAGCCGCACGTAGAGCGCATAGCAGTAGTCCAAGCGAGAGATAACTAGAGCATGGCCCACTCTGGTGAGACAGTCCGCGAGCAGGTAGGGTCTCAGCCTGCGTACCAGATGGAGCTGATAAACAGCTGCCCTGGACACAGAATTGACCTGCGCCTCTCTAAGACCTAATCCACTTACAGAAAGAGCAGATCATTTCAATCCCAAAATGACCTTTGGAACAATGGGCAAGGGCAGCAAATTTGCTTTGTCCTGAGTCAGAGCATTGAGCCGCCCAGCTCGAAATCGTCTCTAGGATGGCTAAGGAAATAGCTACAGTATTCCAAAACATCCCTTTGACCTGCCTGCCCATTTGACCACCAGCCAGCTAGCAGGTGAAAATCCATCTCTTCTGATGGGTTGGCTGGGCTTCAAAGGCTCCTTCCTACCTTGGGTGGTGGTCTCTCCATCGGTCCCAGCGAGAGGCACAACGCCCTTGTCCACCTGGGAAAGACACAAGACAGCCGAGGGTGACTGACGCCTCTGTGGCAGACCCTCTAGGGACCCGGACCCTCTCCAAGGCCCAGAACAAGCCAGGGGCGAGGAAGCTGCTGCACTACAATTCCCATCAGCCCCGGGATTACACGCCCATGGGAGTTGTAGTCCAAGAGGTGTGGAGGGCACGGGGTCACCAGGGTCTGGCTTTGAGACGCCCTGCAGACGAGAGCTGGCCGTTTCCTTTCCCTCAAAGGGGGAGGAACCTCTCTCCGCCCCACGCGACCCACAGCCCTGATTCGTCTCACGCACCTTGATGCCCACGACGATGCCCTTGTCCTTGACCATCTCGACGAAGGGCGTGCCGTCGTCCGCCTTCTGGTACATGGTCTCGTGGAAGAAGATGACCCCCCCAATGCACTTCTCCACCCGGCTGTCGGCGCTGAAGAGGATCTGGCGGTAGAGACGCCGGTTCTCCTCGGTGTTCTCCACCCCGATCTGGTTCAGCCGCTTGGCCATGCTCCCTGTCGGAGGAGGAAGGCAGAGGGGGAATTACCAAACCAAAAACCCATGCAAATGTTTGGAAGCGCAACGGCGGGAGGGTCAGGGGATATGAGTCTGCAGCGCCCCTAGTTCGAGGGACCTTGACTCCCAGCCTCAGTTGCCATCTGTAAAATGGACATCAAAAGCCGCTCAATAAGGTCGGTCAAAGCCAGCAGGTAACCCCAGCAGAGAATTGGTATCATAGAATCCTAGGATGGGAAGGGATCCCCAAGGGTAATCTAGTCCAACCCCCTGCAATGCAGGAATCTCAACTAAAGAATCACTCTTTGATTCTATGATTCTATCATTTTCAAGGCTAAACATATCTAACTCCTTCAACCGTTCTTCATCAGGCTTGGCTTACAGGCCCTTGATCATCCTGGCCGCCCTCCTCTGCCCACCTTCCCGCCTGTCAACACCCTTCTTAAATTGTGGCGCCCAGAACTGGACACAGTATTCCAGGCAGAATAGAGCGGGACTATGACTTCCCTTGATCTGGACCATGGGTAGGCAAACTAAGGCCCGGGGGCTGGATCCGGCCCAATCACCTTCTAAATCCAGCCCATGGACAGTCTGGGAATCAGCGTGTTTTTACATGAGTAAAATGTGTCCTTTTATTTAAAATGCATCTCTGGGTTGTTTGTGGGGCATAGGAATTTGTTCTTTTCCTTATTTTTGCAAAATATAGTCTGGCCCCCCACAAGGTCTGAGGGACAGTGGACCGGCCCCCTGCTGAAAAAGTTTGCTGACCCCTGATCTGGACACTAGACTTCTCTTAATGCAGGACAGAGAAGCATTTGCTTTTTTTGCTGCTACATCACACTGTGGACTCCTGTTCAGCTTGTGGTCTCCTAATACCCCCCCCCCCCAATCCTTCTCACATGCTCTGTTGCCAAGCCAGGTGCCTCCCCCCCATCCTATAGTTGCGCATCTGGGTCATAGAATCATAGAATCATAGAGTTGGAAGAGACCACAAGGGCCATCCAGTCCAACCCCCTGCCAAGCAGGAAACACCATCAAAGCATTCCTGACAGATGGCTGTCAAGCCTCTGCTTAAAGACCTCCAAAGAAGGAGACTCCACCACACTCCTTGGCAGCAAATTCCACTGCCGAACAGCTCTTACTGTCAGGAAGTTCTTCCTAATGTTTAGGTGGAATTTTCTTTCTTGTAGTTTGAATCCGTTGCTCTGTGTCCGCTTCTCTGGAGCAGCAGAAAACAACCTTTCTCCCTCCTCTATATGGCATCCTTTAATATATTTGAACATGGTTATCATATCACCCCTTAACCTTCTCTTCTCCAGGCTAAACATACCCAGCTCCCTAAGCCGTTCCTCATAAGGCATCGTTTCCAGGCCTTTGACCATTTTGGTTGCCCTCTTCTGGACACGTTCCAGCTTATCAGTATCCTTCTTGAACTGTGGTGCCCAGAACTGGACACAGTACTCCAGGTGAGGTCTGACCAGAGCGGAATACAGTGGTACTATTACGTCCCTTGATCTAGATGCTATACTCCTATTGATGCAGCCCAGAATTGCATTGGCTTTTTTAGCTGCTGCATCACACTGCTGACTCATGTCAAGTTTGTGGTCAACCAAAACTCCTAGATCCTTTTCACATGTACTGCTCTCAAGCCAGGTGTCTCCCATCCTGTATTTGTGCCTTTCATTTTTTTTGCCCAAGTGTAGTACTTTACATTTCTCCTTGTTAAAATTCATCTTGTTTGCTTTGGCCCAGTTGTCTAATCTGTTAAGGTCATTCTGAAGTGTGATCCTGTCCTCTGGGGTGTTAGCCACCCCTCCCAATTTGGTGTCATCTGCAAACTTGCTCAGGATTCCCTCAAGCCCATCATCCAAGTCATTGATAAAGATGTTGAACAAGACTGGGCCCAAGACAGAACCCTGTGGCACCCCACTAGTCACTACTCTCCAGGATGAGGAGGAGCCATTGATGAGCACCCTTTGGGTTCGGTCAGTAAGCCAGCTACAAATCCACTGAATGGTAGCATTGTCTAGCCCACATTTTACCAGCTTCTTTACAAGAATATCATGGGGCACCTTGTCAAAGGCCTTGCTGAAATCAAGATAGGCTACATCCACAGCGTTCCCTTCATCTACCAGGCTTCTACCTGCCTAAGTGGAGAACCAGTGCAGGACATTTTCAGGGGTACTTTTTAAAAGAAAAAGAGGCCTACCCACAGATTCATCAGCTGCCAGGATGCCCTTGCCCGGGGCCACGATCCGCTGGGCGATGTCTGAGAGCTCCATCTTCTGCTCCGTGGTGAGGGCGGGGTACTGGTGTGTCATCTTGGCTGGTTTTTCCTGCGCCAAAGGAAGGCACAAGAAGCAAGTCAGCAGAGACACACACCCCCACCTTTTCTGACATGGCGCCCAGGGGGGCATCTCTTTCTAGGGCTCCCGCGCCCCGCAAACGGGGGTCAACAACTCCCGTCGACTTTGCCAAGCCCTCCGTCCACTCGCTGCTTTTATGCAGACCTTGTTCGCTTGTCTTTAAACGATGACAAAAAGCTTGCAGATTAAACAGAATGGTCAAGCGATATCCATAGCGAGTCTGTACTGAAACCTTGTATATTTTCGTTATCCCCATTCCAAAACCAATCTAGGGCTTTGCAATTTACTCCATCGATATCTGCTACAGTGCTCATGGAAACTTTATGTGCAAATATCGATCGAGTCGACACCCGTGCATCGAAAGCACCATCAGTTTAATTCCATTTTTCAGCCCCTTAAACCAATTCCCAGCTGGGGGCTGGAACTAGATAGTGAGCTTAAAACAGAATATTTGCTCTGTGTTTGTGACGAGCTGATCAGGCTGATCAGTAGCACAATTTGGGGGTCTGGGTTTCAAAATCATTGCCGCCACCAATGGTGGAGGCAGAACTATTGTGTCTAGCAGCCACCGATAGCCCTCTTTTTCTCCATGCCTGATCCCCTGTCTAGGTTGGTGACCACCACTGCCTCCTGCAGCAGGGAGTTCCATAGTTTAACGCCTTTGGCTGATTAATATTCTACAGCCTTTTAAATGCATCAGTGGGGAGGGGGGTTATTCTTTTGTTGTTTTGGTTTAATTATTTACTGCGGTTTATCTTGTATTTTATTCTGTCAACGCGCCCCCCCCAAATATTAATAATAATAATAATAACAACAACTTTTATTTGTATCCCGCCCTCCCCAGCCAAAACCGGGCTCAGGGCAGCTAACACCAAATATATAACATTGATATAAAATCAAACAATAATTAAATTACCTCCTAAAAACAAGTCAGGATCAAATTACAATCTAATTAGATGGCTTTCCGCAGGAATAGGGTTGGGAACAGTAAATGCTCACCAATCTTTGGATGAAGGGCAGTATATGAATTTTAAAAATAAAAATGAACTGCATGAAGAACGACTTTCCCGGCTATTGAAATGCAAGCTCGTAAACAAAGCACACCTTGCTTTGCTTCCTGGGCTGCAAAAATGCATTATTGAATAATCTGAGCACTGGGGACATGATAGATAGATAGATAGATAGATAGATAGATAGATAGATAGATAGATAGATAGATGATAGATAGATAGATGATAGACTGATAGACTGTATATAGATAGATAATGTGGCTGCTTGTATGCTCTTAAGAGGTTCCCTTGCCGCTACCCAGGGCATTAGTGTGCCAGGCGAGGCAGAAATGGGTGCTGGGCCTGCCCCCTCTCTGCCAGCCCCCCACCCACCTGCACCACCCAGACAGACGGACGGACAGACAGAACCACCCCCCCTCTGCCCGCCTGCCCATCCAGGGAGCACGTAGCAGAGGACAAGTTACGTAACGGAGAGCTGGGCGATCGCAGCCGCCGGCACAGACACGTGGCCAGCCTCGTGGCAGCCCCAGCCAGATGGCAGCACGCACGGCCAGGCACTCCCCCCCCCCAACCACAGGCAGCCGAGGGCTTTACTGTTAGTAACCCCTGAGGATTAAGCACCCTTCCCCTCTCAAGCACAGCCTGCAAAACAAACATTCCCTGCAAGAGCTTTTCTTTTCTGCGGCCACCAAATGGGGACCCATTATTAATTATTGCTATTGCTATTATTATTATTATTATTATTATTATTATTATTATTATTATTAGCACAGTCCCCAAATCCGGTGAATCAGTAAGATATCCCCAAATATTTTCCAGGACTTGGCACCAAGAAGCAAGGCAGCAACATTATTATTATTATAATTATTATTATTATTAATACCCCACCCATCTGGCTGGACTTCCCCAGCCACTCCGGATGGCTTCCAACCGAATATTAAAAAGACAATACAGCATTAAACATTAAAAACTTCCCTAAAAAGGGATGCCTTCAGATGTTTACAGCACACCACACGGCATGGAGAAAGTGGAGAGAGAACATTTTTAAAATAAACATCTTGTTGCAGTGAGTTCCATAGTTCAGCTACATGCTGCCTGAAGCGGTCCTTCCTTTTGCCTGTCCTGAGCTTCACTGGGCGACCTCTTTTGGATCCCAGTATTATGCAGAGCCTGTGGTTGCCTAGTGGTGAGAGTGCCAGATCGAGACCCGGGTTCAAATCCCCCAGCTCAGCCACGAAGCTCTCACTGGCTGAACTTGGAAGCCAATCGCTCAGTCTCAGCATAAGCAACCTCACAGGGTTGTTGTGAGGATACAAGGGGGAGGAAGAGAACTCTGCATGCCATCTTGAGCTCCTTGGGATATCAATACAATAAATAGGCAATAATTAATAAATATGGGCGGGGGGGAAGGAACCCTCTTGCCATCTCTATCATGCCTCACATAATTGTTTACAATTCGCCTGGTTTCCCAAGCTTAAAAGGCCCAAGCCTTGCTGCCTTTTCTCATAAGGGAGAAAGGGGGCTTGCTACTTCTTGTCCCCCAACTCTCTGCAAGCTGCTGCAGGGGGTTGGACTAGATGGCCCTTGGGGGACCCTGCTAACTCTGCAATTCCTTCAAAGTGACATGTCAACATTAAGCCATCCCTGTCTTTGAGAGCTCCAGGAGAGTGTGGAAACATAAAAAGCGGCTGCTGGATCAGGCCCATGGCCCATCTGGTCCAGCCTCCTGCTCTCACAGCGGCCAAGCAGATGCCCCCATGGGAAACCCGTGGCAGGATTCGAACACAAGAGCCCTCTCCCTTCCTGTGGCTTCCAGCAACTGGGATTCAGAAGTACGACTGCCTCCGACCAGGGAGCCAGAGTAGAGCCCTCTCCTCCTCCTCCGGGAATCTGTCCAATGCTCTTCTAAAGGCAACTAGGCTCCCTGCCTCCTGTGGGAGGGAGTTCCACAGCTTAACCCAAACGCTGCAAGCTCTCCTCCCAGGGGAGTCCTTCCACCCCCTGCCCTCTCCAGAACTTTTCCCAAGACTCTGCAGTGTGTTTGTTCCTTTTGGAGAAAGATGCGCTAGTCCTCATTGTGCAGGCAGACACCGCTCCCCTTAAACTCTTCTCCTAATTTAGAACTGGATCCTAATCCTGCTTCCTGGGTGCCTCCAGTTGGGAGGAGTTCCTCCTAGGCGGGGGCCGCCACCCTCCCTCTTCCCCCACCAACACGAGGGGCAAGGCGGTCCCACAACGCTGCCAGGTCCCCATCAGCACCAATGACCCAAAACTGGGCACCAGAGACCCCCACCCTAGGCCAGGGGCCCTGTGACCTTGCTATGTCCTTGGCAGCTTCATGGCCTGCCCCTCCCCCCGCCAGCCGGTTCTCGCCCCTTTTGTGGGGAGATGGCAACCCACCCCCTTCTTAGGTCTGGTTCAAAAAAGGCCAGGGCAGCTCAGAGAAAGCCCCCCCCCCACAAACACACCCCAAAATTTGGTGTCTGGTCAGAGCAGATGTGGCACGGTGGACTAGGGTGTCAGTCTGAGAAAGACCAGGGTTCAAATCTTCCCCCCTCAGCCACGAAGCTCACTGGGTGACCTTGGGCCAGTCACTGCTTCTCAACCTAACCTACCTCGCAGGGTTGTTGTGAGAATGAATTAGGGGTGGGCCATTTATTTATTGCCTTTGCATCCCACCTTTTTCTCCAGGTCCCAGTCCAGCACTCTCCCCACTCTGCCATGCTGGTTCACAGAAACTCTGGAAGCTGCCTTATCGTGAGTTAGAGGCTTGGTCCACTTAGCTAAATAATGCCTGCTCTGACTGGCAGCAATGGCTCTCCAGGATTTCAGACTCTCTTACAGCCCTACCTGGAGACACCATTGGGGACCGAGTCTGGGACCTTCTGCACGCAAAGGAGGTGGTGCCCTGCCACTGCCTATATAGGAAGCTTCCTTATAAAGTCCATCCAGCCCAGTATTGCACACACTGACCGGCAGCAGTGCCTCTCCAGGGTTGCAGTCTCTTCCAGCCCTACCATTGGGGACTGAGTCTGGGACCTTCTGCATGCAAAGCAGTGGCTATGGAGTGCTGAGCTGCACCCCACGTTCCCTGTAAATGTAACATGCACACCTAAGAGGCAGTGTGGTGTAGTGGTTAGAGACACCAAGGTTCAAATCCTCCCTCTTGGCCATGGAGCTCACTGAGTGGGTGACCTTGGGGGACAGCCACTGCCTCTTGGGCTAGCCTACCTCGCAGGGTTGTTGTTGGGGGGGGCCTGCACACCACCTTGAGTTCTTTAGAGATGGGATAGGAAAGCAACCAACCGATCGATCAATATATAAAAATTAAACGCCTCATCTGGTGTTTTCTGCTTTCTGGTGTGTTCAAGAAAGCAAGTTGAGCCACAGGCAAGAAAAATGATTTAACGGGGGGGGGGGGGGACTTGTCTCTTAGCCATCTGTCCAGAAAGGAAGATTTAATTCAAGCCATCAATCTGCCAGGCTCACAAAAAGGGCTTTTTTTGAGCCAGGAACATGAGATGTTGCCATTCCGAAAGCGTCCCAGGAAAGCTGCTTTGGGCTCCCCACCCGCTTCGCCACCCCCACCCCAGCCAGCGCCAAAGGACTCAGGGCTCCCTCCCTCCCCACGGGTGCCAGGGAACGACTAGCAAACAGGCAGCAAAGGAGGCGGGAAGGAATTGCCATTCCAGAATTCTGGGTGCAAAAAATATCCGCACATATATTTTTATACCTACCAAGGGGGGCGGCCCAGAACAGGAGCCCCAAATCCAAGTGGAGGCTGGCAGGACCACCAAGACGGACCCTAACACGGCGGTCAGCAGCTGGGGGAGCCCCAGGGTGGAAGACAGCCCCCTTGCCTCTCTGGACCCCCTCCCCGCCATTTGGGACTTTGCTTCCTGGGTTACAGAAATGCAAACATCATCATTTCAAAAGGGGTATTATTTTTCGCAGGACAACGGATGCCGGAATTAGCAAAAGATGGGAAGGGGGCGACGTTTGGAGCCCCTGGGGGGATTTGATGGGTGGGCGGGCCTCCCTCCTCACCACCGCACGCACATTAGCTGGAACCAATCCCACGGGTGCCTCTGAGCACATGCAGAGTGCATTTCGCCGCCACTCCCACAGCAACCCCCTAACCTCGCTAAGGGGCTCCATCTGCGCCCCAGGCCCCTTTCCTTCCTCCCATGCGACGCCTCTTCATCCCTTTGCACCGCAGCACAGAGGGGGAGGCTGCAGATTGCGCCCCTTCCCTCCCAAAAAATATGTGTAGGGCGCTCCCCAGAAAACCAGGCAGAGATGAGAAGATGAATTGGGGGGGGGGGCTAGAAAAAATAAACTGGGGAATCCCACCACCACCACCAAGCGTCCTATCCTCGGACCGTCTTTTGTGTGGGGTGCTGTGCGTCCTTCCCCTCGAGCAAATGGTGGAGGTGAGTCTTGCCTTCCTGTGGGGAGGGGGGGACAGGCAACGGTGCCACGGATGAGGAAGGGGTGGGTGTGTGGGTCTCTGGGGCCCGATCCTGGCGGGCTTACCGGCCTCCCCGTCCGTCCGTCCGTGCGTCCGTCTGTCGTCGAGGCTGGAGCAGCTGCGTGTGCGGGCGGCGCGGCTCCGGCTGTAAAAGAGGCTGCGGTGCCGCAGAGCTACGTGACTCCGGCGGGGGAGGCGGGGGAGAGGGAGGGAGGGAGGGAGGAGCCAGCCCCCCCCGCCGTTCCCTCCACTGACCCCAGGAGGGAGGGGTCCCCACCCCCCTGCTCAGCCTTGCCCGGGATGGAGACGACGCCGGTTTCGACGGAGAGGCGCACAGATGCCGCGGTGAGGGGCGCAGCTCGCCGTGCGCAACGGCGGAGGAAGCCTCGTTTGTATATTTGAACTTCATTTGTTTGTTTGTTTGTCACATTTCTGTATACGTGGTTTCCCTCCTCCCCCTGTTATCCTCACAACAGCCCTGCGAGGTAGGTTAGAGGCGGAGAAAGGCAGCGACTGCCCTTCCTGGACCGCGGCAACTCTCAGCCTGGCGGGTGGGGCTGAGAGGAAGACTCCGAACATCTGGAGGCCCAGCTGGGCAGCCCCACAAAGCCCGTGGCCCACATTTTGTTTCTTTTCACTGGACGTTTATAGACTGCGTCCAAGGAACCAGTCCTCCTCCTTCACACGGCACGTCGTTAAACTGTGGAACTCACTGCCACAGGAGGCAGGGACGGCAACGAAACTAGACGGCTTTCATAGAATCCTAGAGCTGGAAGGGATTGCAAGGCTCATCCAGTCCAACCCCCTGCAATGCAGGGATTCCAGCATTCCTGACAGATGCCCATCCAATCTCTGCTTAAAAACCTCCAAGGGAGGAGAGTCCACCACTTTCTGAAGGGAGGCTGTTCCACCGTCGAACAGCTCTTACCGTCAGAAAGTTCTTCCTAATGTTGAGCCAGAATCTCCTTTCTTGTCATTTGAATCAATTCACTTGGGTCCTAACCTCCGCAGCAGGAGAAAACAGGCTTGGTCCATCTTCCCTGTGACAGCCCTTGAGATATTTGAAGGTGGCTCTATCTCCTCTCGGTCTCTTCCAGGCTAAACATACCCAACTCACTCAACCAGTCCTCATAAGGATTCGTTTCCAGACCCCTGATCATCTTTGTTGCCCTCCTCTGCACACATTGCTGCTTACCAATGGCATTTTAAAACTGTGGCACCCAGAACTGGACACAGTATTCCAAGGCAGAATAGGTAAAGGTAAAGGGACCCCTGACTGTTAGGTCCAGTTGTGACCGACTCTGGGGTTGTGGCGCTCATCTTGCTTTACTGGCCAATGGAGCCGGCGTACAGCTTCCAGGTCATGTGGCCAGCATGACAAAGCCGCTTCTGGCGAACCAGAGCAGCACATGGAAACACCGTTTTCCTTCCCGCCGGAGCGGTACCTATATGCACTTTGACGTGCTTTCGAACTGCTAGGTTGGCAGGAGCAGGGACCGAGCAACGGGAGCTCACCCCGTCACAGGGATTTGAACCGCCAACCTTCTTATTGGCAAGCCCTAGGCTCTGTGGTTTAACCCACAGCGCCACTGATCTGGACACTATACTTCTATTGATGCAGCCTAGAATAGCATTCGCCTTTTTTTGCTGTTGCATCACACTGTTCAGCTTGTGGTCCACCAAGACCCCTGGATCCTTTCCTACTGGCAAATTCATGGTCTATCCATGGCTACTGGCCTTGACGGCTCTCCTCTGCCTCCATGGAGACAGTGATTCTTCTTCTGCAGGAGGGGAGGGGGCTCCCACACTCAAATCCCAAGTGTGGGTTTCCCACAGGCAACTGTTCAGCCACTGGGAGAAAAGGCTGCTTGACTAGGCGGCCAAGCTCTTCCCATGTTCTGGCACAAAAGACCTCTGAACCACTTAATATTCACTTGAAATCCCAATATTCAAGTTACATAATTTAAAGATGCCACACAAACACATTACATTTTTTTGCCTTTCAGATATCACAAGACTCTGCAGGTGGCGTCGCTCTTTTTGCCGTAAGAGTCAATGGCTGTTTACCCCTCTGGCGATAACCCTGGACCGAGGATCAGGCCCTTTAGGGTGGCCTCCAGTCCATTGTGGAGCCCAGATACTGACTCAGCAGCTTCACTGCTATGTATTATAGATGAGGGGCAGAGAGAGAGAGAGAAAGAGAGAGAGAGAGAGAGGGAGAGGGAGAGAGAGAGAGAGAGAGATGCATGTGCTATAAAAGCCACTGGGCAGAGACTGGGCGGTACTTTTTTTAACAAACAAAAAAACAACCCTCGTTTTTATTTTTTCAACATCATATAAAAGGAATAACAGAGCTCAAGAAAAAAGAGAGAAAGAAAACAAGAAAGTGAAATAAAATAGCAACAACAATAATGAACCTAAAAAAATACAAAAGCACAGTGGGACTTCGGGTTACAGGCGCTTCAGGTTACAAGACTCCGCTAACCCAGAAATAGTACCTTTGGTTAAGAAATTTGCTTCAGGATGAGAACAGAAATCGAGCTCCGGCGGCACAGCGGCAGCAGCAGGAGGCCCCATTAGCTAAAGTGGTGCTTCAGGTTAAGAACAGTTTCAGGTTAAGAACGGACCTCCGGAACGAATTAAGTTCTTAACCCGAGGTACCACTGTACCCAGCCACCCGCCAGCATTTTGTCTTAATCTTCAATCTGCATGCAGAGAATGGAGTCCTTCCAGCTCCCACCTGGGAGAGGAGATTCCCACTTTCTCAGGACCCCCCCCCCCCGGAGTCATTTACCCTTCAGATATTAAAAGACGCATATAAACAATCTTTTTAGAGAGCTGTCAAGAGGCTGAGGCTGGATTATTCCGATGATACCAGTAAGGGAATCTCACTGGCCCACGTTCCAGGGGGCTGCGCCTTGGCCTTCCTCAGAGGGACCCAGGATTAACCCCAAATACATGGCCTTGTTGTTGTTGTTGTTTAGTCGTTTAGTCGTGTCCGACTCTTTGTGACCCCATGGACCAGAGCACGCCAGGCACTCCTGTTTTCCACTGCCTCCCGCAGTTTGGTCAGACTCATGTTCGTAGCTTCGAGAACACTGTCCAACCATCTTGTCCTCTGTCGTCCCCTTCTCCTAGTGCCCTCCATCTTTCCCAACATCAGGGTCTTTTCCAGGGAGTCTTCTCTTCTCATGAGGTGGCCAAAGTATTGGAGCCTCAGCTTCACGATCTGTCCTTCCAGGGAGCACTCAGGGCTGATTTCCTTCAGAATGGATAGGTTTGATCTTCTTGCAGTCCATGGGACTCTCAAGAGTCTCCTCCAGCACCTGGAGAAGGAACTGGCAAGCCACTCCAGTATCCCTGCCAAGAAAACTCCATGGACAAAGACAACAGGCATATACACGGCCTTAGGTGCAGTTAAATGCATTAAGTTTGTGTCCGCATGACAGAGCTTAGACATCTAAAGGTAAAGGGACCCCTGACCATTAGGTCCAGTCGTGACCGACTCTGGGGTTGCGCGCTCATCTCGCATTATTGGCCGAGGTTGCCGGTGTACAGCTTCCAGGTCATGTGGCCAGCATGACAAAGCCGCTTCTGGCGAACCAGAGCAGCACATGGAAATGCCGTTTTCCTTCCCGCCGGAGCGGTACCTGTGACGTGCTTTTGAACTGCTAGGTTGGCAGGAGCAGGGACTGAGCAACAGGAGCTCACCCCGTCGCAGGGATTCGAACTGCCAACCTTCTTATTGGCAAGCCCTAGGCTCTGTGGTTTAACCCACAGCGCCACCTGGGTCCCATCTATAGACATCTATAGGCATGTTTTAGTGCTCAGCACAAAGCCAGTGTGAGCGGTCATGCCCCCTGGAGGTGGTGGGATTCCCTAGTGGGGGGCTGGAGGTGTAAGTGATTGCCAGACTGTCACTGGGTCCAAATTCATCTGTTTTGTTGAATTAATTGAATTAAAGAGTTGTAATTGGACCTTGAATAAATGTGCAATTATCTGTTCCTCCTGTCTGGTGCTATTATTTCCCTTAGTGGGTTGTGCAAACAGCTATCCTGAATAATGTTTTTTATAGGGTGGGGTGTGGAGGGGGCAGGAGTCCCAAAAAGTTTGGGAAACCTCTGGCATAGAGGAACATAAATGATGAATACAGAGGCCTCTGCAGAGTGGCTTTGGATATTGTAACCTCTGTATTATATCCTCTGGGACTCAGAATGCTTGATGGCAAGAGAGAGGCTTTTAGAAGCATTTTAACTGTGGCCATCGGGGTTCCTGGAACAGGAAGAAAACAGGACAGGTGCACAGGGTGAGAGAACGTTCTGCGGTTAAAAGGGAGACGTCAACCAGTGACCTTGCGGCGATGAAAAGACAGAGATGAAGACCTCCTGCTGGAACAACCTATTGTCATTTTTGGGGAGGGAGACATTGCAACCTTGAGTAACCTTTGGAACTCCCTGCTACTTGACGTTCCAATCTCTTTGGCGCCTCCTCAAAACATTCTTGTTTAGAAAAGTCTGCCGGGATGTTTAGGATTTTGATGTTAGCTTTAACCCATTTTACACCTATTATTATTTTAAAGTTTCAAAAGACTTAAATTATTGCCATTTATTTTTCCAAACGATAACCATCTTTTGTGTAAACTGCTTTGAGGGGGATTTTCACAATCAAGCGGTGCATAAATTTTATGAAATAAGTTTTTAAAAATTTGGGGGGGGGGTGGAAGATGCACAAACCTGCCATCAACTATCCAGGTTGCAGAATTATTGTTTTTTAAAAAGATTTTAACAACTTTAAGCAGGGTGGGAAAAGGCCTGTTCTGGTGGCCTGCTTTCAGTGGGGAGAGCTGGCAAGCAGAAGGCCAAGAGGGGGAAGGGTGGGTGGGAGTCCAGAAGGAAGCACGCTGCTCCTTTTAATGAAGAGAGGAAGGCAGGCGGTCCTCCAGCCAGAGGCAGAGAAATGCTTCTTGGCCATTGCGTCCCTCCCTTCCACCGCACCCCCCCCAGAAAAGAGACATGACTCTGAGCAGGGAGGTGGGACAAGGAGAATCTAGGCCACGGGGGGGGGGGGAGAGGACCCACCCCCTCACCCTCCCACCCATCTCCGCCCCAGAGAAGCTAGGTCACCCGTGAAGGAGGACGCCCAAGGGCAGAGGGAGGCAGGGGGACGGATCCAGCACCTTCTTGAGGTGGGGCTAAATCAGGGACAGAACTGGCCGCAGGCTGTGTGCACGCGGCAGGGAAAAGGATGAGCACGGCAGCTGGGAGGAGAGGCGGCCCTGGCGCAGAAATAAAAATAAGTCAATCAATTACTCGGGAATAAAACGAGGGCCGGGCTGAGTCACAGGCTGGAGGCTGAGAGAAGCTGCCATTCCAGACTCTTTTGCTTTCTGCTTGCTCCCGTCTTACAGGGGACGGGTAGGCCGACTCTGGCCCCTGCCTGGCCCCCCACTTTCCAGGGGTGCTGGAGGCTCCCCGATGCAGCGTGAGACGGGCCTTAAGATGCCCGTGGGCAGCCAAAGGTGACCCTGTGGCTCCAGGCCAGCAGCCCCACACATCCAGCATGCTGTTCTCACAGTGGCCCAATGGAAGGAGGAACCCAGATAGACTGCCTCTGGAACTGGAGGTTCCACAAGAACATCAGAGGAGCCAGCCAGGTGAGAGCAAGAATCTTCTCCTCTCCTGCAAGTTTCCAGCAACTAGTTTTGGAAGGATTGCGGCAGAGCCGAGCCCTCTGTGCATTTGCCCAATCCTCTTTCAGTTGTCTAGGAGGTGAAGGGATGAAGGCTCAGGGAGAAGAACTGGCCATAGTTAATGGGATGCGGCCCTTGCTTGGCATGCAGAAGGTGGCCGGTTCAATCCTTGGCCTCCCTACTTGAAAAAGGACCAGTTGCGGGTGATATGGGGGTGGGGACCCCAACCTATCATTGGCCCGAGATTCTGGGGAGTCACAACCAGCAAGAGGCAGTGTGGTGTAGTGGTTAGAGTGTTAGCCAGGGCCAGGGAGAGAGCGGCGTTCAGATCCCCACCATTCAGCCTTGAAGCTCTCACCGAGTGTCCTTGGGCCCCTCAACCTATCCTACCTCGCAGGGTTGCTGTGGAGATTAGATGAGTATTAGGCCCTGGGAGAGATTCCCCCCCCCCTCGGCCGCCAAGCTCACTAGGCGCATCCCTGGACCAGGGGGAAGGCGGAATAAGTCGGAGAAGCAACCAGCATCGCCCTCCCTCCCGAGCGCCCCCTCCAAGAGCCTTTGGACTGTAACTCCCATCAGCCGCACATGGGAATTGTAGTCCTGGTGCGCCTAAAAGGACCAGCTTGTGGCATTTTGGGGGTGTGTGTGTGTGTGCAAAAGTTGCCCAGATTTAAGGACGCTCCCGTCCGCCCAAATGACCTTCACACTTGGAGACAGACCGATCCTTGCAAAACACACACAACATTTACTTAAATACACAGACGCGGCCGGATCAGGCCAACAAACAGCCCTTCCTTTCTCTTGTCCCATTCTCCCCCCAGCCCAACACGCCCTCGGCCGGCTTCATCCGAGGAGGTCGAGAATTAAGCGCACTTCCGAGATGTGGGAAGCTTCAGCGGGAAACGAAGACGCCACCTGGAAGAGGAAAAAGAGGCATTGGGGACGGAGGGGTCTGGCAGCGACTTCCTCGCCTTTTGGGATGGGGAGGGGGGTCTTTCTCAGCCCAAGCCGCGGATCAAGAGGACTAGCCCCTTAGGTCTAAGAAAGGACGCTGCTTGTGGAAACCATTCTGTCTCCCACAGGGGTGGACCAGCCGCATGCTACAAACTACCCTAGCAGAGCCCTTTTTAACCTCAAAGCCTCAATTCACTTCCGCCTTTTTATTTAATTTCTGCTGTGGTGGCAGAACATCTGCGGTGCAGGCTAAATATTGCACAGGCCAGTTGAGCAGCGGAATGGTTCCCGTCCCCCCCGCGCTGGAGGAGGACCAGGAAGTTACGACTTTTATGGAAAGAAAATCTTAAAGAGCTACTTTTGGGGGGAAGGAAGGGCCAGAGACAGATACAATCTCCCACCTGCACCCTCTAATACATGGGTAGGCAAACCAAGGCCTGGGGGTCCGGATCCGGCCCAATCGCCTTCTCAATCCGGCCCACAGATGGTCCGGGAATCGGGGTGTTTTTACATGAGTAGAATGTGCCCTTTTATTTAAAATGCACCTCTGGGTTATTTGTGGGGCATAGGAATTCGTTCATTTACTTTTTCAAAATATAGTTCGGCCCTCCACAAGGTGTGGGGGACGGTGGACCGGCCCCCTGCTGAAAGTTTACTGACCCCTGCTCTAATGCAACCAAGTTGGGTGGGGGGGAGAGATATCTGTGGCCGTCCAGATTTTGCTGGACTACAAGTTCCATCATCCTTCTTGGCCAAGATGGAGGACGGAGTCTTTGGCTTTTTTTTAAAAAAAAGGGGGGGAATCCCAAGGGAGGTGGGCAAAGGAAATTGAAGGTGCCCAAGACCCCTGGGGGTTCAGGTCTCGCTTCCCAAGACCCCCGAGATCCGATCTGGCCTTCCAAGCTTCCCAGATACGGTCTAACATCCCAAGACCCCCATTAATTGGCTCTCACCTCCCTTATCCTTGCCTCCGTCCTCTTGAGTGCCTTCGTCTCCTGTTGAGCGCGAAGAAGATGCTCCTCTAGATGCCTCACCTGGAAGCCAGAAGCAAAAAGAACGAGTTAGGGGGCTAAAAGAACGAGAAGTTAGGGGGCTAAAAGGTCCATGCAAGGGCAACCATTTCCCTGCCCTCCCCGGAAGGCTCATTTCCCGCACCCCCCACCCCACTTCCTCACCCGGCTTTGGTATCTCATCACGAGGCCCATGTTCTCTCTGTCCTTGTCAACCAGAAGCTCCCTCAGTTTGGAAACCTAAGGAGACAAGAAGGCTCCGTCTTGAACCACAGGGTAGTGGTTTGGGGTCACCGTGGGGTTGGGGGAAGAGTTGAAGACCCTTTACTATCTCTGCAGGATCTGTTCCAAGAGACCCCACAAAAGTATTGGAATATAATATATACATAATAAGAATAATATTGGAGAAAACTGGGTATTGAAACTTGCTTAATCTAAATCATATATCCCAGTTTACAGCGGCCCTTTAAAGTACGCTTCACGCAGAGTATACGCAGGGAATTATCTCCCTTATATGAAACCCCTTACTAGCTGCACACTTGTAAAAGTATGCAGATGAAAATACAAACGGTTGGGTTTCTTTAACTGAAAAACAAACTGAATCTAAAGAAAAATAAAAAAATTCCTTCAGTAGCACCTTAAAGACCAACTAAGTTTATATTTTGGTATGAGCTTTCGTGTGCATGCACACTTCTTCAGATACACTAGAAACAGAAGTGTCAGACCCTATATATATACAGAGGGTGGTGGGGGTGGGTGGGAATGGGTGATGGGCTGATGGGAGTGGTAAACCTGTAGATGGTTGTTAACGACTGCTGATGACTGCAATTGGTCCTGCGGGGGAAAAGCAAGGGCTGAGGCGCTAAAGAAAGCTTGATTATGCATAATGAGATAAGAATCCGATGTCTCTATTCATCCCAGGTGCTTCCATGGTTTTAAGCTTGGTAATGATTTCCAATTCAGCAACTTCTCTTTCCAGTCTGTTCCTGAAATTTCTCTGTAATAAAACAGCTGCTTTGAGATCTTGTCCTGGGAGATTGAAGTGTTCTCCTACTGGTTTTTCAGTCTTATGGTTCCTGATGTCAGATTTATGTCCATTTATCCTTTGGCGTAGGGTTTGGCCTGTTTGTCCAATATAGAGAGCTGAATCTAAAGAGACTTTGAACTAAAGATAAATGCTTTCTCTCTTAGCAACATTCCAACCTTCAACCCATTCCAAACCTCCCACAAACTCCCACATAACTCCCATTTAACTACCCAAGAATTAACAGTAAACTAGCTTTATAACTAAGCAACTCTCATACTAAGATTCAACTGGGAATCTCTTAAACTGAGTCTCTCTTACTAAGATTCAACTAGGAATCTCTTAAACTGAGAACAACTGAGAGTGTGATCTACTTAGAGATGAATCAAACTGAAAGATCTAACTAAGAGATACAGAAGGCTTTCTGGCAGAGCCTTAGATACAAGAAGCAGAGCCCACGCCTGTGAGCAATTAACAGAAACACAGACACCTGTTTCTCTTAAACAGACAGTATTTACATTAGACCGGCTCTAAAGTAACTTGACTATTCAAAGCATCCAACAAAAAGACCCTAATGATTATTATTTTTCTCAGTGCAAATAAAACCTTCTGAAAATTCATTGAGTGCAAATAAATCTCTGGCCACACAGGGATGGCCTGACTGCGGCCGTCCAGGCCTGGATAACCTGGAGGATGGACTACTGCCATGTTCTCCTTGTGGGGCTGCCCTTGGGGTCTGGTTCATCTTTCTTTGAAAGGTTTTTATTAAAGCTTTATCACGATACAATAAGGAAAAAAGAAACTGATCGAAACAAAAACAGAAAGGAAGAGAGAAGGAAACGCAGAGTCCTCTCTCAAAGGTAGCTCTTCATCCTTGGACCCAGATAGGAGCCCAGAGCAGAGGACGCCAAGAGAGAAGAAAAAAGAGACAGAAAAAGGAAGGCAGGAATAAAAGTAACTCAAAAGGACCTCTGTCAGTTACATAAAAGAAATTATTCAAAACATTCTCTTTGTGATGATATCCAACTGTTCTACGTTCTGTTAAGCAGAAGTCCCCCAATCTTCAGACCCAAACGTCACCAATTTGTTTCCCCCCTTTCACACAAAAGGTGTTCTCCAATTATTGCTATTGATCAATGTCAACAATTATTCCCCTCCCCCCCAAATCCTACATATCAACTTGGCCTCTGATCATTTCCACAGCCATTCCCCCATCCTGAAGAATAACGCATTTGTGTATCTTTGTCGCCAGGTCAGCAGGCCCCACCCTTCCCCGCCGCTGCCTGGCTCCTGACCCCCGGGACGCCGCCCGGCCCCACACCTGCCGCTGCAGAGAGGTCTTCTCCTGGACCCAATTCGCGCTGGATGGATTCTGCTCCCTGAGCTCTTCCCACAGGGCTGACCTCTCCATCTCACAGCTGCGGAGGTCCGATTTCACCTGATCCAACTCCAGTTTGAGGATCTGGGGAAGGGAGAGAGAGATTGGGGGGGGCGGAGGTTTAGCAGCCACTTGGGGTTCAGCAACCCCCCCTTTGCGTGAATAAAAGGGACACCCAAAGGAGCAGGAGGCCGGACGGTGAAGGCAGCATGCCCATGTTCCCACTTAAACCAGCCCTTCATTTCAGGCAATGAGGACTAGAATCTTGATGTTTTAGAGAAGTGGCTGCAGCTAAGTGGCAGGGCACCTGCTTGGCATGCAGAAGGCACCAGGTTCAGTTCCCCAGTGGCCTGGGGGGGAGGCCCTCTTCCCGAAACCCCGCAGAGCAGTATTGTAGTACATGGACCACGCACATATTAAGGGAGCTTCCAGGAAGCTCCAGGACCTTCTCCTTCCCGAGGCACCCAGATCTCCGAGAATGCCAGGGGGTAGGGGGCCCCAGCCACCACCCCCTTGGACCTACCCGGATGTCCCCACTCTGGTCAGCCAGCTGTTGAAGCTCCCTGTCCTGCTGCCGGATAACTTCCTGAAGTTCCTTTTTGTTCTGTGTGTGACAAGAGAGCGCATAAGAGGGCAGGGAGGGAGAAAGGCTTCACAGTGGCTTCGCCAGAGCCTGGCCAAGTTTCTAGTCCCTTGGACCCCGGTGGTGGGAAAGAGGGCGGCAGAAGCTGCCCAAGGAAAGGAATGAGTTCAGACAACCGTCCTGCCTTCTGGGCTCCATGTGTTCCTTATCTCCTTTCTTTTCTTTGTCACATATTTTTATTGTGTTTTACATTGCAAATTTAAATTCACGCCTTGAACATCGACACCATCATTTAGGATTTCCCTGAATCCTTCGACTCCCTCCCGCCCTTCCATGGTTACCATGATCGTTCTTTTTTTTCAACTGCTTCCCTTAATTTTCTCTATTTTTTAAAAATAAAAAAAATTAATCCATTTTTACCCTAGTTTTTCGTACATTACAAGCATTACTAAAATCCTGCCAGAGTTTTAGTTGTTTACGGTGTTCTCTTAAGTGCATTGTAAATTTCCCCCATTCCTTCTTAAAGTTCTTCTCTTCTTGGTTTCTGATTAAAATAAGTGTTCCTTATTTTCAGACTACGTCCCTTATGCTGGAATCTATTTTGCAAAGGATTCAAACAAGAAGAAAGGAGATTCCTTTCTATAGATTTTTTAGATAGATTTTTATTTATACCCCGCCCTCCCCAGTCAAAACCGGGCTCAGGGCGGCTCACACCAATAAAATTACAATAAAACATAAAAAGCAATTGATTAAAATACAGTATTAAAATTTAAAATGCAGCCTTATTTAAGTAGTCCATCAATTTCTAAAGCTTAGGAAGGACTTTCTGACAGTAAGAGCTGTTTGACAGTCCCTGGGAAGGTGGTAGAATCTCCTGTCTGGTCAAGAGAGCTTGGGTGGCCATCTGCCAAGGTTTCTGCAGCTCTGATTCCTGCGTTGCAGGGGGCTGGACTGGATGACCCTTGGGGGTCCCTTCCAACTGTACAATCCTCTCTTTTTTTTTATTCCACAGCAGCTTCAGAGACATGCAGGCTGCAACGGGGTCAGCAAGATCGAGATGGAGGCTGGCTCCCTGGTTGCTGCGCCGCCCTAGAAGCGGATCCCTGGCCGATCCGTGCCCCAGATCCTCCGAGCCCTGCGGCTCCATCCTGACCCAGATCCCCCCTCCTCCCAGCAACCTCACCTGCATCTCGTCGTGGAGAGCCTTGCTCAGCTTGGCCATGCTGGCGTCGCGGGAACTGACCTCGGCCTCCAGCTCCCTCTCCAGGCTCTCCACCTGGCCCTGGAGCCGCAAACTGCAGGGAGGGGAGAAGGGAGAGAGGTTCCAAATTCAACTCTGCGTTGCCCAGTCTTGGAGAATAATCTGGATTGCAGGGGGTTGGACTAGATGACCCCCGGGGGTGCCTTCCAACTCCACAGTTCAACGATTCTAGGATTGCCCTTCTTGAAAATGCATCTCTTCATCTAACAGCATCTAAATGGAAGAGCTAAAAGGACCTTTTATTAATCTATATCAGGGGTCAGCAAACTTTTTCAGCAGGGGGCCGGTCCTCTGTCCCTCAGACCTTGTGGGGGGCCGGACTATATTTTGGGGAAAAAAATAATGAACGAATTCCTATGCCCCACAAATAACCCAGAGATGCATTTTAAATAAAAGGACACATTCTACTCATGTAAAAACACCAGGCAGGCCCCACAAATAACCCAGAGGGCCTTCTCGGTGGTGGCGCCTGCCCTGTGGAACGCCCTCCCACCAGAGGTCAAAGAGAAAAACAACTACCAGACCTTTAGAAGGCATCTCAAGGCAGCCCTGTTTAGGGACGCTTTTAATGTTTGATGGATTTCTGTATTTTAATATTTTGTTGGAAGCCGACCAGAGTGGCTGGGGGAACCCGGCCAGGTGGGCGGGGTATAAATAATAAATTATTATTATTATTATTATTATTATTATTAGGACACATTCTACTCATGTAAAAACATGCTGATTCCTGGACTGTCCGCGGGCCGGATTTAGAAGGTGATTGGGCCGCATCCGGCCCCTGGGCCTTAGTTTGGAGACCCCTGATCTATACAATGCATGGTTTTATTTCTTGTACAAATATTGCGGCACAAGGCCACCCAGCACTGCCAATATATGCAAAAGCCTGGCCCATTTAAGACTATGCAAAATGTTTCTTCTCAAGAGTGATGGAACGCACAGGTGGGGAGCGCTTATTTTTCGCGAGTCTTATATTACCTGTAAAGGGAATCTTTACATGGATTAATATGCCTCTGCTTAAAGACCTCCAAAGGAGGAGACTCCGCCACACTCCTTGGTAGCAAATTCCACTGCCAAACAGCTCTTACTGTCAGCAGTGGAATTTGCTACCAAGGAGTGTGGTGGAGTCTCCTTCTTTGGAGGTCTTTAAGCAGAGGCTTGACAGCCATCTGTCAGGAATGCTTTGATGGTGTTTCCTGCTTGGCAGGGGGTTGGACTGGATGGCCCTTGTGGTCTCTTCCAACTCTATGATTCTATGAATATATTATTATCCTGTTGAAGCTGCACTGTGTCTTTTCTCCTCCCAGGCTGTGATGCTTAATGGTCTGAACTTTTTTAAAATTTCTTTTACCTTTTTCATTAACAAATCAATTTATTTCAATTTATTCTTAAAAGAAACAGCACATCCAGTTTAAATAAATGGAACCGGGTACAGCTGAGGGGCAGGAACTTGTTTCCAGCTGCCTTCTCTCCCGGGGGCCACGATCCATGCAGGCCCCCCTCTCTTTCTCTCCTTCCTTCAGGCAAGGAAGCAGCTAAGGGCACATTTCAAAAGCACACAGAGAGAGGGCAAAGCAAGGGGCGTGGTCCGAGGAGAATCCCGGGGGCCAGGCGGAGAGGTCGGGGGGGGGGCACATTCAGCCCACAGAGCCTGAGGTCTTCCCTCCCCAATGCTTCAAGCGGGAATCCTGATTGCAGCTTGAAAATATTCAAAGAATCGTTGAGTTGGAAGGGACCCCCAAGGGTCCTCTAGCCCAACCTCCTTCAATGCAGGAACCCCAGCTAAAGCATCTTCGCCTCTGGGTTTTGCCAGCCCCCCAGACCCACTTACATTTCCGCTTGCAGGGTTTCCCCCTCCTCTTGGGTGGCCCTCGTGTGCTGCGAAGTCAGGAGGCGGAGCTGTTCGGAAACCGCCAGCAAGTCTTGGACGCTGGTGGAGAGCTGGTCCTGGAGCTCTGCGGACGGGACAGACCCACCCGCTTCGTTTCATTCATTTCTTGCGTTCCTATCGCACCTTTTCCCTCCCAGGAGCTCAAGGGGGCGGACGTGGCTTTCTTCCCGCTCCTCGTCTAATCCCAAACAACAACCCTGCAAGGTAGGCGAGGCTGAGCGGGGGGATCTGAACCCCGGTCCCCTCCCAGGTCCTAAGTCCGAGTTACCTGCCGGCTTGGGCGGACCTTCGCGAACGGCTTTCGTGAAAGCGGTGCTCTCGCTCCAAATCCCGGGAGTTTCCACGTCTGAAAAAGGACAGGAGGCACAACATTTGGCGGGGGGTGAGTCAGAATTAAGAGGGAGGCTGCAATTGAGTGACCGGGGGGGGGGGGGAGCTGCTGGACCGCTTTCCCCCATGAGGGCTGGCAACATGACAAGGGGGAAGGGGGGGGGCTTTCCGCTCCGGGTTTGTGTTCGGGGAACCCCCCCCCCGAGATGGGTGAACGGAAACCCCCACCTCTCTCCGCCACTGCCTGCAAGATGCTGTCCACGAAGGAGGTCCCAAAGCGGTGGGGGGTGAGTCGCCTGGGGGTGCAGGGCCGCCGCCTGGGGGCCGTGTCGACCACCTGCAAAAGAGCAGAGCTTTGGGAGTGTTGCCAGGATGCGACTCTGAAGGCGTTCTTCAGCTGCATTGCAAGGGGTTGGGATGGATGACCCTTGGGGGCCCCTTGCCAACTCTACCATTCTGCGATTCCATGACCCTTTCCCAGCAGAGGAGAGAGAGAGAGAGAGAGAGAGAGAGAGAGAGAGAGAGAGAGAGAGAGAGAGAGAGAGAGAGTCGCCTCACCTCTCCCTGTAGCGCCCGTTCGAGGAAACTGACAATTTCCAGGAGCTGCGTCTGAGCGTCGCCCATCTCCTGCAAGGAGCAGGCGCAGGCCTCCATGCTGGATCGGGTCCTCTCCATTTCCGCCTTTGCGCTCGCCAGCTCCTCGCCCACAGCCTCTCGCTCCTGCCTTTTGGGGTGGGGGTGGGGGGCAGGAGAGAGAGAGTCAGGACGATGTTGTTCCCTGCGCCACCAAAAGGAGGGAGACCCCCACCCCAACTCAGAGACTCTTTTTTTTGGGGGGGGAAGAGAAAGCTTCAGGGGTCTCAGAGAGGAACAGGCACTTACTGAAGGGCACTGTGGGCACCCTTGAGGTCCTCCAGCTGGGCGCTGCGCTCCAACAGAGTAACGAGGGTGGCCTTCAGTTCCTCCTCTGTCTCAGAGAGATGGCGGCGGGCAATTTGGTTTTCCAGATCTATAAACTTTCCACATTTAAGCAGTTTGGTTAGCTTGGCTTATTTGCATTTCAGACTGATTCGTATTATTGTACACCAACAATATGGTGTTATTTCTAATCGTTTCCAAGATAGAATAGTTGTACTGCTCTGAGCCACTTTATACTGCAAAAAACACCCCTGTTTAGACAAGTCTACCCAGGTACCTAGAAGGCGGAGCTATTTTCAATCCGTTTTAGCATTTTACCTCCTGTATGTTTTTAAAGTAGGGCTGTCAATCTCTCTCGATTTTGCTCAATTTTGTAAACTGCTTTGAGGGGTTTCTCCCCCCCCCCCAAAAAAATCAAGAGGTGTATAGATTTCACAAAATAAATAAAATGTTCTGAAGAAAGATGCGATTTCAAGAGGAATACAGGAAACTGCATTTCCCACTTTGTGGATGCCCCACAATCGTATCACAAAGTAGTTGTGTTTGGGGTTATAACTCAAGCACAGCTAGCTGTTGTTTCTTTTTGATTTCCAACGTCAGAGTGGCTGGCGAAACCCAGCCAGATGGGTGGGGTATAAATAAAATACAGTGGTGCCTCGCTTAACGAATGCCCTGCTTAACGAAATTTCCGCTTAACGAAAGGATTTTTCGAGCGGAGCTTGCCTCGCTAGACGAATGCGTTTTACGAAAAATTCGTCTAGCGAATCGTGGTTTCCCATAGGAATGCATTGAAATTCAATTAATGCGTTCCTATGGGCAAAAGAAAATTTTAAAAAAAAATTCAATGCATTCCTATGGGATTCGCTAGACGAATTTTTTCGCTATAAGAAAAGACCCGTGGAACGAATTAATTTCGTCTAGCGAGGCACCACTGTAATAATAATAAGATCTTGTCAATAAAAAAAAAATCAGTGTGGCAAATTTTTATTCTGAAAGTGTGGCCTGGAGAAAAAAGTTTGCAAACCACTGGCCTACACTGAGAGGCAGGCAGCTTCCGTTGAGCCCTAAAGGGACCTTCGCTTGAGAATAAAGATCCCGGTCCTCATGAAAGGCTACTTTCAGCAGGAAGCTGCCTTACCCCGAGGAGATGCCCTTGGGGACCAAACCTTGGATATGCTGCACGCTGAGCAGGCACCTGCTCCCCTTCGCCACCTGCCCCAGACCCGGTCCAGGAGCCGCCCCTCTCCGTACCTCCCGGCACTCGGCCGTCTCGCGAGCTTCCCGCTGGGCTTCGTCGCGCTCCTGCTCCGCCCTGGCCTTCTCCGAGGACAGCCTGCGTCAGACGGAACGGGGTTAGGAGGAGCCTGGGAACTGTAGTTTGTTAAGGGTGCTGAGCGCCGTTAGGAGACCCCCCCACCCGCCCACCTCCTGGAGCTACAATTCCCAGAGAGGCTTAACAATTGGTCCCTCTCAGGAAACTGCAGCTCTGGAAGGGGGGACGCTCGGCGCCTTTAAACTACAGTTCCCATGAAATTAGTGAAAGTGAGGGAGATAAAATAGAGGTTGTAGATAAGACAATGGTGTAAAATAAATATCGTTAGAAATTGATGAGAAATTAATCAAGAAGAAAGATTTGGATAGAATATAAAAGGTTAAGATGTAAAAGATACAGAAATAACGTAATATTAAAGTAATAATTAGAAAGTATATAAGATTTAGAGTTTACTAAAGAGGATATGTAAAGAATCGCAGAAGGAGGAGGAATGAGGAAGTCAATAGATTGGCAATAAGGGTTATAAGATGGAATTTTTTGTTTTTCACATTTTTCTTTTTTGTAGTTTTTGTATTGTTGTATCTTTTGTGTTTTGTATTTTTGTATTTTCTTCTTCTGTTTTGTATTTTCTAAATGTCTTTAAAATCCTAATAAATATATTATAAAAAATAAATAAACTACAGTTCCCACAATTCGGGGATGACAACATGACCCATAGTGCTTCAGGTGTCTGGTGTGAATGTGGCTCTGGGGGTTCAGGGTGTTGGACCAGCAGTGGGGAGACCCGGGTTCAAATCTGCACCCCTCTATAACATCCGCTGACATTTCAGCAGCTTCAAGCTTGATCTCGGCTAAAGAGAAGGCCCTGCCAGAACTACATACAGTGGGACAGAACTACATACAGTGGGACACCTAAAACCTGGAAGTTCTGGTTTTCAAACATTTTTCGGAAGCCGAACATCCGATGTGGCTGTCGGCTATTGTTTCCGGGGGCCCTGCACCAATCAGAAGCTGCGCCTTGGTTTTTGAACATTTCAGAAGTCAAACGGACTTCTGCAACGGATTAAGTTTTGCGCTTATGTTTCTGCTATTTATTTTGCTTTTTTTGTTTTTAAGGCTTTTTCGGTTAATTTGTTTTTGTGACTGTGCCGAACCCAGTTCAGCTACTGATTGATTGATTGATTGTGTGACTGCGGAAATGGATAAAAGCCCCTCCCCCCATCCAAACTGACTATCATCAGTGCAGGGAAGGAAAAAAAAGTAATTTAAATTTTTATCATCTACAACACTGTCTTATTCATTTTATTGTACAGTACATTGATTATTGCTTTCATTTTATGGATCAATGGTCTTGTTAGATAGTAAAATTCATGTTAAATTGCTGTTTGGGGGGTTGTTTTTAAAAGTCTGAAACGGAATAATCTGTTTTGCATTACTTTCTATGGGAAAGCACGCCTAGTTTTGGAATGCTTTAGTTTTGGAACGGACTTAGTATTTAGTTTGAGAACCAACTTACCACTGTATTGGATATATCTTTTTATTTACTTCTATTCATTAAATTTACACACTGCCCTTAATCCAAAGTACACAAGTCAGTTTACAACATTAAATAATCACTATATTATTGCTAGTTACAGGTAGGTAGCCGTGTTGGTCTGAGTCGAAGCAAAATAAAAAAATTCCTTCAGTAGCACCTTAAAGACCAACTAAGTTTATATTTTGGTATGAGCTTTCGTGTGCATGCACACTTCTTCAGATACACTAGAAACAGAAGTGTCAGACCCTATATATATACAGAGGGTAGTGGGGGTGGGTGGGAATGGGAATTATTGCTATTATTATAATATTTTTTCCTGCCCTTTTACCAAGGTCAGCTCACTGACAACAAACATTAGAAGCAGTATCATAGCACTTTAAGCAGTCCTGGCTCACCCTCCCCCCAAAAAAAAGAATTCTGGGAGCTGTAGGTTTGCTAAGGGTGGTGAGAGTTGTTCAGAGAACCTTTACCCCCCTCCCCCAGAACTACAATTCCCAGAGCAGCTTAACAATCAAACCTTCTTATTAAGATTTAGTTAAGTAAGTGTTATTATTGTATTGAATTTTAAGATTTAACTAGAATAGATTTAACTAGAATAGAACTGTATTTTGGGATAAGTATAAGAGATTTATAGTATTGGTAAGTTATTAAGAGTATTAATAAGTTTAGATAATTGTTAAAAAGATTGGAATCAAGATTGGGAAAGGACTAAGGAAGTAATATAAAGAAACGTAGTTGGGAGGGAAAGGAAGAAGTCGATCGAGATTTGTGATATAAGATTGAATTGATATTCTTTTTTATTGTAATGTTGGTATTGTCTTATGTTGTGTTTATTTTGTGTCTTCTTTTTTCTGTTTTTCTGTTGTGTTTTTATAAAATCTATCTATCTATCTATCTATCTATCTATCTATCTATCTATCTATCTATCTAAACAAACAAAAACAATCAAACCTTCTTTCTCAGGCAACTTTGGGGGCGGGGCCCTTTCACACCATGCATTTCAAATACTGTAATACCACTTTAAGCAGTCATGGCTTCCCCCAAAGAATTCTGGGAAGTGTAGTCTGTTCCGGGCGCTGACAGTCGCAGGGAGGTCTCCCTATTCCTCTCCCAGAACTACAATTCCCAGAGTTCCCTGGGAAGGAACCTCCCTTCTGAGCATCAAGACTCACCGCGCTGCTTCCTCTTGCAGCTGCAGGATCATGTCCTGCTTCTTGGACAACTGACAGGAGAGGATCTCCTTCTCCTCTTGCAGCCGATCCCGCTGGCTCTCGGCTGCAGCCGCCTTCTCCCTCACAGCCTCCAGCTCTGCGGAAAGAGTGCAGGGTCAAGCCAGGCTCAGAAACTCCGTTCCAAAACCAAGGCACGCTTTCCCATCAAAAGTAATGCAAAACGGATTAATCTATTCCAGACTTTCAAAAACAACCCCTAAAACAGCCATTGAACATGAATTTTACTATCTAATGAGGCTATTGATCCACAAAATGAAAGCAATAATCAACGTACTGTACTATAAAAGAAATGAGACAGTGTCGTAGATGATAAAAATTATCATCCACACAGTCACAAAAACAGTTTAACCAAAAAAAGTCTCAAAAACAAAAACGCAAAATAAATAGCAAAAGCATCAAACTTAATCCGTCCGTTTGACTTCCAAAATGTTCAAAAATCAAGGCACAGCTCCTGATCGGTGCACGCACCCCAGAAATAGCCGACAGCCGCGTCGGACATTCGGCTTCTGAAAAACGTCCAAAAACCAGAACACTTACTTCTGGGTTCTCAGCGTTTTGGAACCAAGGCGTTTGAGAGCCAAGGTACCACTGTATATAATAAGCTAATCACCAAATGACACTTTAAGCCTAGGTCGGACTGCCAAGAAACCGTTCTTTTTATGCCAGTGAAAAATATTATTATTATTCATTTCTAGACCCCTTTATTTATTTATTTATTTATTTATTTATTTTTACATATCAAAGTGGCTTCCATTAAAGCAATCCCAGAATAAAATAAATTCAAGCTTCAGGGAAAATATTTCAGATCCTTCTCGAAGGGACATTCTGCTCTCCCCATCCTTACTTCCCTGCTTCATTTATAGAGCTGCCCCATAGCAGAAGTAGTCTAGGAAGGCAGGATGGTGCAGTGGTGAGAGTGCCGGACAAGGACCTGGGAGATCAGGGTTCAAATCCTCACTGAGTCAGGAAGCCCCCTGGGTGACCCTGGAGTCAGTCGCAGACTCCTAACCTACCTCGCAGGGTCGTCGTAGGGATTGACTGCGGAGGGGCGTGAACCAAGAACTCCTTGGAGAAAAGAGAGGCTGTCAATTCAATGAAGCTCTTCTGCTTGCCTGCTTAAGAAAGCTGGAGGGCCCAGCCCTCCCTGGGGGAGGCCATTGGGAATTGAACCCAGAGCCTTCTGCATGCAAAGCAAGTGCTCTGCCACTCAGCTAGAGCCCAGAGTCAAGCCACTGGGTCCACCTGGCTCACTACTGTGTACACGGACCGGCAGCCGTGTCTCGGCCAACTTCAGAGTTGCATTTCATGGAATTCCGCCCAAATATTTCAGTTCCTCTTTTCCTGGCTTTGGAGAATTTTTCAGGTGTTTTATGCCACATATGGAATGTTAAAAAATTGAAACTTTTATTTTTACCCTACAGCTAAAGGATTTTGAAAGTTTTAGGGCAGGGTCCCCAAACTACGGCCCGGGGGCCACATACAGCCCGGGAGACTCTTTTATGCGGCCCCCGGTGACCCCCGCCGCAGCCGCCCGCTCTTACCGCCACGACACGGCGTGGCTGCCCACTTCCAACCCGGAAAAGTGACAGAAATAGCTTGTGCGCATGCGCCATTTCCAGTGTACTTCCAGGTCAGAGGAAATTTCTGCACATGCGCACAAGCTATTTCCGGCGCTTTCCAGCTCGGGAGTGTGCCAGAAATAGCGTTTGCGCATGGGCACGCATGGCTGTGTGCTCCCCCTCCCTCCGGCCCGATGCCAGGTAAGTTTGGGGACCCGTTTTAGGACAAAACCAAAGGAAGGTTAACGCATGTCCAAAAGTCCTGGACTCAAAAGGCCATGCCTCCCATCCAGCCCAGGCGAGAGATACACAGTCGATTCACCTGTCTGCAGGCGAACCTTGGCTGCAGTCAGCTCATTGCCCCGTGCCAAGGCTTCAATCAGCTCCTGCGTTGAGTTCTCCAGCCTCCTGCACACCTGCAGGCAGCAAAGGGTTAAGAAGGGTTAGGCAAACTAAGGCCCAGGGGCTGGATTAGGCCCAATAGACTTCTAAATCTGGCCCACAGACAGTCCGGGAATCAGCATGTTTTTACATGAGTAGAATGTGTCCTTTTATTAAAAATGCATCTCTGGGTTATTTGTGGGGCACAGGAATTTGTTCATTTCCCCCCAAAAAATATAGTCCGGCCCCCCACAAGGTCTGAGGGACAGTGGACCTGAAAAAATTTGCTGACCCCTGCGTCCGCAAACACCAATATAGAGATATTGTCAGAAGGACTGGTCTCATCTCAAACAGTCGTTGCAATTGAGGGGAGGACAGCCCCAAAATCTCGCCCCGGGGGCTTGGCACCACTTGCCCCCAGAATGGAGCTATAAGGGGGGGGGGGAACGGCACAATGTGGCATTATGGAGATATGGTGGAACCTCCATGTTCAGAGGCAGTCTACCCCAGAACACCAGGAACCAAGGAGAGGGCAAAAAGCCTTTGCACCGGCCAGTGGCACAAAGGGAGAAACAGGACTGGATCTGGGGCTGGGGGCCTGACCCAGCCATTTTGGACACACACCCTCCTCCCTGTTTCAGTTCCACCCCCAAGAGAAGACTTGCCTCTTCGTGCTGGGCGACCTCCTGCTGGGCTGCCCTCACCTTCTGGACCATCTGCCCCATTGTGACTCGGAATCGGCCCGCCAGGGTCCTCATGGCCTCATACTGGAGAGAGAGAGAGAGAGAAAGAGAGAGAGAGAGAGAGATTTAGCCCCCTCCCCCTGTTGGACAAGGCTGGCAAAGGGAGCCGGGGAGGCCAGGAGTGGAGCAGGACTCACGTCGTGCCGCATCTGCGCCCAGTTGCCCTGCAGGGCTGTCGCGAGGCAGGCCTCCTCCGCCAGGTGTTTGGCGTAGCCTCCGGAGAGATCAGACTGCAGAAACGAAAAATGGAAAAAAAGTGTGCAGGTGAAAGAGAGGAGCTTCCTTGTGGGGCTCACGGCAGAGCCGGAACGGGGTCTGGAAAGGGCAGCCGGAAGGAGCGTCACAGCAGCGCTAGGGGCTTTTGCGTCTTGAGGAGAGTAGAAGACAACACGACGGAAGTTTACTACAATTACATGGAGAGAGAGAGGATAAGGAAAAGTTTTCGCCCCTCTCTCGTAACCCTGGGAGATCCCGGACAGATGAAGAAGTAAAATCGGTAACGATTAAATAGGCAGAAGATATAGGTCGCAAGATACAATTTGAAGATTGGATAAAATGGTGGAAAGTCAATTTGAAATTTACGGATTGTATATTGCTGAGAGAAAATTCCATGAAGATGATGTATCGATGGTACACATCACCGGTCAAATTGGCAAAAGTGTATCAAAATGAAAAGAAAGAGTGTTGGAGGTGTAAGGCTGAAGAAGGTACTTTTCATCATATGTGGTGGGGTGTGTAAAAAAGGAAAACTGTTTTGGGAAATGATATACAATGAATTGAAGGAAATGTTGAAAATAACATTTGTCAAGCAACCAGAAGCCTTCCTGTTAGGCATTTTAGGTCAAGATCTGCCGAAAGAGAAGAGGACGCTATTTCTGTATGCTGCTACGGCGGCGAGAATTCTGATAGCACTAAAGTGGAAGACTGGAGAAATGCCAGCTAAAGAACAATGGCAAGAGAAATTGATGAACTGGCAAAACTGACGGACAGACTTTGAGAAAAAGACAACGGTGATTTTGAAAAAGGGTGGGAACCATTTATAATATACTTGCAGAAACAAAGGAAGACTGTTGACTTGATGGCAGGATTTAAATAAACACTCACATCTTTATTAACAAAGAGCATTGAAAACGATAAAGAAATAATATAGCGGACCTTTAGGAAACAGCAGAATGTACCGGTAACAAGGGGGAAGCAAACCAGAAGTGGAAGTTTGGGGAAGCCCAGGAGGGGAGGGGAGAGGGGAGGTAATATAAATGTTATTGATACGAGATGTATGTAATGATAAGAAAAAGAAAAGTGAATAAAAATTTAATAAAAATAAAAATAAAAAGACCATCACACAGCGCAGGGTTAAACTACGGAACTCCTTGCCACAGGAGGCGGGGATGGATGCTCTTTTTGAACTGTGTTCTCTACGTCCGTCCCTGTCAAAACCAGGGACTGTCAAAAGCAGGATTATTTTTTAAAAATAAAAGTCAGCTTGCAGGTGATTGCAATTCTGTACATTCTGTACATTGTACATTGTACAGATTGTACATTCTGTAGGGCACCACAGTTCAAGAAGGATACTGACTGGAACGTGTCCAGAGGAGGGCAACCAAAATGGTCAAAGGCCTGGAAACGATGCCTTATGAGGAACGGCTTAGGGAGCTGGGTATGTTTAGCCTGGAGAAGAGAAGGTTAAGGGGTGATATGATAGCCATGTTCAAATATATGAAAGGATGTCATATGGAGGAGGGAGAAAGATTGTTTCCTGCTGCTCCAGAGAAGCGGACACGGAGCAATGGATTCAAACTACAAGAAAGAAGATTCCACCTCAACATTGGGAAGAACTTCCTGACAGTAAGAGCTGTTCGGCAGTGGAATTTGCTGCCAAGGAGTGTGGTGGAGTCTCCTTCTTTGGAGGTCTTTAAGCAGAGGCTTGACAGCCATCTGTCAGGAATGCTTTGATGGTGTTTCCTGCTTGGCAGGGGGTTGGACTGGATGGCCCTTGTGGTCTCTTCCAACTCTAGGATTCTATGATTCTCTATGATTCTATGAATGGAAAGATCTGAGACCCTGGACGCCAGGCATTGGGGCCAGGCTGCCAGTGTCTCCTTCCCCGCTCACCTGGAGTGCGTTGGCCTCCGCCAGCAGGGTGCAGAGATGATGCCGGGACCCGCAGGCCTGCTCCAGCTGCCCGATGCGGTGGCTGGCGTGATTCCGGAACAACTCCAGAACGTGGTCTGCCTGCAAGGAGCGAGCGGAGGGGGAAGAGGAATCACACAGAGGATTTGCACACCCAAGACTTCCCCCTCTGCATGCAGAAAACCCCAGGATCAATCCTCAGCGGCGATTCCAGGTAGGGCTGGGAGAGACCCAGCCAGCCGGCGTGAGAGCCCAGAGAGCTGCTGCCTGCCAGTGCTGGCGATACTGAGCTCGATGGACTGATGGTCTGAACCATAATCGGGAAATTATGGTGCCCCCCATGTTTCCCCCACAAACAGAATGGAAAAGCTGGCAGGACCATCCGCCCACCTGCATCTTCCTCTGTGCTCAAGAGACCTGTGATATCGGAAAGCTTGCCTCTTTCTTTTCACCTACCCTGAGCTAAACTGGCTTTGTAGAAAAGAGTAACACCTCTTTTAAAAAAACGAGGTACTTTGCATCTATTTCAGGCATAGGCAAAGTCGGCCCTCCAGATGTTTTGGGACTACAACTCCCATCATCCCTAGGTAACAGGACCAGTGGTCAAGGATGATGGGAATTGTAGTCCCAAAACATTTGGAGGGCTGAGTTTGCCAATGCCTGGTCTATTACTCTGCAAGCCTATGTTCCTGTTTCAGTCCCTAAGAGATGTTTGACAGGGGAAGGGACTCTCCTTACCTGGGGGGCTTTTAAGCAGAGGTTGGAGGGCCACCTCTGTCATTCTAGGATCACCAGACCCACCCAAGTATTTCCGCCAAGAAAGAACCTGACATTGGGGTAACTTGGAGCAGTTTTTAACGGTTTGGATTTTCCCTTATACAAATATTGCTGTTATTCTTTTAACCTACAACTCTGTATTACTTTGCCCCCTGGTTTTTGGTGTCTACGGGTTCTTGTCCAATTGAATAAACAAACGGAGGTTGGACAGGCCCCCTGTCAGGGATCGCCCAGCTGAGACTCCTGGATTGTAGGGGGTCAGAATAGATGACCCCTGGGGGTCCCCCTTCCAACTCTACGGTTCTGCGATTCTACGCACCGCCTCCTTGGCTCTCAGGGCCTTCTTCCTTTCGCCCTCAATCCGGCTCCACCTCTCTCGGAGGCGAGAGATCAGGTCGGCCATCTGCTTTTGCTGAGAGAGAGAGAGAGAGAGAGAAAGTCAGGGACCCTCCTGCCAGGGGGTGGGAGGGAGAAACAGAATCTGTGCCCCCTCCTCCCTCCCCAGCCCATCGCTTGGGCCTCACCTGCTGGCTAAGGGAGCGACGGTCCTCCTGAAGGCGTTGGAAGGAGGCGTCCGCCGTCTCTCGGAGAAATGTGGAATCCCAAAGGCATCCTCTCTGCAGGCAGAAGGGGAGTCGGATCAACACACACATAAGCTATCTCGTCTTACGAGGAACAGTGTGGTGCAGTGGTTAGAGCACGGGACCGGAACCCGGGAGAGAGCAGGGTTCGAATCCCCCGCACTCGGCCAGGCAGCTCTCCCTGGGTGTCCTTGGGCCCGTCCTCCTTGCCTCCCCCCGTCCTCACCTACCTCTCTGGGTCGTTGTGGGGATTAAATGAGCAGGGCCAGGAGAACCTGCCCCCCCCCTTTGAGGAAAAGGTGGGATTTAAATGCAACAAACTGAATAAACCAGCAGTCAAACCCTTCGAGCGGAAGAGACGCACGACAGGTTTGGACTGCGAGGAAGAAGACTTCGTTGCCATCGGCATCACCGCTCAAAAATTAATTCCCAGCAGTTCAGGGTGGGAAACCAGCATCGAAGCTGGGGCCAGGGGCACCTGTAACCCTTCAGACCCCACCGCTCTCTGTCTCCCCTCACCCCTATTTGCATGCCCAGCAACCAACCAACCCACCATCTCGTCTGTGGCTGTGGCCAGCGTCTCAACCAGGGCACGCTGGTTCTTCAGAGTCTTTTGAAGGGGGTCGTGTCGCTTCCAGAGGGCCCCGTACATCTCGCGGTACAGCTGCACCTCCTGGGAAATGCAACAGTTATTACTAATAGAAGCAGGAGCAGCCGCACCACACAAACTGCTTCCAAGAGACATAGAATCATACAGCTGGAAGGGAGCCCCCAAAGGTCATCCAGTCCAACCCCCTGCTGCCACGCAGGAATCTCAGCTAAAGCATTCATGACAGATGGCCACCCAACCTCTTCTTATAAACCTCCAAGGAAGGAGAGTCCACCACCTATCGAGGGAGACCATTCCACTGTTGAACAGCTCTTACTGGGAGAAAGTTCTTCCCGATGTTTAGTTTTTTAAGCAAGGGAGTAGATGGCCAATTGTCAGAGATTCTTCGGCTGCAATTCCTGCACTGCAGGGGCTCAGAATAGATGTCTCTGGGTGTCCCTTCCAACCCTACTATTCTACCGTGTTTCTCATAAAATAAGACACCGTCTTATATTTATTTTTCCCCAAAAAACCCAACGGTGGCTTATTTTGGGGGGGGGATGTCTTATTTTTTTGAGCGGGAGCCGGCAACAGCGCACTGCGCCGAGCCCCGACGCAGTGGGACCCGGGGAGCAGAAAATAGTTTTTAGGCTGCCCTCCCATTTGCGTGCTGCTGGGGAGCAGAAGAAACGCTATGATCCAAGGAGCACGGCCACGTTGGCGGAGCAGGAAGCAGCCGCGGAGGGCCCGGCAAGAGGCGGCTGCACGGGAGCCGCTTCGGGGAGCGCAGCGCAGCGCGAAGAGCCTGGTGAGAGGCAGCTGCGGCTGCAGGTGAAGCCCATGATCTTCGTGGGCGCCTGGGGGCGAGCGCTCTGAGCGCTGTGGCGGCGGCGAAGAGGCGCCCGATCAGCCCGCCTCTCAGCTGATCGTCGGGAAGCCCCCGTCTCCGCAAAACACAGCGCAGGGGAAGCGCTGAGAGCGCCCAGGTGCACGGCTGCAGCGACAGTGATCCCAGCGGCTGCGGAGGTGGCTGTGGGCACGCGCCCAGCGCCAAAGCGCGGCGGAGACGGCCACTGCGAGTGGCATGAAAAGAAGGTTGCCAGCAAGCGCGCTGTTGCCTCTTGCCGGCTCTTCCGAAGGCGCTTAAACACCTTCCTTTCCTTGCCAGACCTACCCCCCCCCACTACGGCTTATTTTTGGGGTATGTCTTATATTTAATCAACTCGTGAAAAGCCTGCCATGTCTTATTTTGTAGGTGCTTCTTATTTTATGAGAAACACGGTATGTACAGTGGAACCTCGGTAGTCGAACACAGACTTCCGAAACCTTCGACAACCGAGGCTCAATGGACAGTCTGCAAAGCCCACAGAGAAAATGGAGAAGCTGTTCGACTTCCGAGGCGCGTTCGAAAACGGAACCATTTACTTCCGGGCTTTTGGCATTTAAAAACCGAAATGTTCGGCTCTCAAGACACTCGAAAACCAAGGTTCCACTGTACTTATTTTAGGACAGAGGAGTTTTATAGGAGAGCGCAGCTCTTCGGACCTCAAAGACCACTCTCCCGACATAGAGGTCCCTTTCACTCGCTCGCCAGATCCCCCAAACACAGGCACTACACACAAAACACACACACACACACATTCCCGGCAAAGAGACAAAGCCGGGGTCAGCGCCTGCTCTCCATGTGCAGCCAGGCAAGGCTTAATGCCCGCTGGCACGCTGCAGGATTCCGCTGCAGAGAGAGGGGGGGAACATGGGTTTGGCCACGTGAGCAACACAGTGTGGCGAGGGTGACCAGGCCGGCCAGCTGGCTCCAGCCCTCCCTCAGGAACGACCGGAGGACCATCTTTGTGTGACGCTTGAAGCAGCATAAAAGGCAGCGTGGTGCAGTGGTTAGAGTGCCGGACTAGGAGCTGGGAGAGACCAGGATTCAAATCCTCCCACTCGGCCACGAAGCTATATTAATAAGAATAGTTTACTATCAATATCCCGCCCATCTGGCTGGGTTTCCCCAGCATAGCTGCCAAGTTATCCCTTTTTTAAAGGGAAATTCCATTATGCTGAATAGGCTTCCTCGCGAGAAAAGGGAAAACTTGGCAGCTATGTTCCCCAGCCACTCTGGGCGACTCACAGCATATATAAAAACATTATAAAACATTAAAAAACAGTATCTTATACAGACTACAGTGGTACCTCGACTTACAAACGACTCGACAACCAAATTTTTCGACTTACGAATGGGGGTAATGGCCGCGCGCTTACGAATGTCTCGACAGCCGGAAAAAAAACGCGGCGGTTTTAGACAGGGATTTTTCAACTTATTAATTTTTTCGTTTCCAATGCATTCCTATGGGAAATCGCGTTTCCAATGGCGCTTTTCGACTTACGAATTTTTCGACTTACGAGGGTGCCTTCGGAACGGATTAAATTCGTAAGTCGAGGGACCACTGTATAGATGAGCCAATAAATTAAGGTTACCAGACGTCCCCATTTCCCGGGGGCAGTCCCTGGATTTACAAATCGGTCCCCTGACAAAATCCATTGAAGTTGAAAAGTGTCCCCAGATTCATTGGAAAAAATATCTGGTAACCTTACAATAAATCATCAGATAATAATAATAATAATAATAATAATAATAATAATAATACTCAAACTAGTCGCTGCCTCTCAACCTAACCTACCTTGCAGGGTTGTTGTGGTGATTACATGGGGGGTGGGCAGCCACGTACCTCCCCCTTGCGCTCCTAAAAGGTGGGCTATAAATGCCGCCCTGCACTGACCAAGCAGAAGCCGCTCTGACTTCAGTTGCGTGGCCTCCCTTGCCGGGTGCCGGCGAGATCTCGCAAAGCTTGTGCGGAGATCCGTGGCTGGGTGAGGCCTCCTCCTTCCCTGCCAGTGTTAGAAACTGGGACAGAAAAGCTAGGGGGGAAATGGCTTCTGGAAGCTGGGTTGTGGGAGCCGAAACAGAATGTCTAGTCGCCGTTATTTTTTTGGGGGGGGGGAATTGGCAACACTTTTTAATTGATCATTTTGATAAGCACGAATGAATATGCAATTCACGTAAGTGACACATTGTTAATATCACATTTCTAGCAAAACTTGTTAATACATGTTTAATTTGGTGTTGGCAATAAAAATATTGGTACCATACTTTACTCTTTCTTGATTCAGGTAGGGAGCCCTGTTGGTCTGACGCAGTCAAAATGTATTAAAAAATTAAAAAAATGTCCAGTAGCACCTTAGAGACCAACTAAGTTTGTTCTTGGTATAAGCTTTCGTGTGCATGCACGAAAAAAAATTGTGCATGCACACGAAAGCTTATACCAAGGGCAAACTTAGTTGGTCTCTAAGGTGCTGCTGGACAATTATTTAATTTTTTATCTACTCTTTCATGTTAAATTCCTTAACTTCGAGGTTTCAAAGCACCTACATTTCAGGAATCCTGGAGTGTCAGCCAGGCGCAAAAAAAATGGCCCCCAGACTTTTTGAGGCGCTCGCAAATGGAGAATCTATCTTTTGGCCCCAAATGCGCCTGGCGCCCTGCTAATTTTGGACCCTGTTCCCCGATTACCTCACTGGGCTCAGAGATGGGGGTCTGGGTGACTGCGTCCCTCTGATCCGCCGGTCCCACGCAGGCGGGCCACCTCTGGGAATCCAGGGCGTCCCGGATCTTCTGGGAAAGGGCTTCCACGATGATCTGGGTGCTGGCCAGGTGTTCCTCTAGCTCTGCCCGAGACAGGCTGCTCAGCTGGTCCCGAGAGCAGCTAGGAGGAAATAGCAAAGAGGCCCCCTGTGGTTTGCTGCATTGCAGGGGGCCGGACTAGAGGACCCTCAAGGGCCCTTCCAACTCTAGGATTTGGAGCCCCTGCTTTGCACGCAGAAGGTCCTGGGTTCAAATCCCGACAGTGCCAGGGCTAGCAGGGTGAACAGTCCAAGTCGGGGGGGGGGAGAATAAAAACCACCGCAGCAGCCTCATGTGTGCTGCTGGGGAAGAGGTGCAGCCAGGTGGCTGAACACCTGCTTGGCATGCAGAAGGGCCCCGGGTTTGCTCCTTCCGCTTAGAGATCCTGGAGAGCTGCTGCCAGTCAGAGGAGGCCATGCTGAGCTCGGCGGATTAACGCAGCCTGGCACTGAAGGTAGTTTCCAAGATATGCCACACAATCCCCGTCCCGCATTCGTACGGACCTGATCCTTTAGTGCAGCAGGACCCCTTTGCTGACTGCTGTTAAGCAGGCGACTTCACCATACTGTTCAATGCCTGCTAAAGCATTTGAGTTCAGACAAGCCTGGCCGAACGCTGAGAAATGTCAAGGTGAGCTTTAACCTGTTTTCGGATTTTTTGGTTTTGCTCATTTCCCCCAATCATTTTATTGTTTCATCTTTTCGTCAACTGCTTTGAAGGTTGTTGTTGTTTATATTCAAGCAGTGAAATAAAGAAAAAATAAATAATTTACATACATTTTTATGTAAAATGTACGTTTCCGAGCACAATTCAAAGTGTTGGTGCTGACCTTGAAAGCCCTAAATGGCCTCGGTCCAGTATACCTGAAGGAGCGTCTCCTCCGCCATCATTCTGCCCGGACACTGAGGTCTAGCACCGAGGGCCTTCTAGCGGTTCCCTCGTTGCGAGAAGCCAAGTTGCAGGGAACTAGGCAGAGGGCCTTCTCGGTGGTGGCGCCTGCCCTGTGGAATGCCCTCCCAACAGATGTCAAAGAGGAAAACAACTACCAGACTTTTAGAGGACATCTGAAGGCAGCTCTGTTCAGGGAGGCTTTTAATGTTTAATAGATTATTGTGTTTTATTTTTCTGTTGGAAGCCGCCCAGAGTTGCTGGGGAGACCCGGCCAGATGGGCGGGGTATAAATAATAAATTATTATTGTTATTGTTATTATTATTTTTAAAAGCCTTCTGTCTTTACCCTGTCCTGCATTTCAGGAAAAAATAGGTGTGTCCCTATCACTGCCCCCAGAGGCAGAACTGACGGCTGTGGACCTCTTCCATCCCCTCCAAGGGTGCTAAGCCTCTCTCTTTGCAAAGTGGAGGCGCAGAGGGGTCCTCTTTCTGCCCCCCCCCCCAAGCCAGACCTTCGAGACCCGGACGCAGCGGCTGGATGGGGCAATCCCCAGAGAAGACCTGGGGGGGTCTTAGGAGCTCTACTTACCGCCACAGCAGAGAGTCTGTTTCTGCTGTGTTGTCCTGCGTCAAAGTCCTCTCCTCCAGGGAGGTGTTCACGCCCGTCTCCAGGAGGCTCAGAGGCGACATTCCTGTTGCTGCCGAGACCAGAGAGACGGCCGCCTTCTTCCGCTGCCAGAGGACGGAGGCCACATTCACCGGCGATGTGTTGAGTCCCGTCTCCGGGATGTTCAGAGGGAAGATCTGGGAAGCAGCAGGCGACACAAAGTCTGAAACGATGCCATTATCCTTCTCCTGTCCCGGGTCGGAAGCCTCGTCCTCCGAGGATGCATTTGGGCTCGGAGGGAAGCTCCCGGCCGCTGCAGAGCCTGGGGGGACGCCGGTGCTCTTCCCATCTTGCAAGGCAGGGGAGGGGAGACTTTCTCTTTCGGGGGCTTCCAAAGTCAGGTTTGGCTCGGCCATCTCCTGTGGGTGGCTGTCTCGGAGCGAGTCGCCAGCCAGCCGTTCCTGGCTGGGCTGCAGAAGCAAAACAACAACAACGCAGGCTTCATAGGATGTTGCAGAAAAGTGAGAGCTGGGTTCAAATCCTGACTCAGCCAGGATGTTCACAGCAGAGGGTTGCCTACCGCACAGGGTTGGGTGAAGCTGAAATAGTTTGGGGTGGGGGGGGTGGAAATGCAATAAAAATAAATAAAACAGGTCCTTTTCGGTTGTGGCACCACCACAATGGCATTCCAGAAGGAGGTGATGAAATGCTAAACTTCCTGGACTGATTTTTATGATCCTGTGCTTCACTACTGAGAAAACAGTGCTCAGAGAGCAGCCTTGTTTTCACTTGTTTTCAATACGAACGAGAGTTTGACCAAACTGCGGGAGGCAGTGGAAGACAGGAGTGCCTGGCGTGCTCTGGTCCATGGAGTCACGAAGAGTCGGACACGACTAAACGACTCAACAACAAAACAACAACATTTCTTTAAGGCTGCCATTTTCCCGGACACTACTGGGATTTCAAAGGTGGAATTGACACCTGGGGGGGTGTTCCTTTAAAAAAGCTCAAGAATGTTGGGGTCTTCCTTAAAAAAGCTCAGCAACTTTTGCGGTATCCTGGTTTTTACTTTTTGAAACATGGCAAGCCTAATTCCGTTTATTCATTACATTTGCATTCCGCCTTTTCCTCCAAGGAGCTCAAGGTGGCGTCCCTAGCTCTCTCCCCCCCCCCCATGTAATCCCCACAACAACCCTGTGAGGTAGGTTAGGCTGAGAGGCAGCAACTGGCCCAAGGCCACGCCCCAATGCTCCAGCCCCTACCCCACACTGGCCCTCTTGCTTAGCTGCCTCGGCAGAGGGGGCTTGTAAAAGACAGAAAGGCAGGACAGACCATTTGTTACAACTTATTATTATGGCTGTGCTGTGAGGGAGCTTCTGGGAAGGCTGATTGAGAGGAAGCCAAGAGTAAGGTCTACATGCCTATGACGTGCCCCTACACTTTCCTGCACTGCAGAGGGTTGGACTGGATGACCTTTGGGAGCCCTTTCCAACTCTACCACTTCTTCCGAGGTGCCCTCCATCCATTCTACCGTAGCTTTGTGGGCATTGCATCATGTTATTACTACTACTAATAATAATTATACTCCGCCCATCTGGCTGGGTTTCCCCAACAGAAATATTAAAATATTGTTGTTGTTTAGTCGTTTAATCGTGTCCGACTCTTCGTGACCCCATGGACCATAGCACGCCAGGCACTCCTGTCATGCACTGCCTCCCGCAGTTTGGTCAAACTCATGTTTAAAATATAATAGTCTGTTAAACATTAAAAGCCTCCCTGAACAGGGCTGCCTTCAGATGTCCTCTAAAAGTCTGGTAGTTATTTTTCTCTTTTGACATCTGATGGGAGGGCGTTCCACAGGGCGGGTGCCACTACCGAGAAGGCCCTCTGCCTGGTTCCCTGTAACTTGGCTTCTCGCAGCGAGGGAACCGCCAGAAGGCCCTCGGTACTGGACCTCAGTGTCCGGGCAGAGCGATGGAGGTGTTTAATAATAATAATAATAATAATAATATATTATTTATACCCCACCCATCTGGCTAGCTTTCCCCAGCCTCTCTTGGCGGCTTCCAACAAAATATTAAAATACAATAGTCTGTTAAACATTAGAAGCCTCCCTTCAGATGTCTTCTAAAAGTTTGGTCTACTAGCCACTTTGCTGCTTGATAATTCTCTGCTTGGCCTCTGTTATTTTCTCCTACCGACAGAAAACCTACATAAGGACTCTCTCTATACAGGCTCTTGGATAGCTATAAGGGATAAAGGAGCAGTTTTTTCTTAGAACACCAGGAACACAACTTGTAAACAAGGGAGGTTTCCGCCCAGAAACCCCCTCCCTGTTTGTGACACGTGTCTGATGTGCGTGTGATGGGTGCAGGATGGGGAAAAGGGGAAACCTCTAAGTCAGAGAATCCTTTTGTTTGGGGCTTCTTCCTGCTTCTTCTAGGCCGGGGGGGGGGGGGGGGCAACTCCCTAGAGCAGTGGTTCCCAACAGGTGGTCCGGGGACCCCCAGGGGTCCGCGAGCTATGCCAGAGGGGTCCTCAAGATCCTATTAGAATAAAAAATATATTAAATATATTTCGTATGATAACAGATTTTTTGTTTTGGCCGCTTCCTGCATGAGCAGAGTCTAGCGCAAAACTAGAATTAGATAGAGGCAGTAGTTCTGCTGTATGCCGCAAGGACTACAAGAAACTTGGAGATAAGGCAATGAAAAAGATCCTTCCATTTGCAACCACATATCGGTGTGAGCAAGCATTTTCTTCCATGTGTTTCATGAAAAACAAATACAGTATAGGAATAGGCTCGACATGCGGTCGGATTTCAGAGTGAAAGTTTCAAGTTTGAAACCTAATATTTCAGAAATAATGGACTCAAAGGACAGATTTAACTCATCTCATTAAGAACTGAAAATTAAAACTAACTGTATACTGGATGGAGTACTCTGTTGTAACTGTAAAAAACGTATAAATATAAAATATAAAAAGCCTCTTAATTTGGCTCTCACTTTTTAATTTTAGGATTAGGAATTAATGGGGGTCCTTGTCACAATAGCGGCTTGATGAGGGGTCCTCGAGAAAATTTTGTTGGGAGCCCCTGCCCTAGAGACACAGAGCTAAAAACTGGCAGGGATAATCTACCCCCTTTTTAGGGGGAACAGGTCAAAATCGTTGCGCTTTTTTGAGGGAGGAGGGTGCATGGCAATAAGGTGGAGCTTTCTGGGGAGGGTGGAAGTCCTGTTGCAAGAGTCATGGAAGTGCTTCTTGGAGGCGGGGGAGGGACCAGGGGAGAAGAGTGCGGCCTAGTGGTTAGAGTCCTGGACGAGACCTGGGTTCAAATCCCCACTCGCCCCCCCCCCACGAAGCTCCTCTCCTCCCCGCCCAAGGAAGTTGGGGGTCTGGAGGGCGGGGGGGGGCGCAACCCCCCAAGAAAATCCGGGACTCACCGGCTCCATCCCGGGCGAAGGGCGCAGCAGGCACCGCGGCGGTGGAAACCGAGCGCCCTCGCTTTTTTTGAATGAAACCGCCGAGCGACGTCACCGGAGGAGGAGGGGCCAATGGGCGAAGGGTGCGTGGGAGGGGTCCGAGCTTGGCCCCGCCCCCTCGCTTCCCCCGCCCTCGCCTTTCTTTCTGCAAACGGTTTCAAGCGGAAGAAGATTTCGTGCCTCTATATATATATATTGTGCTGGGCGCAATATATTTCCCAGCCAAGCTGATTCGGCTCTTGTCCAAATGCAAATCGATTTGCATGAAAAATAATAAATAATAAGGATTACTTTCATTTTCAAAATGTATAATCGAAAAACAAGAGAGAACAATTCCCTCCCTGGGGAACGCGCTCCCGTCGGATGTCAAGGAGCTGAAGGAGGACACAACTTTCAGAAGACATCTGAAAGTTGTGGGTGTTTGACTTTTTATGGTGCTTTTATAATGTGCTGGAAGCCGCCCGGAATGACTGGGAAAACCCAGCCAAGATGTGCGGGATATAATCAATCAATCAATTATGATCAATTAATGGGCGGGGTATAACCAGAGAGCTGCTTAAATTGGGTAAAAATTAGACTCGGGAAAGGAGGGACGGGGAAGTCGAAGTTATTAATAAGGGTTTGAAATAAGATGTTTTCTTTCTTTCTTCTTTTTTATGCTTTTGTATTTTCTTCTATTTTCTATCCCCCCCTTTTTTCTTTTTCCAGTATTTGATTTTCTTTTACTGGAACAAAGAACGTTGCGTATATTTGTATGTTGAAAAATTGTCAATAAATATATTTGTTGCTGTCGTTTAGTCGTGTCCGACTCTTCGTGACCCCATGAATATATTTAAATATAAATATAATATATTTAAATAAATATATCATTTAAGAATAAAATAAAAAATAACCAGTTAATCTAGGGTTGCCATATTTCAGAAAAGTTGTTTAGCTTTACTAGGCAAAGGTGTTTTTCTTTGGGGGGGGGGTTTGAGCTTTTCTGCAAAAAAACTGGGGGGGGGAAGCTTATTTTAAGTTTCCATACATCCACACATTAATAGGATCCCAGCCCAGACAAGGTTCCTGGAAATTCCAGACCTATGCCGACCCTAACAATACGTAAGCTGCCCTGGATGCCTTTTTTTGGGGGGGGGGTTGTAGAAACACTCCAAATAAGTGAATCTGCCTTTTCTTGCTTGTGCGTTTCCCACTTTGGGCTCCTTTGGGAGGTAAAGGGCTGAGCAGCAACTCTGGAGAGAAATTGGGGGTGGGGGAATAAAAAGGGCACAGCCTTCTCGGAATTGAGATCTATTATAACCCTCCGTTGCTACCGTAACCTTCCATCGCCAGGTGTGCCGCAATGCGGGCTGCACAAAAGACGAGAACTCTCCACCCAGCCGCAGAGACCCATAAAAGACAGATTTATTGCTTGTTTCAGAAAAAGCACAGGGAGGGGAGGGGGGAGAGGAAGGAGGTTAGGAACCAGGGTGGATGAGAAGGTTCCTCTTCTTGAACGGAGAGAAACTAGGCCAGAATCTATTCTCCCAGGGGGAAAGGGGTTGGCACAGCTGAGAGCGCAACCTGAAGAGGAAGGGCAAACAAGCCCATCACGGCCCGTCTGCCTCTTGCATAGCGAAGGAATAGATCTATCTACGATTATTAGCCTCCTGTTAGACCAGTTGAGCTCAGGGTAAGTGTTGGTGGGGGGAAGAGGCAAGCTTCCGGATCCCACAGGACTCTTGAACAAACAGGAAGTTGCAGGCAGCCAGCTTTGCCATTCTGCGCTCCTGACCAACGCTGGAAAATTTGCCCCACTTGTCACCCTCGATCTCCGGGTGGCGGACTTGCATAGTGGGAGAATTCAGTAGGTGGGGGGTGGGGTGGCTGGCAAGGCGGGGGTCCAGCCTCCCTGCCAGAGAGGGGCCGGTGCTTTTTCGGCCCGGCTTCCTGAGATCGCTGGCGGCTTCGTTCGCCCAAAGAGCTGCCTGGAAGAAGCATTTCCTGAGAAGGTCTCACAGTGATTCTCGGGGGTCACCCGAGGGTGGCTGCTTTGGGCCTCTTGAGAAGAACTGCTGCCCCCCAGGAGGATGGGAGGGGGCCATTCAGCCCGGCCACGGCTGGCTCGAGGGCGCCACGAGGTCACAGTCAAAATCCGAAAAGGCGGCGGCCGAGTCCAGGGGGGTTTCCCGGGGGTTCCGCAGGTCCAGCACAACATCCACCGGCCGCTTCCGAAGCATCTCGGCGTCGAAGGTCATCCCGCGGAAAAAGAGGTGGCCACGGAAGTGGTGGAGGTAGCGAAGGCGCCGGTGGGGGTCCTGGCACAGGAGCTGGATGGAGAGAGCGGGCGGCGGTCAGAGGAGATGGCAGAAGCCCCCTGGCACAGACTGTTTGCCCACCAAGTGCAGAATGACGCGGCTCAGGACCACCTCTCCCCATATGAACCGCCCTGGAGCCTGTGGCCCTTCTCTACGGGGCAAGGGCCTTATTGGTGGTGGCTCTCTGTCTGGGGCCTGCTCCCTCCCGAGAAACTCACCTGGCACCACCATCATCATGAGGAAATGGGCCAAAACATTCTTCTTTACCCAAGCCTTAGGCCATTAGATAGTCTATGGCCTGTTAAAGGTGTGGGGGGACGGAAAGATATTGTGCTTAATAGTCATAATATTAATGTCTACACTGGCCAGCAGCAACTCTCTGGGGCAGGGAACCAGCCCTACCTGGGAAGAACAGTGCTCTGCCCACTGCTGGGAATCCCTGCTGGGGGGCTTCCCTGGGGGGTGTCTGGCTGGCCACTGTGAGAGCAGGAGGCTGGACTAGGTGGGACCCACATTGGCCCCATCTCCTCCCAGCCAGGCTCGGCTTATGGAGCCTCCAGCTGCAGAGGCAGTCTATCTCAACCCCCATGTCCTTAGGGGCACCTGGCCACTGTGAGAACAGGAGGCTGGAATAGACTTGGGCTTGATCCAGACGTAGGACTCTGTTTATATTTTTGTGCCCAGAGTGGCTGTGAATCTAAGTTTGGCCTCATTGAGGGGCAATACTTCAAGAGGAGTAGGAAAATGAGAGTATCCCTAAACATTTTTATTTTTTTTTTAGAAAAAAGCACTGCTTATGCCCATAAGATCCTAGTCCTTATGATCTCAAATGAAGGGCTGGTTTTAAAAAGTGCCTTGCACTGAGTCGCATCCACCCTGCTCAGTATCATTGCGCCAACTGGCAGCATGTGGCCCAAAACAACTGGGTTGGTGAAGGCCGGCTCAGATCCACGTTAAAGGTTTCCGAAGTGGGAATCACAGAATCAGAAGGGCCCCCCAACGGTCATCTAGCCCCACCCCCTGAAATGCAGGAATTAGACCGGAGTAAGTAAGTGACTGAACCCTTTGACCACGTGCAACACTTGAACTGTCCAAGTTTATGGTCCGTGCAATATCATATTTTAGATTTGCCCAAAGTTTACTATTAAGAAAAAAAAACCCGCAGCTCACCTCGCTGAGAAGAAGGCGGAGGCCCAGGCTGAGGGTGCCTGGGATGATGTAGTTGTAGCGTTTGACGCTCTCCAGCATGCTGACGTGGTCTTTCTCGGGGGCCACCGGGAACTGAAAGGAACGTGGGAGAGCTGGATTTCTCTCTGCCTCCTTGCATGTTGTCCATGCAGAAATGCAGAGTTCCCCTAGGATACCTGCCCAGCAAGTCGCCCTCCTTTGCTACCCACAAAGAGAATTTCACTGCTAGAACAGTTGATCCATGGAACTCACTGCTGCAGGAGGCGGTGAGGGCCACAGTCTTGGCTGGCTTTAAAGGAGGACGGGAGGAATTCCTGGAGGAGAGGAGCTACTGATGGCTTCTAGCAAAAACACTTCTCAATCCCAGTTGCCGGAAACCGCAGGCGGGGAGAACGCTTTTCTGCTCGGATCCTGCTTGTCAGCTTCCCATTGGGGCATATTTTTGGCCCCTGTGAGAACAGGGATGCTGGGCTAGGTAGGATCCAGCAACGGGCTCCTCTGATGGAACCTCCATGTCTAGAGGCAGTCTATCGCGGTTCCTAGTCTCTCTGAGGCATTTGGCCCCTGTGAGAACAGGACGCTGGGCCTGATCCAGCCCCAGGCTCTCCTTATGTTCTTAATGGAACCTCCATCTCCAGAGGCAGTCTACCTTCACAGGAGACAGGGAACATGCAGTGGGGTCTCTCTCGCCGAGCTACTTCACGGCCTTACCTTCCCAGTGGCCAAGGCATAGAGCAGGACCCCCATGGACCACCAGTCTGCCGCGTGGGCATACGGCCCGCCACTCAAGACCTCCGGGGCTGCAAAGAAAGAGGAGGGGAGGAGATATTGAGCCTTGCCAGGACAGCCCCCGCCCCAGTTTTCCACTGCACCTGGCTGCCCGGCCCCCTTCGCCTCCTTGACCGCCTGTACCCATGTACTGGAGGGTCCCACAGATGGTGTAGGCTCTCTCGCCCCAGGGCAGGTGGCGGGAGAGGCCAAAGTCAGTCAACTTCAGGTGACCTGCAGGGGAAGAGAGAGGGGGGGAGGAATAGGGCATTACAGCCTGGAGGGAGACCCACACAATTGGAAAACGACTTTATTTATAGAGTTAGAACAATGCCAAGTAAATATTTGGAGATTTCTCTCCATCTCCAGCCTTCCCACCCTCCCCTCCACGTGAACCATTTCGAATATTGTTTCATAATCCATATTTTGTATCTGTCCCTATTGTCCGTAGTGATTGTTACATGACAGGTGTTATTAAAATCCTGCTAGTGCTTCCATCTGCTTACAGTGGTCTCCTAAATAAATGATAAATTTCCCCCATTCCTAAAGTTTTTGTCTTCTTGGTTCCCGAGCTTTCTGCCATTTCGGCAGCATCCATCAGCTTGGTTTGCCATTCCTCTCTGGTTGGGACCTAGTTATTTCTATTTTTTGCAACTACATCCCACCTTTTCTTCCTCAGAGCTCAGGGTGTCCTGCACCAGGAGTTCCCAGGGCCGTGGCACCATTTACATAACAAAAACGACGACGGCAGAGATATCAAAAGTAGGGGGTCCGTGGCTTGACTTTTGAAAAACAGGAGCTCTGCAGCACCCCCCTAACTGGGGAACCTTTGGCACAAATGGTTATTCCCCCACAGCAACCCTGTGAGGTAGGCCAAGCTAAGAGACGCCCAGACATGGCTGAGTCGGGATTTGAACCCTGATCTCCCAAGTGTTAGTCCCGCACTCTAACCACTGAGCCACTCAGGTGGAAGTGTCTGCGGATTTTGGGGGGGTTTGAAGACGGGAGGTTGAGCACCCATCACACTGGATGTGCGTGTCGACTTTTAATTGCATTTTAACTACTTTTATTTCTCACATTGTCCTTTATGGAGTTACAGTTTTAAATTCTACAGGATGTACTAAAATAGAATAACAAAAGAAAGAGAAGCAATTAAAATGAAATTTACAAACCAAACAACATCTAGTCCCGTGGGTTACAATGGTCACAATAGGCAGGAAATTCATTCGAGGGGTCACCTCGCTGGCATTCATTTGTGTCTGGCACAGGATTTGGGGGGGGGCTATTATTATTATTATTATTATTATTATTATTATTATTATTACCACCTGCCTTTCCTTCCTGCCCCTCCCCCGCCCCGACAAACTCAGGGCAGCTTCCACAAAAAAAACATACATGAAAGATAACCAATAAAAAAGGAATTAAATTCTTGTAGAATTAAAGCAACATCAAAAGGCAAATCTATTTAGGTAAGAATAATATGTTGTCTCTCTGCAGGACATTCCGGAACTCAGTCCCTCCCCCTCCCCTGCCAGCCCAAGCGGGACACACCTTGTTCATCCAGAAGAATATTTTCCATCTGTAAAGAGAAGAGAGCAGCCCGGTGAGGTTGTGAAGGTGCCCTCCCCTCTGGCGGCACTCGAATTCAGACCAAGGTTTCGCCAAGTGCAAGGGAAAATCCCAGGGTTTGGGGTTGGAGTGGGGAGTGGGAGGCCCTTGCAGTGAAAAGCCCCCCCCCAAAGGCATCTCTCAGCAGGGCTGGGAGAGAGACCCCCCACCCCACCTCTGACACCCTGGAGAACGACAGCTGCCAGTCAGTGAAGACAATACTGAGCTAGATCACGGACCCATGATCTTAATGGGGATAAGGCAGCTTCCGATATTCTGTGAGGTAATGGTCAACCTGCCTTCCCCCCCCCCACAACGAAAGTCCCACTTAGGAGGGGGGGAAGGGGTGTCTCTTGTACCTTGACATCCCGGTGGACGATGCCCAGATTGTGGAGGTAGCCTAGGAGAAGGAAGCGTCATTCCAATTTTATTTTCCATCCGTGGCAAAAATTATTATTATTATTATTATTTGCTGTGATTGCTCCAAAGCATATGAAGAACTCTGCACCAGCTCAGAAGCCTCCCCCCCCCTTTTAAACGACTCACAAAAAGTCAAGCAGAGGCAGGACACAGGCTCAAATTAGTCCTACCCCCTTCTCATTTTCTTAAATCTCTAGGGCTTGCCCCATTGGTGTGGGGCAAAGAGGCCAGCGGTGGCCTGGGTGAAGTCTCTCCTATTCCACACCCCACCCCAATCCCCCAGCGGAGAAAGATTCCAGTAGGATTTCCTTGGAATGAGGGATAGGGGAGACTGCGATGCCTCGAGGGTCCCTGGTCTTATTTGTGCATATATGCAAGCTGAGCAAGAGGTGGAGGGGCTCACAGCAGGAGCACCCCAAGAGATATTGCTTCTCCAGCGGTCGAAGGTTTGGATCCAGCACAGAGCAAGCGGATTTCTGTATCTCCTCCTCCCAACTGAGCTCACACACTCCAAAAAAAAAACCATAGGCTTGGAGCAGGCATCCCCAAACTTCAGCCCTCCAGATGTTTTGGACTACAATTCCCATCTTCCCCGACCACTGGTCCTGTTAGCTAGGGATCATGGGAGTTGTAGGCCAAAACATCTGGAGGGCCGCAGTTTGGGGGTGCCTGGCTTGGAGGAAGGGCCCACCCATTAGCCCGGAGGAACCCTCTTGCAACCTGGATCATCGTTTGGGGAGCTGATGTGGCCAGCTCCGGCAATTGTCTTACAAAGAGATTCCTCTGACCAGCAATGGAATCATCTGTTAATAATAATAATAATAATAATAATAATAATAATAATAATAATAATAATTTATTATTTATACCCCGCCCATCTGGCTGGGTTTCCCCAGCCACTCTGGGCGGCTTCCAACAGTAAAATAAAACACAATAATCTATTAAACATTAAAAGCCTCCCTGAACAGGGCTGCCTTCAGATGTCTTCTAAAAGTCTGGTAGTTGTTTTCCTCTTTGACATCTGTTGGGAGGGCATTCCACAGGGCAGGCGCCACCACTGAGAAGGCCCTCTGCCTAGTTCCCTGCAACTTGGCTTCTCGCAGCGAGGGAACCGCCAGAAGGCCCTTAGTGCTGGACCTCAGTGTCCGGGCAGAACGATGGAGGTGAAAAGAGTTCAACCCTCACTCTGTACAGGACCCCCAAAATTAGAAGGGACTCAGGGCATCATCTAGACTGACCCCCCGTCCCGTTCCCAAACCCACAGCACTCCCTTACCAAGCACCAGGACCAACTCCGTAGCAAAGAGGCGGATGACGGCTTCGGCAAAACGCCCCACCGACTTCCAAAGGGTGTACAGATCCCCAGTGCTGCAATATGTGCACACTGGTGTTGCAGCAGGTGGGCAGAGAGAGATAAGAGGGGGTGGGAAAAAGAGGGGGGGGTGTTATTTAGCGTCTGAACAGAGCTTGCTAACCCCACTTTGCGCCTTTTACACATGCAGTGCATGTCCTTTTCCTCAGGCGCATATGCCCAGTATCTCAAAAGCACATTTAAAGCACGCACCCCGCTTCCAAAATATCCTGGGAACTGTTGTTTACCCACTTGCTGTGCTACAGTTCCCGGCACCCTTAAGCAACAACAGTTCCCAGGATGGTTTGGGGAAAGCCGTGTGCTTTAAATGTACGATGCGTCAGGTGGCTTCCTCCCAAAGAAGCCCGGGAACTCTCGTTTGTTCAGGGTGCAGGGAATCGTAGCACCGCGAGGGGTAAACTAAAGTTCCCAGGATACTTCGGAGCGAGGGAAGATGTGCTGGACGCCGTGCACACAGCCTTGAAAGCAGCCACCTGCTGTCCAGGTGTGAAGGCAGAAGGAAATTCAGGGTCCAGGTGGGGCTCAAGGGGGGGACAGAGGAGAGGGGGACCCGAGGTCAGGAAGAGAGACAGAGAGAGACAGCGGTGGTCCACCTCACAGGGTTGTTGTGTATGGCATTGTTTTAGAGTACCAGATTTACTCAAATGTAATGTGCAGTTTTTTGGCCAAATTACGCTGCAAAAATTAGGGTGCACATTAGATTTGATGGCGCATTAGATTCACATAAATATGGTATTTTCTTATACAAATATTGAGGCACGTGGTCATTTAGTGCCATCAGTATATGCAAATGTCTGGCTCATTTAAGGGCACCCAGAACCCTTTTTTTGCAATAACAATAACAATAGCTCACAGGTGGAGAATACTTTTGTTTTTACAAAGATACCGGGCAGCTCACCTATTTTAGTAAAGTATTACTAAAATAGTCCCTTTGTGGATCATATTATTTGAAATAGTAATGCCTTTAACGATCCCCACTGCAAATAATATTATTTGCTAAGGGAATCTTTGCACGAGTTAATACTTTATTATCCCTGTATCTTTGCCCTTTTGCTCTCCCGGGCTGTGACGCTTAATGGTCTGGGTTTTTTTTTTAGTCTTTCCCTTCTTTCCTTTTTTTTGCACTCTCTTTTTTTGTTAACAAATAAATTTATTTTATTTTTTTAACGGTGTGTTGGCGGGAAGCGGGGAAGGAGAGAGAGGGGTGTAGCCCCTGATCCTTGCACACGCGGGCATCGTGAGAGCCGGCCAATTCCTATTTCGAACGAGAATGGCAGGGGAGAAGCAGAACGCGCTCCGGGAAGAGTAAACAAGGAGTCACATGTGTGGGCAAAGGCTCAGCGGCACATGGCTGGACACGCACGAGGGTGGGTGGGGGCACAGGGTGGGGGGGAGAAGGGCGGTGGGGGGGCAGATCTCTACTCTAGCCGAGCCCCGCAGGGCAGATGGTCACTCACTAATAAAGAGGTGGCTACGGCCTTGCCAGCTGTCTCCCAGGCAATGCACAAAAGGATGGCTGACCTGCTTCTGGGGAACAAGAGAAAAGGGGAGTGAAGAAGGGAGCCCAGTGGGGGGGGGGCTTTGGGGGGGAGAGAGGGTGGCGGCGGAGGGGCTTATTGGATTGGGAAGACAAATCAACATCTTTGATAGGGGTAAACAGTGCAGCGGGAGATGGCAAACGACCGAAATCGATTCACGACAAATAAACATCAGTCCATTGTCACTACTATGGTATAAATGCACACAAACACAAATTTGGTGAAAGTAAGTGCCCTCTTGAAAGGTTCGGACTTTCGTCTCGATTCAAAAAGGCACCCAAAGGCCCATCTATCTTTCACTAAAAATGAAACACACACGTATAGATAATGGACACACACAGAGAGAGATTTGGTCTTCGGAGTGTGGTCTTGGAATGCACCCTCGGCATTTCGATTCAAAATGATGCTCAACAGTGCATCTCTCCACCATCAAAAATATATATAATATAGCTTCAAACATTTCTCTGATGAAAACAGAGACGTCGTATTCCATAATAATTATAATGATATTATTTATACCCCACCCATCTGACTGGGTTGCCCCAGCCATTCTGGGTGACTTCCAACATATAAAAAACATAATAGAACAATAAACATTTAAAAGAAACCTTCCTTATACAGGGCTGCCTTCAGATGTTTTCTAAAACTGGGGGTCACGTAACTCCCTATCCTCCAATATTTCTGCAATGAAAATAGGGACGTCCTAAGGAAAAGTGGGACATTCCGGGATCAAACCAGAAACTGGGACGTCTTCTGTAAATCCGGGGCTGTCCCTGGAAAATAGGGACACTTGGAGGGTCTGATATAAATATAGTCACGCACACACAAATTTGGTAAAAATCAGAGCAATCTTGAAAGGCTAAGTCTTCCATCTTGATTCAAAATTGCGTCCAATGGTACCCAAACATTAAACACCCAATATTCAACACAGCTAAATTCGCAGTGAAGGCTGCTCAACTTAGACAAGGTCACATGGACTCCCTTGCAATTTTAAGATTCTGGGATTTTTAATGTATGTTTTACTTACATTTATTTACCATTTACATATTTTGTGTTTTTATTTATAATTCTTATGCATACATTGTGTTTGTACGTAACTGTTTAGTGACCACCTGTGTTTGGGCGCCTTGTTAATAAAATTCAACTTGTTCTCTTTTTCCATATCAGGAGAAATGAATGTTTGATGTACATACAGTGCATTGGTTTGGACGGAATATTGCTAAATGCAGACTAATCGTTTTACCGGTGATTTGCTTATTGTACTGTTTGATTTATGCTGCGTTTGTGACGTCCCGTGATGTTGCCGCTATGTTATTGTTTGCAAGCAGCATAGAAATACAATAAATCAGCGGTTCCCAACAAAATTTTCTCAAGGGCCCCTCATCGAGCCGCTATTGTGACAAGGACCCCCATTAATTCCTAATCCTAAAATTAAAAAGTGAGAGCCAAATTAAGAGTCTTTTTATATTTATACGTTTTTTACAGTTACAACAGAGTACTCCATCAGTATACAGTTAGTTTTAATTTTCAGTTCTTAATGAGATGAGTTAAATCTGTCCTTTGAGTCCATTATTTCTGAAATATTAGGTTCCAAACTTGAAACCTCTTCATCTGTAGGCCTTTGTCATTTTAATGAACCACTTTTTAACCAACGGTCCATTTTTAACTACGCAAACTGTAGCTTCCGCGAAAAACAACGCTTTGTTTACAAACACGACTGTTTTGCAAAGAGGCAGCGCGCGCCAGGGAGGAGGGAGGGGAATGGAGAAGACAGGGTACCTGCGCAGTAGCGCACAAATGAAGCCGACGCGCGCAAAGCATCTTGGGGAGGTGAGCGTTAGTAGAATGCGCACGCTGCCTCTTTGCAAAACAGTAGTGTTTGTAAAGCGCCACCTAACGGCATACAGCAGAACTACTGCCTCTATCTAATTCTAGTTTTGCGCTAGACTCTGCTCATGCAGGAAGCGGCCAAAACAAAAAATCTGTTATCATACGAAATATATTTAATATATTTTTTAGCATCTTGCGGAACCCTCTGGCATAGCTCGCGGACCCCTGGGGGTCCACGGACCACCTGTTGGGAACCACTGCAATAAATTGAATAAAGGAACAAAGGCCTTGAATCTCAAGTCTTGCAGGGCATCCCCAGCAGTCCAGGACCCTCCCCCCCGAAAAAACACCCCACCTATCCCCATGGGACAAGATATTTGCACCCCCCCAGAGCTCAGGACCCACCTGAATGCTGACCTCCTCCTTGCACTGCTTGAGGCTGTCTCGGCGGAGAACCTCCACTTTGGGGAGCACCTGGAAGGAAAGAGGACTTTGAGCAAGAAAGGGAGGCAGAGGGCTGGCTGGGGGTCTTGGGGCACAGGCAGGGCACTCACCTTGACCGCAAAGACCTTCTCTTGTCCGCAGTCTAAGACCTTCAACACTGTCCCAAAGGACCCCTTGGCCACAAAGCCCAGGATCTGTAAGGATGAAGAGGGACAGGGCTTCAGGGGCAGACCACCAGCCATGCATGCAGATCCCAGGTTCGAGACCCAGGATCCCCAGCTTCTCTCCCCATTGCTGCCAGTCAGGGCAGACAACACTGATCAAGATCTGACCTCAAAATAAGGCGCTTTCCTATGTTCCTTAAAGGTAAAGGGGCCCCTGACCATCAGGTCCAGTCGTGTCCGACTCTGGGGTTTGCGGCGCTCATCTCGCTCTATAGGTCAAGGGAGCCGGCGTTTGTCCGCAGACAGCTTCCGGGTCATGTGGCCAGCATGACTAAGCCGCTTCTGGCGAACCAGAGCAGCACACAGAAACGCCGTTTACCTTCCCGCCGGAGCGGTCCCTATTTATCTACTTGCACTTTTTGATGTGCTTTCGAACTGCTAGGTTGGCAGGAGCTGGGACCGAGCAACGGGAGCTCACCCCGTCACAGGGATTCGAACCGCCGACCTTCTGATCAGCAAGCCCTAGGCTCAGTGGTTTAACCCACAGCGCCACCTGGGTCCCTGATCAAGATCTGACCTCAGAATAAGGCACTTTCCTATGTTCCTTACTAAATAATAATAATAATAACAGGTGGCGCTGTGGTTAAACCACTGAGCCTAGGGCTTGCTGATCAGAAGGTCGGCGGTTCGAATCCCTGTGACGGGGTGAGCTCCCGTTGCTTGGTCCCAGCTCCTGCCAACCTAGCAGTTCAAAAGCACGTCAAAGTGCAAGTAGATAAATAGGAACCGCTACAGCGGGAAGGTAAACGGCGTTTCCATGTGCTGCTCTGGTATGCCAGAAGCGGCTTTGTCATGCTGGCCACATGACCTGGAAGCTATACGCCGGCTCCCTCGGCCAATAATGCGAGATGAGCGCGCAACCCCAGAGTCGGTCACGACTGGACCTAATGGTCAGGGGTCCCTTTACCTTTACCTTATTATTATTATTATTTATACCCCGCCCATCTGGCTGGGTTTCGCCAGCCACTCTGGGCAGCTTTCAACAAAACATTACAAATACATTAAAACATCAGTTATTAAAAATTTCCCTAAACAGGGCTGCCTTCAGATGTCTTCTAAACGTCAGATAGTTGTTTATTTCTTTGACATCTGATGGGAGGGCATTCCACAGGGCAGGCGCCACTACCAAGAAGGCCCTCTGCCTGGTTCCCTGTAACTTCGCTTCTCACAACGAGGGAACCGCCAGAAGGCCCTCCTCGGAGCTGGACCTCAGTGTCTGGACAGAACGATGGGGGTGGAGATGTTCCTTCAGGTATAAATGGGTCTTTGGTTATCTAGATAGGTCAATAGTCTGCCTAAAGCAGCTTCCACCATCCCTATTTAAACCAGGCCTCCATTCGGAACCATGAGAACTAGAAATTTGCTATGTTTTTAAGGGAAGGGCCACTGCTCTCAGTGGTAGAGCGCCTGAAGAATGGCTGCCTGTCAGGCTGACAGCGCTGGGCTGGGTGGGCCAATGGGTTGAGTCAGGATACGGCAGCTTCCAGTGCTCCAAGGGGGAACGAGCCACCTCTGCCGTCCCCGGTGTGCGTACCAGCGAGAGGCAGGCTGGTGAAATGGTTAGAAAGCTGGACTAGGGCCTGGGAGAAACCAGGGTTCGGATCCACCCCCCACTTGGCCATGAAGCTCACTGGTGTGAGCCAGTTGCTGCCTCTCAGCCTCGCCTACCTCGCAGGGTTGTGGTGGGGATTGAATGAGGAGTGGGGGGAACGACTACATACAGCGCCTTGAGCATCTTCGAGGGGAAAAGGTGGGATATAATTGCAAAATAATCATTCCCCCCAAATCTGCTTCCTGAGACTCGCTTTAATTTCCCCAACTTCGAAGGGCACTGACCTTCAGCTGGCGTTGCCCCATTGGAGGCTGGACTGGGAATTCAGGCAAGAAGAGGGAGATGCACTGGGGCAGGGTCCTCTCAGCCCCCTCCTTCGCCAGCTGGGGCAGCTTCTCCACCACAGACCCCGACTCTCGCTTCAGGGGGTTCCTGCCCGCCAAGGCTCGCTCCAGGCCCAGAAGGGTGCCACCAAAGCTGGAGAGGAGGTTCTTCCAGCCCCGTGCCCAGGAGGCGTCCGACATGAAGCTGGCACCATGTCCCTGCGGAGGAGGACGGGCGTGGGGCGAGGCCCCAAGGAAAGTAAGGAGCAGGCAAAAGGGACAGGCTTTAGTAATAGCAATAGCAATAGCAAGGAACTTATTGGAGCTGAATGCCAGAAGATTTATGACAGGTACCGTAGGAGAAAGCCCTGCTCCACGCAGTGCCTAGTTAAACTCTGGAACTCCCTGCCACTGGAGGCAGAGATGGCCACCAACTTAGATGGCTTTAAAAGAGGATTGGACAAATTCATGGAGGAGATGGCTATCAGTGAGAACAGGACGCTGGATTAGATGGGCACTTTTTGGCCTGATCCAACAGTGCCTTCTTATATGAAAAGCTGGGATTCCTGCACTGCAGGGGGTTGGACTAGATGGCCCTTGGGGTCCCTTCCACCTCCACAGTTCTAGGATTCTATGACAAAAACAACAATCCAAACGGCACAGATAATTCTGAGGGCTTCTTGGAGCCCCTTTGAGGTTTCCTGCGTGCCTGTATTTCGCTTTATGACAATGTAAATTGTATGTAAAAGAAAAATAAATAGATTGACATTCAAGTACAGTATGAGCTTTATAGAAGGAATGCTTTTAAGATACACACAGGACAGGGGTAGGACACCTGCTATGCTTGCAGAAGGCCCCAGGTTCAATCCTGGTGGCCTGTCCAGGAAGGACGGGGAGAGACTCCCACCCCCTGGGACCATGGAAGGTTGCTGCCAGTCAGTGTAGATAATAATGGGGAGGCTGGAGCAAAGGTCCTTGTGTTCCCGAACTACCCTTCCGAAAACACGGAAGTGGCAGGGTGCAAAGACAATGACCACAATCTCTTTGGTGGGAAGGCGGGATATAAATGTACTGAACTGATTAATTCACAGCAAGCGGGGCAGAGGGGAATCCCAGCAATGGGGGGAAGAGTTTCTGAGAATACCCTGCCCCATAATGTCCATTTGCTGTTTCTAAGACAAAGAAGATCTTCATACTTCATGGGAGAAGGCAGCTCATAAAATACCCTGGTCCCAAACGGTTCCCTTTAACATGGTAACCAGTTTAGGAAAAACAAATCAAAACCTTTCAGAGGCAAACTGGAGTCCATTACACTTTGACTAAGAATGGAGTCTCAAGGTCTCCTTTTCAGGAGGGGCTGCAGCTGTTTGTGCCCGGTGCTGTTCCCAAAACAGTCTCCCAAGGCAACCCCACAGAGAATGAACTACAGCAGTCCAGCCTGGGCAAACGGTAGCCAAGCCTGTCTCCTTCCAGAAGTGCTGGAGCTGGAGCTAAAGCTGAAACTACACACAAATTCCCTCTAAAACGAGATGCTGTAGATCCAATTTAGGCCCCAAATTGGTAGAATTTAATTTATCCGCAACACCACCCTTAGAGCAGCAGTTCCCCAACTGGGGGGTGGCGGCAACCCTATTCCCAGACTTTGAAAAGCCGGTCTCACTAAATCAGGCATCCCCAAACTGCAGCCCTCCAGATGTTTTGGCCTACAACTCCCATGATCCCTAGCTAACAGGACCAGTGGTCGGGAAAGATGGGAATTGTAGTCCAAAACATCTGGAGGGCCGAAGTTTGGGGATGCCTGCACTAGATCAAGTTCATCCATTGAATACATTTGGATTTTGAATAAATCTGCAGTCGCTGAACAAAAGCCTTGTCCAGAATAGTGGGTTGCACGATGCTTTTTATAGGGTAGAGGGCACTGGGGTGAATTTATTGTGTGTCTCCCCCCCCCCAATTTGGGGACTACTGCAGTAGTGCTACAAAGCCAGAGGCTGGTGGGTTCCTAATATTTCTTTTGGGGATCGCTGTCTTGAGGAATGGTTACAGGTAGGTAGCCGTGTTGGTCTGGATCGAAGTAAAATAAAAAAATTCCTTCAGTAGCACCTTAAAGACCAACTAAGTTTTTATTTTGGTATGAGCTTTCGTGTGCATGCACACTTCTTCAGATACTTCTTCAGAAGTGTGCATGCACACGAAAGCTCATACCAAAATAAAAACTTAGTTGGTCTTTAAGGTGCTACTGAAGGAATTTTTTTATTTTACTTGTCTTGAGGAAGATGAAGGAATGTGGAGCATCCTCTGGCAGAATGAGGCGGTATAGTCCTGAGACAGCGGCGGAGCCTATATTACATTTCAGGCAGCAAATAATAGGTGGGAGGGAAGGAAGGAGAAATGGGGGGGGGAGGCTACAAGGGGTTGCTTCCCCCGCCCCGAACTCTCTGCGCCCCGCCCCCATCCCCCCCCCCCGGCAGCAGGCTCCTTTATTCCTGGGCAAGCTGACTTTTCCCGAAGCAGCTCCTGCCGCTGCCTCGCCTCCCTTGCAGGGCTGTCGTGGGGATCATGGGGCGAGGAGGGGGAGCCACGTGCTCCGCCTTGAGCTCCTTGGAGAAAGAGGGCGGATAGGGACGTCCACGCAGGCAGCCCACCTCGCAGGGCTCTCGGGGGAGAGGCCCAGGCGAGGGCCTCTAGGAGGCGCTCTGCACGTGCCCAGAGGATCTCTCTCTCTCGCTCCGGCAGGGAGCCTTACCTTGAGCATCCCGGCGGCCGGCGCCTGCTGCTCCGGGGGCGCCCGGTCCTCATCGGGGCTGGAGCTGCCGCTGCTCCCCGCCACTCCCATGATCGCCCCGCTGCTGCCTTCGGCCCTTTAGCCCATCCGCCCCATGGCCAGCCCCGCGCTAAGCCGCCTTACGTAAGCAGCGCCGCTAAGCCGGATCGCGCAGCAGAGACCCCCTGGCCCCGCCCAGCCGTCCAAGCCACGCCCCGTAGGAAAACCGCAAGCCCCGCCCTCCTTAGCATTGCAAAACGCGGCCGGCCTTCTAAGTCACGCCCCTCATGCAAAACGTGTCGCCCCAACCGTCCTATCATTATTCAAGCCACGCCCCTCATGCAAAACACGAGCCCTGCCCTCCTCGGGTTGCAACACGCAGCCCCGCCCCTCATGCAAAAACAAATCCGCTCCAGCCGCCTCCTTATTATCCAAGCCACGCCCCTTATGCAAAACACAAAAACTGCGCTTCTCACGATGCAAAACGCAGCCCCGCCCTCGCCCTGCAAGCCCCGCCCCTCGCGCAGAACAGATCCACCCCCGACTTTATTATTATGCAAACCGCGCATGGTAACATTCTCCCGGATGAGTATTTCGGGTTGCCCACCCTCAATTCCTTATTCCCCGCCCCCGTATATATTTTATTCCACCCCGCCCCCATTATTATCTTCATTATGCAGGCCACGCCCCTTATGCAAAATAGAACCCTGCCTGAGCCCTGAGACTCTTATTATGCACGTCGATGGAGCCCTTGTCCCAGGGAAGGGATCTGATTGGTCTCAGGAGGGCCGAGCCCCACCCCCTCCTGCATAATGCATCAAGCACACCTGGGACCTCTCCCTCCCAGGGACTGGTACCCAGAGCATCTTTCGGGGCAGATGAGACCCTGGATTACCATGCATTTTTTTTAGTCTTCCACCAGACATAGAGCTCTCCTTAAATGTTTTTCCAGTGCCGCAAAAGAGGCCCTGGTATTATTAGCCTCTTCAACTTTCTTAAGAGGGTCCCAGGTGGGAATAGCAATAGGTGGGGTGCAAGCCCAGAGTGGGATGGAGTGGCTTAGGGTGCCCCTTTTCTGCAGACCACATACTCCTTGCGTCTGAAGAGGTGGGCTGATTAGCCAAGGGGGACTGGCCAGTTTTCCTCCTAGGTTCAGTCCCCAGAAAGGGCTGGGCTTGACCCTGAAGAGCCATTGCTGCCAGTCAGTGCAGACAATACTGAGCTGGATGGATCAGCGCTCTAACTTGGCCTTTAGCAAGCTCTTCTGAAATTTACCCATGTGCCCACTCGACTCCTCTCATTGGCAAAATTGGCTACAGGGGTCACATAATACCTATTCTGCGTTTGTAAGAACCTGGTCTTCTGGCACTGCAGCACCTTGACTTTGGAACTCCCTGCCTCTTGACACGAGGCAGGCACCTTCACTGTACTTTTTTTGGACACCTGCTAAAAACACTTTTGTTTAAGAAAGCCCACCAAGATGTTAAAAAATGGTCTATGGTTATTTCAACTTTTCAGAAGTTGTAAAATATGTTTATTTTTCTGGATAATTATTTTTCTTTTATAATTATTTTTCTTTGAGGTTTTGTGTTTGTGTTTTTAACATTCCAGTGGTGTATCATCTTAATGAAATAATGTACCAGAGCGAGTCAGAATCGTAGAGTTGGAGGGAACCCACAGGGCCATCTAGTCCAACCCCCCGCAATGCAAAGGGTGCTTCCATGGCTGTGTGGGGGGGGGTTCTTAAAATCAAGCTTTGCTCAGCAGAGAGGAACTTTCACGCATTTGGCTCTGGGTGCTGCTTGCCTGTCCGCCTCTGCTTTTAACATTCTGTGTTCCAATGATCCTTCGATGGATGTTTGTCTTCCCAAAATGCTGCTGTGAGCAGGAGTGAAAGATTTTAAGAGCAGCTTTCCATATGAGGGCAACCCACTGGGCCTGAACCCAAAATAATTCCTCATCTTAATGTCTGCCAGGCCTTTCTATCGAGTCCCCTGGAAGTCGCCCACGGGTCACCTGCTTTGTTGGCCTCATTCCACACCCTCCTCAAGCGTTTCTGCCTGCCTGGAATTTGTCCTTAAACTCCGTTAATGACTCCTGCCTGCCTGGGATGGAAGACAGGTACTGCGTTTGTGTGTGCGCGCAAAGACTAGCCTGCTGTCTAAAGGTAAAATGTAGAATCATAGAACCATAGAGTTGGAAGAGACCACAAGGGCCATCCAGTCCAACCCCCTGCCAAGCAGGAAACACCATCAAAGCATTCTTGACATATGCCTGTCAAGCCTCTGCTTAAAGACCTCCAAAGAAGGAGACTCACTCCACCACACTCCTTGGTAGCAAATTCCACTGCCAAACAGCTCTTACTGTCAAGAAGTTCTTCCTAATGTTGAGGTGGAATCTTCTTTCTCAGGCATCTCCAAACTTCGGCCCTCCAGATGTTTTGGACTACAATTCCCATCATTCCTGACCACTGGTCCTGTTAGCTAGGGCAGCGTTTCTCAACCGCTGTTCCGCGGCACACTAGTGTGCCGCGAGACGCTGGCTGGTGTGCCGCGACGTGCGGCGACGAGAAGGGCGATTTGCATTGTCACGTGCCTGGCGGCCGCCAATATCCAACACTGGCCCGCCGGAAAGGAAGCCGGCCGGGTCACGACGCGGGGCGAGTGCAGCTCTCAACAGCCACCACCACGGCCTTGGATGTGAGAGGCGGCCGGCGGCTGCTGCTGCTGCTGTTTGTGTCGCTCTCGCTGCTCTTGCTGGCGGCGCCCGGGGCTTGGTCGGCGCGAGGCCGCGGGCCGACAAGCAGAACAGCCTCCGGAGGGCAGCCAGCAGCGTCTACGAGGGAGTGAGCGGCCTCTTCGGCGAGGAGCACGTGCGCGCCCTGCAGAAGGTGAGGCGCCTGGCCTGGACTGAGGAGGGGCAGGCCCGTTGCTCCCGGGGAGTCGCACGGGTTCCAATGGATATTTTTACAGGACAAATCTTTATGGCAATATTTCTCCTCCTCTTTCCCAAAGCTCAGTGCAAACGACTGGAGGGTGGTTTTACTTTATATATAGTCAATATAAGCACAGAGTTAAATTTTTTAACTTTTTTAATGATGGTGTGCCTCGTGATTTTTTTCATGGAACAAGTGTGCCTTGGCCCAAAAAAGGTTGAGAAACGCTGAGCTAGGGATCATGGGAGTTGTAGGCCAAAACATCTGGAGGGCCGCAGTTTGGGGATGCCTGTTCTTTCTTGTAGTTTGAATCCATTGCTCCGTGTCCGCTTCTCTGGAGCAGCAGAAAACAACCTTTCTCCCTCCTCCATATGACATCCTTTCATATATTTGAACATGGCTACCATATCATCCCTTAACCTTCTCTTCTCCAGGCTAAACATACCCAGCTCCCTAAGCCGTTCCTCATAAGGCATCGTTTCCAGGCCTTTGGCCATTTTGGTTGCCCTCTTCTGGACAACTTGCATTTGTTGCATCACCCTTTCTGGCCTGTGACCCCGCCTACCACTAGATTGCTGCCAGTCTGGCCCCTGACACATTGCCCAGAAAAGATTATGGCCCCTAGGTTTGATAATAGGCTCCCCAGGACTAAGTTCAACTCCAAATAAGCTCAACTCCGGTCCGCTGTATTTAACAGGCCAAAGTGAGCCATCACTGTGAATTTCAATAGGTCTCCTCTCTGTAAGTGTTACAGCTGCATCCCATTCAAGCTGGGAGTGTGAGGATAGAGGCCAGTTTTGAAACGAGTCCCTGTGGGAAATGCCAGTGATATTTTAAGGGCCCCAGAGAGTAGCAGTGTAGAGCCCGCCTGGTCTGGGATCAATAGCTTTGGTGAAAGCCCAAATTCGAGCCCTGCCAGCCGGAATAATTTGAGAGAAGAGTTGGAAGGGACCCCAAGGTTCATCTAGTCCAACCCCCTGCAATGCTCGGGCGCAGCAGGGCCCTGCAAAAGGAAGGTGGCGCAGTGCAACTGAGGAAGGGCCCCCGATTCCCCTGCTGGCTGCCCAGAGAGAGAGTAAAGACAAACACACACCCAGCTCCAAATGATAAACTCTCTTATTTAAACTCTGTTGCCCTCCCGTTTCCCAACAAACAATGCATAGAGCAGCGGGCGGACAGCAGGGCGCCCCCCCACCCAGCAATCACGCCAAGGCCAGCGCAAGCAGCCCTGGTCATCGTCCCGTGGCGCCAGGCCCCCAGCTCCTGCGGGGTGACACTCCGGCCACAAGGCATCTGGAGGGCTGGGTCCCTGGCTGTGGCCGGACTCGCTGGGCGCCTGTACATCCCATGTGCCGCAGGGAATTTGGTCCCTCGTGGCAGAGGTGCCCTCCCTTGCCACCTTCTCTCTTCTCCCCGGCCAGCGGGGCAGCGGTGCAGAGGCCTCACTTGCGCCGGCTGAAAATGGACTTCTTCCCGGGGACCTTTTCTCCGACGCTCAGGCCAATGAGGAGCCGGGCCTTTTCATCCTCCTCCTGCTGCTGAATGTGGCCCTCCAGCTTGCCCTCTTGCTTGCCCCGGGAATCGTTGCCGCCCGTGGCCGGCTTGAGACGAAGCTTCTCCTTGATGACCTGCAAAAAAAAAGGGGCACGAGAGGAAAGGGGGGGGCGCTTGTCTGCTCTGCTCTTTAAAAGAAGGTGTGGGGTGAACTTTGGGGTCTGTCCCCTATGCTGCTGCTGCTGGCTGGCCAACTTTGATTCCCGGTTATTGCAGGGGGTTGGACTAAATGACCCTTGGGGTCCCTCCCAGCCCTACAACCCCGTGATCTTTTAGCTGCACTTCCTGCGTTGCAGGGGGTCAGGCTACATGACCCTTGGGGTTCCTTCCAACTCTACAATCATAGGTGGGGTGGGACGACGTGCCTGCCAATCACCTGGCATAATGGTGTCAGGGGGTGTGGCAGGTGGGTTGTCCCGCCCACCTGCTGACACTTGAGACTGCTGATAAAATATAGCTGCAAGGGCTCTTCGTGTGCTTTTATGGAGAGCCTCCAGCTCTAGAGGCAGTCGATCTGGATTCCTAGGTTCTATGGGGTGTTTGGCCACTATGAGGACATGGCACTGGACTAGATCAGCCTGATCCAGCAACCAGGCTGTTCTTATGAAACTGACCCAGAAACTCCAGCGGGTGCAGAATGCCGCGGCGAGGCTCCTTACGGGGTCCCGGCCGCGGGATCACATTCATCCAGTGCTTTACCAACTGCACTGGCTCCCGGTGGAGTACAGGATCAGGTTCAAGGTGCTGGTTTTGACCTTTAAAGCCTTATGTGGCTTAGGACCCTCGTAACCTATGGGACCGCCTCTCCCGGTATGCCCCACAGAGGACATTAAGGTCCACAAATAATAACATATTGGAGATCCCGAGTCACAAGGTGGCTAGGCTGACCCTGACCAGGACCAGGGCCTTCTCAGTACTGGCCCCGACCTGGTGGAACGCTCTGTCCCAGGAGACTAGGGCCCTGCGGGATTTGTCATCTTTTCGTAGGGCCTGCAAGACAGAGCTGTTCCGTTTGGCCTTCGTACTGACGCAGTCTGACCCCCACGGTTACCCTCCCCTAAGGTTTTATTTCATAATAGTTTTATCTTATTCGTAGATTTTTAATTTTAAAATTGAATTTTAACATTGTATTATTCTGTTGTTTTAACTGAATCGTTTCTTTTATATTTGTGTTGATATTATTTGTTGTTAGCCGCCCTGAGCCCGGTCTTGACTGGGAAGGGCGGGCTATAAATAAAAATTATTATTATTATTATGGTCTTATAAACCCTAAGAGAGCTGCTGCCGGACAGTGTAGGCAATACTGGCGGCTAGAGGAACTCAGCAGAAGGCCGAGTCCTCCGTTCCTAGAAGGCCACCGGAGGCTACTAGCTGCGACGGCTGTATGCCACCCTCAAAGGACCCTATTGTAAGGCTCCTTCCTAAGCCCCGACAATCTTTCGAGCACAGGCCTGGCAGGCAGAAGGTGAACCAGAAACTACCCCCCCCTTGCAGCCTTTGGCCCATCCCATGCCCCTTCCCCACTCCCCCGCCAGCACCCACCCTACCTGGGCCACCAAGGCCTTGCGGCTGTCCCGCTTCACCGCCATGGCAAAGTCCAGCCACGTCCAGGTGTTGTTGTGGTATTCCAGGCAGGGCAGCACCAGGTTGAGTTCGCCCCAGTCCACACTGTTCTTCTCCCCCTGGGGAAGAGGGTGGAGAAGCAGCAGGTCAGGCCATGTCCCGGGGGGGGGGGCAGGGACGTCCTTCTCCTCCTCCCCCCCCCACGCTCCCTGCACCCTAGTCCCAGGAAACGGGGGCGCCCAAATACCTGAAGGATCTGGGTGGGGTTAAGGCGGCGGCAGACACAAGCCGGATCCTAGAGGTTGTGTGGGCATCGCCCAGGGTGCCATAGCATCCCATTTGGGGACAGAGAGAAGGGAGTTCTTCACGCAGCTCATGGCTAACCTATGGAACTCTCTGCCACATGATGCCATAGTGACCACGACGGTAAGGAAAAGCCGTGCTGCATTCATGGCCACCCCTTCCGCGCCAAAACCCCAAACCCAGGACAGCTGGCTGACCTTGTAGCTCACGCAGAGCGGCACTTGTGGGATCTTGATGTAGATGAACGAGTTATTCATCGCTGCCCTTTCCTTCATCTTGTCGATGTCGTCTACTGGGTACTAGAACCACAGAATCATGGAATTGAAGGACTGGAATCACAGATAAAGACTCCTCCCGGGCAGGTGGCCACCCAACCTCTGCTTAAAAACCGCCAAGGAAAGAGAGCCCACCACCTTTATTTTTTAATTTATTACATTTATTAAACTTGTATACTGCCCTTCATCCGTAGATCTCATAAAAATAAGAGATTGAAGCACAGAATATATAATAAAACAAAGAAGAAAAAACACACAAAAAACCTCTCCCCCCCAACACATTTTAATGGGTATTGGATGTAATCAGCCAAATTGGCCTGGTTGAAAAGGAACATTTTCGCCTGGCGCCTAAAGGTGCGTAATGAAGGCGCCAAGTGAGCCTCCCTGAAGAGAGCAGTCTACCTTCCAAAGGAGTCCATTCCACTATAGGGAGGGAGGAAGGAGTCCGTGTTGGGAGAAAGAACCAAGGGGTCCCATCCTGCCAGCCAGGTGGGCAGCGTATACGTAACACAACACAACACAACACAACATAACGACCCTCCTCCACACCCAGCTCAACGAATATTGTTATTTTTAATAATAAAATTCACTGTGCATGGCTGTCCGGTTGCAACCAGCACATTGGGGCAAGACCAACGCCCGCTGCCCCCAGGTGCTCTCACACCCCACGCCCCACAAAACAAGAGGGGCACGTTACCTCCGGCGTTTTGCGGAAGGAGCGCCTGACCCCTGACGTCCGGTTGAGGCCCTGAGCCATGCCCTTCCCCGTCCCCAGGGAATCTTCGGAGACCATGAGCTGCCGGGGCTTCACCACTGGCATGCCTGCACGGGGCAGAAAGAGGTGCAGGGTGGGCTCCCCACGGCACACGCACACATAAAGCCTTGTCCCTCCCCAGTGAAGGTGGAGCAGAGGGAGAACACGGAATCGCTCAGGGGTGCGGCAGGCAGCCTCCTCTGCGGCGACAGGAGCTGGCCACAAATTTATTTCAGTGTCTGGGCAAGCGCCAGGTGACGGCAAAAGCGCACTGGTGGGAAGAGGGCGTTCACCTGCGGAGGCCAGGAGGAGCTCACCTGTCGTCACCAGCTTGGACTTGTCCTCTTCGTCGCCCACCTCCTCCTCCTCCACGTTGCGTCCCGGGAAGAAGAAGCCCATCATGCGGTGGAAAAACTGGTGCGTCAGCTGGATGGTGAGGGGCACCACATTCACCTGGCCGGGGTGGGAGGGGCAGTCAGGAGCCCTGACACATGGAGCCTTGCGCCCCCCTCTCCCACCCCCTTATTCTCCCTCGCATGATGTCCCTAGACTGCCTGGACACACAGCAGAGCAACCTCCGAAGGGATCTGGAGGCGGGGCGACGGTGAGTGGTCAGAGGGAGAAGAGGGGGCAGAGGGGGAGGGGGAGGTGTCAGGAGCTGAAGAAGGAGCAGGGCTTCGTGAGCAGGAAGGGCTGGGGCAGAGAGCAGTGCAAAACCAGAGGCTGGAGAGGAGGGGGGGGGCAGGAGGCAGAGAGGAGGCAGGCAGGGGAGGCAGCCAGGGGGTCTCTCCCTCTTGCTGCAACCAGCTCCCTTCCCCTCTGGTCCCCCAGAACCAGAAGAGGTATGAAAAGGGAGGAGCAAAGAGAGACAAGGAAGAAGAGCCTTAGGCTGCTGGGGAAGGAACTGGGAATCATAGAATCCTAGAGTTGGAAGAGACCACAAGGGCCATCCAGTCCAACCCCCTGCCAAGCAGGAAACACCATCAAAGCATTCTTGACATATGCCTGACAAGCCTCTGCTTAAAGACCTCCAAAGAAGGAGACTCCACCACACTCCTTGGCAGCAAATTCCACTGTTGAACAGCTCTTTTTTTTTTTTGAAATAAAAAAAAACTTTATTTCGTATTTTATAATTACAAAACATGTATCATAGATCATAAATTATATATCATAATTACAAAACAAATCATAAGACATAAATCAGTAAGGTAGAGGAGAAGTAAAAGAGAAAAGGGGGGGGAGAGAAAGAGAAAGAGAGAGAGAGAGAGAGAGAGAGAGAGAGAGAATATGGCATATATATATACACCCATGCATATGGGATGTGTGTACATATACATGTACATATACATATGGTACCAGATAGAAACAACACATACATAAATATAGAAATATAATACAGATAAAAAAAGCATTTCCTATTGTTTGAACATCACTTCCCTTTGTCAATTCTTCCTTAGCCTGCTTTATCTCTGTCCCCACGTTATCTACTAAATTGACCTTTCCTCCATTTATTATCCGTTTGTTATTCATCCTATATGTATTTTACTCGAAGCATATCACCAAATTTGTATTTATTGCTCCGTGTCCGCTTCTCTGGAGCAGCAGAGAAAAGGAGACGTCTTGGGGCAAGACCTATAGGGAAGTGATCCTTGGAGGTTTTTAAGCAGAGGTTGAATGACCCTCTGTCCTGGATACTTTAGCTGAGATGCCCGCATGGCAGGGGGTTGGACTGGATGACCCTCAGGGCCCCTTCCAACTCTGCAATTCTGTGATTCTATGATCACTAGACCTGCACTGTCTTGGTTTCTTTGAATAAAGAATTAACTTCAATGACACTGGTGGCTCATGACAACTGCATCCCATGGCCCCTCTCTCTCTCCCATGCGCGCACACCGCCGTCTCACCTCAAAATGCTCTTTGATAGAGATGCCCCCCACTGGCGGCCGGACTTTGCTGAAAATCCGCAGGGCCAGCTGGCGCCCGGACTGACAAGCGCTCTGAGGGCGGAGGACCACCTGCAGGGGGCAGACAGGGCAAGGTGGCCGCAGTCACAAATGTTACACCCCACCCACTCAAAAGAAGAGGCTTTTTCATCATAGGGAAAGCAGGGGGGGGGGGGAACACTTCCGCGCATGCCCAGAGCATTCATTGGCGGAGCCTGCACAACGGCCCCAAGCCTTTCCACCTTCCAGGTTGGGCAGTGGGGAGCCCAAGGGGCCGGGAGGGGAGTGCTGGCTCTGCCCCCCCACCTTGTAGACGGCGTTGGGGAGGAGGTTGTTCATGGTGACCCATCCCAGCTCCAGGAGGTGTTCGGCCGTGTCGTCCGACTTGTTCACCTGAGAGAGAGAGAGAGAGAACCCTGACCATGGCAGCATCTGCTGTGACCCCCGCTCTCCTCCGTGGGTTCCTGCATTGCGGGGCGTTGGGACAGATGACCTCTGGGGGTCCCCTCCCCACTCTACCGTCCCACCTTGCTGTACAGGAAGCGCTGCAGCTCCAGCTCAGCAATGCCCAGCTGCCCGTCCTCCTCCGTCAGGCGCCACCGGGCCTGGGCAAAGTAGAACTCGGTCCGGCGGGCCACCCCCACGTCCTCCAGCTGCTTCCGCAGCTCCATCTTGTTGGCCCTCTGCAGCTGGAAGTCCTTGAAGCACCTGGAGGGAAGGGGCGCAAGGTGAGGAGATGGGGGGGAGGAGGAATAGGGACACAGGGAGAGATTGGGGGGCTGCCAGGGACGTTACGAGAGGCAGAACCGCAGCTGTGCAAGGAGCGCCTCCATTTCCCCTTTCTTTAACTATGTTAATGACCGAAATCAAGACCTCCTTATACCAAGCGCTCAACCGTCTCTCTCTCTTTTTTTAAAAGCAATTTATTGAATTTTCCAAAATAAACACACAAAAGACAATAAACAAAACAAACATTCAAAAAACAAATACCCCCACACCATTATCTTTTTAACAATTCTTCTCAATTCTCTCATTCCCCATGCTCTGCCGAGCTTGACTTCCCTCCCTCCCCTCATTTGGTTTTCTTTTCAGCTCTTATCCCGCAGTTCCTTTATTTCATCCATTTAAAGTCAATTCGTAGGATTTATTTCAGTCCTGCAAGTGTCTTTAAACTTCTACAGTTCTTTCCCATATAGTCCACAAATTTACTCCAATCTTTTTGGAACCTTGTTTCCCCCTGGTTCCGGATCCTGCTAGTCAGTCTTGCTAATTCTGCATAGTCTATCATTTTTGTCTGCCACTCTTCAATCGTTGGTAATTCCTGAATTTTCCATTTTTGGGCTAATAAAGTCCTAGCCGTGGTTGTCGCAAACAAAAATATTATATGGTCCTCCTTTGCAATCTCTTGTCCAATGAGTCCTAATAAAAATGCCTCAGGTTTTATGGGGAAAGTATACCTAAGAATCTTTTTCAGTTCATTATAGATCATTTCCCAAAATCTTTTAACTTTTTCGCATTTCCCCAAGCGCTCAACCTTCTCAGTGGAGAGGTTGCATTATGTTTGAACGTTGAATGTGTAGATTATGTCTGAAGTCCACTGAAAGAACGGACAGCATTCGATGTACTGCTGGGTAAGTGTTTAATGCTTCTGGCATTTGTATTTGTTAAAAAAAATATGTTGTGAACTGCCCTGAGATCCATGGATATAGGGCGATATACAAATTTAATAAATGAAGAAATAAATAAAAGCCAATAAGTATTGGGTTTTTTTTTTCTAAAAACATCATGGGGCTCCCAGGTTCAGAGGCAGTCTACCTGCTCAGGATAACCAGAGGAATAATAATAATAATAATAATAATAATAATAATAATAATAATAATAATAATTTATTATTTATACCCCGCCCATCTGGCTGGGTTTCCCCAGCCACTCTGGGTGGCTTCCAACAGAAAAATAAAACACAATAACCTATTAAACATTAAAAGCCTCCCTGAACAGGGCTGCCTTCAGATATCCTCTAAAAGTCTGGTAGTTGTTTTCCTCTTTGACATCTGTTGGGAGGGCGTTCCACAGGGCAGGCGCCACCACCGAGAAGGCCCTCTGCCTAGTTACCTGCAACTTGGCTTCTTGCAACGAGGGAACCGCCAGAAGGCCCTCGGTGCTGGACCTCAGTGTCCGGGCAGAGCGATGGCGGTGGAGACGCTCCTTCAGGTATACTGGACCGAGGCCATTTAGGGCTTTAAAGGTCAGCACCAACACTTTGAATTGTGCTCGGAAACGTACTGGGAGCCAATGTAGATCTTTCAAGACCGGTGTTATGTGGTCTCGGCGGCCGCTCCCAGTCACCAGTCTAGCTGCCACATTCTGGGTTAGTTGTAGTTTCCGAGTCACCTTCAAAAGTAGCCCCACGTAGAGCGCATTGCAGTAGTCCAAGCGAGAGATAACTAGAGCATGCACCACTCTGGAGAGACAGTCAGTGGGCAGGTAGGGACTCAGCCTGCGTACCAGATGGAGCTGATAAACAGCTGCCCTGGACACGGAGTTGACCTGTGCCTCCATGGACAGCTGTGAGTCCAGAATGACTCCCAGGATGCGCACCTGGTCCTTCAGGGGCACAGTTACCCCATTCAGGACCAGGGAGTCCTCCACACCCGCCCGCCTCCTGTCCCCCACAAACAGTACTTCTGTCTTGTCAGGATTCAACCTCAATCTGTTAGCCGCCATCCATCCTCCAACCGCCTCCAGGACCTTCACTGCCTTCACTTGCCCCTTGTCCCTCATACCTGATGAGGATATTAAGCTCTTCGCTTTCCTGCTGCAGTTCAGCTTTCTCCCGGCTCAGCTGCTCCTGCAGCTTCTGGTTGTGGTCCAGGAGAGACTCGTTCCGGCCGTCGTCCTGCAGCGACTGGAGGAAGGAAGGAAGGAAGCAAGCAAGCCGTCACGGTGCGCCTGGGGACGTGGGGTCTTGCGGCTCCCACCGACCTGCTCGCCCCGGCTGCCTGCCTTGGAGAGGCACGCAAGGCAGGTCAGCCTGGCACACGGGGGGTTGAAGGGAGCGAGAGTCACCTTCATGACCGAGTACATCTGCTTCTCCAGGTGGCGGATCTTGGCCACGTGCTGGCGGACGGCCTCCTGCAGGTGCAGGATGCTGCTGCGCTGCTCCTCCGGGTTGCTGGAGATCTCCAGCTGGAAGCGGACGCGCTGCTTTTTCTCGCTGTGCTCCTGCGGAAATTGAAACGTGGAACGGGGGGGGGGTGTCTCGAGTCATAACCTCAAGTACAGGGGTCTCGATCCAGCAGGGTGGGTGGTCAGATGAGAAGGACCCTGCTTTGCTTGAGACCCTGGAAAACCGTGGTTTCTTGTCCTTGGCTTAAGAAACTGCGGCTTGCTTTAACTACAGCTTGCTGAACCCAAAAGCTTAGCTTAGGTTAGCCGTGGTTTGTTCAGCTGCCCCACCTGAGGTGCAAAACAAACCAGGGTTTTATTTTTTGGGGAGGTGGGGGACTAACAAACCATGGTTTGTTTGCTTGGCTGTGGGGTGGCTTGCAGGGTAATCGGACAAAGCGTGGTTAGAACAAACTGCGGTTCAGTGGCAAGTGCAAACTATAGGCATCGAATGGAGCTGGATGCTGGGCGACTTGTTCACACAATGCATGGACTGTGGAACTCTCTGCCACAGGAGGCAGTGATGGCCACCAGATTGGAAGGCCTTAAAAGAGTAGACAAATTCCTGGAAGAGGAAGCGGCTACCAGTGGCTACTAGCTGCCATGGCTATCCTCTGCCTCCGTGCAGTTCTGAATACATTTGCTGAATACATTCCCAGGATGGGAGAGGGCCCTTGTGCTCGAATCCTGCTTGTGAGTTTCCCTTGGGGGCACCTGCTCAGCCTCTGTGAGAGGAGGGAGGAGGCTGGATTTTTCGGAACCTCCTGCTCCAGAGGCAGTCTACCTAGATTCCATGGGGTATCCGGGCTCTGGGGGGACAGGAGGCTGGCCTAGGTGTGCCCCCCCCCATGGCCTGATCCAGGAGCCTTTTCTTACGTTCTTACAAACCACACTTTAGCACTCTCCGGAAACGCAGGCAATGTAACCATTACATATACCCCACCTACTACGATTTCTGATGCAAACAACAACAAGCCAGTCCCCAATATGTCCCCCCCACCTTGCGCTTGGGCTCCACGTGGAGCAGGAGGTTGTTCACAATGTCGAGGATCATGGCGTACTGCGCCGGGTTGGTGGAAATCTCCAGGTCGTGGTGGATGAGAGTGAAGGTGTCCGCAGCCCCTGGAGGGTGGGGAGTAAGAAGAGGGCAGAAAGATGCCCCCCCAAAGTCCTTCCTTCAGAACCACGAGGACTGGAATCTTGCTTTGTTTTAAAGCTCACCGCTCAGGGACGCAAAGGCAGAAGGGTCCCTGGTGAGATCTCTAGGGAGGCCTGGGGGAAAGGCTGGAGAGCCTTGGCTGCCAGTCAGTGCTGGCAATACTGAGCAGTGGAGCAGCGGCTCGGCTCAGGGTAAGGCCGCTCCCTCTGCCCCCTGGCACGCCCACTGCCCGCCCCCACCTGCCAGGCCCTCTGCTTCTCCTGGCTCTCCCCCCCCCCCCGCGTGCGCACCTTCCTGCTTCTTGAGGAGGTCCTCCTTCTCAGGGTGGGCCGGGGGCTCCGGCGGCTTGATCTCGGTGGCCAGCTCGGGGTTGATGTCGTGGCTGTAGCTGATGTAATACATGCGGCAGCTGCAGCGTGAGATGATGCGCTGGACCTGCTGGGTGGGCTGCACCTCGTGGGGCTGGTTCCAGTCTGGTTGGGGGGCCAAGAGTCGCAGGTCAGATTGCCAGGTGGCCCTTCCCAAACCCCTGCCACCCTCCCTGCCAAAGGAGGCAGGCACTCGGCTCTCCGGCTGGCTGGCCTGCCTCTTCTTCTCTTGGCGCGCTGACCTGTGGTGGTGCTGACCATGCCGCCCACCGCCTGCCCGCTCTCCATCAGCTCCTGCACGGAGTCCAGGCTTCGCTGGCGGTGCTCCTCGATGTTCTTGACCTGGGGGTGAGGGAGGCAGGGAGCAGGGGTGAGGGAGAGGGAGGAAGGGCAGTGCTCAAAATCCGCCAGGCGCCAGGCACATTTTGCCCCTGGCTATCGGCCGCCTGAGACCACTTCTAAAATGGGCAATTGATCTTGGGCACAACATAGAATTGGAGGCATGGGAAAAATTGTGGCAGGAAAATCTTTAAAGGAAAACGTTATGAAGGTGATCTATCGCTGGTATCTGACCCCGGTCAAAGTAGCCAAAATGTATAGATTACAAAACAAGGCTTGCTGGAAATGTAAAATATCAAACGGAGAATTTTTTCATATGTGGTGGGGGGGTCCCAAGATACAAACTTTTTGGGAAGCGGTCTATAACGAACTAAAAAAGATACTTAGGTACACCTTCAAAAAAAAAAACCAGGAGCTTTCTTATTGGGGCTGTTAGACAATGAAATTACAAAAATTGACCAACGATTTTTCATGGATGCCACAGCGGCCGCGAGGCTACTAATTGCCCAAAAATGGAAGTTACAAGAGGTACCTCAGATTATGGAGTGGCAAACGAAGCTACTAGATTTGATGGAAATGGCCAAACTAACCTATAGAATAAGGGATCAGGGTGACGAGAAATTCTATAGAGAATGGAGTAAGTTTGTAGACTATGCAAGGAAGAACTATAAAGGAATGAAAACGTTGGCGGTAATGAGCTAAATCCTACATTGTTGATTATAAAAAACAGTTGAAATACGCGAGAAGACAGAACTAGTGTACCTGCTGGGGGGTGGGGGGGAAGTCTGAGCTGGGGACAGCTATGTATTGTCTGGATTAATATGTATTGCATAAGTTGTTAAAAATGGAAAATTAATAAAAATCTAATGGTAAAAAAAAAGAGAGAGACCACTTCTTCTGGCAAGGTGTGTTGTTGTTGTTGTGGGGAGCAGCACCCACCTCTAGCCAGAGCTGCACATCTTCGTGCTCGGAAGGGCTGCTCTCGGTGGTGGCAAAGTACTGCATCCCGTCCAGCAGGCAGGTCCAGGAGGTCTTCTGCTTGAGGGTGTCCCCGTACCAGGCGGGGTGGTGCTGGCACTGGAGCAGCTGAGCTTTGGCGGCCGAGACGATCACACAGCCCTCCGTCTCTGCCCCGCGGAGGACCATCTGGGGGTGGGGGGGGGAGGAGCAGGAGTTGGCAACAGGCAATGGTTTCTGTCAGGGTTGTTACGACTACTCCTGAGTAACGCCTTTCCACATGCTTGTCTTTCAAAAGTCTTCATTAGTGCACATTATTTACAGTGTAAAGAGCTGCTGGTTTCATGTCTCCTCATTCCGAATCAGAATCCGGCACTGCCCCTTTTCGTGACTTTGACCAACATAAAAGCCTCGGGACAGTGAATCTCCTCCCCTTTCTCCTCTTCCTCCTCAATTCCGGAGTCGGGGGGAAGGGTCACTCCAAAGAGACAGGGTGGTGCAGTAGTTAGGGCTAAGGGACCAGGGTTCAAATCCCCACTCAGCCATGAAGCTCTCACCTTGGGCCAGTGACAGCCTCTCGCCTTAACCTACCTCACGGGGTCGTTGGGGGGGATTAAATGAGCAACAGGACCTGGGAGAGACTAGGGTTCAAATCCACGCTTGGTCTATGACGCTCACTGGGTGACCTGGGGGAAGGGGGGCAGTCATGGCCCTTCTCAACCCAGCCTACCTGGCAGGGTTATTGTGGGGCTAAAATGGGGAGTGAAGAACCAGGGACGCCTCCTTGAGCTCCTTGGAGGAAAAGGTGACATATGAATGTAACGCCCTCCCATCAGATGTCAAAGGAATAAACAACTCTCTGACGTTTAGAAGACATCGGAAGCTTTTTTAATGACTGATGCTTTAATGTGTTTTTAATCTTCAATGGAAGCCACCCAGAGTGGCTGGGGAGACCCAAGTAAAACAACAACAACAACAAATAAGGTCACTAAAAGACTGGAGTGACATCAAATATACAAGCCAATACAAGCCACCAGCAGTTGAAGGTGGCAGGTTTTTGAAACAGAGGCCATCTATGAGGGATTCTATAACTATGATCCCTGCATTGCAGGAGGTTGGATTAGATGACCCTTCCAACTCTCCAGTTCTATGAATCCTATATAATAAAGTCCAAGTTGTCCCCGCGTCCAAGTTGTCCCGTGTGTCCCTGGGGTACTGCGCATGTGCGCCAGGGACACAGGGATTGGAGGCAGAGACAACCGACAACCGCCGCTCTGAAGCCCCGTCTCATGCTGGAGATGCGCTGGCATGGGACAGCGCTTCCTGGGCGAAGGCAAGCAGGCGAGCTGTCTGCCTGCTTGCCGTAGCCGAGGAAGTCGAAGCGGCAGTGGGCAATTCGGCTGGGGGACTGGCTTGGCGGCGGCGGGAAAAAGGGGAGGAACTCCTCCCCTTCTTCCCGCCACCGCCAAGCCAGTCCCGGAGCCGAAGTATGGTGTGGCGGGTTTTTTCGCCATTTGCCTCCCCCTGGGGGGAAGGCAAACGGTGAGAAGCCCCCGCTGCGGGGTTGCCGGCTCTGTCGGGTGGGGGGGAGGGAGAAGCAGAAGATCCGATCGGTCTTCGGCTTCTCCCTCCCCCCACCCGACAGAGCCGGCAACCCCGGGATCTGTGCTTTCTGTCGGCGGTGGTGGGAGGGGAACGAACGGAGAGAAAGGGCTGCTTTCTCTCCGTTCGTTCCTCTCCCCTCACCACCGACAGAAAGGGCTGTCGGCGGCGGAGGGAGAGGAAGGAAGGAGAAGAAAGGGCTGCTTTCTCCTCCTTCGTTCCTGTCCCTCTGCCGCCGACAGCAAGGACAGGTCCCAGGGTTCGGAGAAGCGCTGCGCAAGCGCTTCTCCGAACCCCGGGATGTTCTAGCGCCCGTTATTGAACGGGCTGAAATACACTAGTGGTACATAAAACCACACAGCAAAATCCAGATAAGAAAAGTTTAAAACAGACACCATTTAGCTATTGTGGGATGGTCCATTCTTAATTGCCTGCACGGGCTGGGCAGAATAGGAAAGTTCTCAGCAGGCATTTAAAAGTCGGAACGGAAAGCACCTGCTGAACCTCCAGTGGCAGGGAGTTCCACAGGGCTGTGCCACTGACACTAAGGACTAGTCACCTTGCTGTTGTCAAATGAGCCCCACTGAGGTGGGGAATGGCCTACGATGTTCCTGCAAGTGAATCTCCTTTGATAAGATGCAGGCTAACCCCCTCAAAACAGTCACCCCAAGCTGCCCAACCAAGCAAAGAATTCCTGCAACCCCGATTGCCCACTCCGCTGGGCGAGAGGTGGCAGCAGCCCCCGTTTCCCACCCAGCAAGGAGGCAGGAGCGGGACCACAATGGGTGCCGGTGGAAAATACCTGGCAGTTGACCAGCTCGATAAGGCAGTTTCGGTTGAAGATGTCGTCCGTCTGGCAGGCAGCAATCCCACACAGCTGCTCGCTCACCCCGGAATCCTCCTCTGTGAACACCACAAAGCGGTCCGTCTCCTCTATCAGCTTCTTGAGCATGTAGGCTCCTGGGGGGGGGGGAAGCACAGGTTTCAAGAGTTTGGGGGGGGGAACCCCAAGGGTCAACTAGTGCACCCCTGAGAAAGACGCAAGGCTGGGGTGAGAGGTGGGCGTAGGAAGACGTCTAGGGTCTGGGTGTGTGAGAGAAAAGTACAGAGAGCTGGACCGGGAAAGTTTGGCCGCCACAGTAGTTCATGCGCTGGTGACTTCGGGACTGGGCTACTGCAGTGCGCTGTGTGGGGCTTCCCTTGCATGCGATTCAGAAGCTGCAGTTGGTGCAGGATGCTGCAGCCCAATTGCTGACAGGAGCAAGGCCTTGCCAGCATTGAACTCCTGTGCTCAGATATACGCACTGGTTGCCAATTTGTTACAGCGCAAATTTCAAGATGTTACTATTAGTATATTAAGCCCTTAATCATGTGGGACCATAATGTGGAGGCAGTGAGAGATTTTGCTTTCTTGGGCTCCTTGATCACTGCAGATGGTGACAGCAGTCACGAAATTAAAAGACGCCTGCTTCTTGGGAGAAAAGCAATGACAAACCTAGACAGCATCTTAAAAACCAGAGACATCACCTTGCCGACAAAGGTCCGTATAGTTAAAGCTATGGTTTTCCCAGTAGTGATGTATGGAAGTGAGAGCTGGACCATAAAGAAGGCTGATCGCCGAAGAATTGATGCTTTTGAATTATGGTGCTGGAGGAGACTCTTGAGAGTCCCATGGACTGCAAGAAGATCAAACCTATCCATTCTGAAGGAAATCAGCCCTGAGTGCTCACTGGAAGGACGGATCGTGAAGCTGAGGCTCCAATACTTTGGCCACCTCATGAGAAGAGAAGAATCCTTGGAAAAGACCTTGATGTTGGGAAAGATGGAGGGCACTAGGAGAAGGGGACGTCAGAGGACAAGATGGTTGGGCAGTGTTCTCGAAGCTACGAACATGAGTTTGACCAAACTGCGGGAGGCAGTGGAAGACAGGAGTGCCTGGCGTGCTATGGTCCATGGGGTCACGAAGAGTCGGACACGACTAAACGACTCAACAACAACAACAATGTGGGACCAATTTGCCTACAGTATCACCTGACCCTACATGCACCTCGCTTGACTACTCTGATCGGCAGAACTTGCCCTCTTTCAAGAGCCACATTATCTCAGTTTGTAAGAAAACAATATTTTAGTCTGGCGGCACCTGTGCTCTTTTCAGCTAAAGACGTCCTTGTTTAGACAAGCCTGTCCAGATGTTCAGCCCATTGTTATCTTAACTTTTCAAAAGTCTCAAATTATTGCTAATTCTCCTCAGGGACGATTTTATTGCTTTATCTTTCTCATCAACCGCTCAAGAGGTTTCTTTACAATGGAGCAGTGTATTGTATAGATTTTATGTAACAAGCAAAATAAAAAAAGGAGGAAGCTAAAAAAGTGACGTTCTTTCCCACTTCCTCTCTATGATGCGTTTCAAGTCTCAGATCTGTTCTATGGGGTCCGGCTCAGATATTTACATGCATCCTCTCCTCTTTTTCTGTCGGGGAAATTGGGACACTGATCCAGCAGTGATTGGTGACCAGAGGGGTGTGTGTGTGAGAGAGCTTATGAAACTTGCTCAAAAATTCAAAAACCCCACAAGCGAAAGGAAGGGCTCTTGACATTCGCCCCACCTGCTACTTTACATCCGACCCCTTCCCCCCTCCCTCACCTCCGGAGGGGCTGCGCTCTGTCCGGGTGCTGCTGGGTGGGGCGATGGCCCTCAGCGGAGGCTGGTAGCTGGGGGGAGGCCCCCTCTTGGGCTTCTTGGCCGGCAGCTGGGGGTCGATCCTGAGCCCCTTCAGGGCCTCGGTGGAGAGGTTGCGCTTGAGAACTGCCGCTTTCTTGTAGCCGTCATAGAGGCCGAAGGCGATGTCCCGGTTAGTTGTGGTCCAGGAAGCCCGCAGGTCCACCAGGTGCAGCTGGTGCGTGTGGAAGACGTCGTCCCCGTCGCGAAGAGGCAGCTCCTGGCGGGGAGGGGAGGCTGTCAGGCAGTGCAAGGGAATGACGGGACCAGGGGCAGCGCACAACGACTGTTTGTCACACAGGTAGGGCTGGGAATGTGCGCGCACACACACACACACACAAGCCTGGAGAGCTTCTAACAGTCAGTGTGGATAATGTGGAGCTACTGGTTCCACAGAATTTCCAGATCATGGGGACTAGAAACGTAGTTTGTTTTCCAAGGGAAGAGCCAAATCTCAGGGACAGAGCACCTGCTTGGCTTGCAGAATGCTTGCACCTCCAGGTGGGGGGTTGAGGAAAAAACCCCTGCCTGAAACCCGGGGGAAAGCATGCTCCCTGCTGAAAGAAGGGGGGCTCCTGTGCCGCTGCCCACCTCCTCGGCGGTGCGGACGCTGTGGCGCTGGTAGGCGAGGGAGGAGAGGCTGAGGAGGTGGGTCTTCTTGACCAGGGAGTCCAGGCGGTGGTCGGCATTCTCGTCGCAGGTGGAGGCCATGAGGTGCACCGTGACGAGGCTCAGGTCGCTCATCATCTGCGTGACGCTCCACTCGGAGATGAGGCGCCGCATCACCGTCCCGGCTGCAAGGTGAGAACGGCGGTGTGAGAAAGAGAGAGGGAGGGAGGGGAGCAGCCTCCCCCACCTGCCAACGTCAGATCTCCTCCCAGTCCCCCCCCCCTTGTGCCCACTCACCTTGGGGGATGAGCCTCTGGGTGCCTCGCGTGAAAATGTGCCCCAGTCCACACTCCAGCTGGATGCCACGCTGCTGAGCGAAGGAGGCCCAGTAATGGACCTGAGGGAGAGCGGGAGAAACAGGGTTTGCTGAAGTTCGCTCAAACGAGTCGCACAGGATTGGGGGGTGCAGAGGATTTTCACTCTCCCTCTTCCGCAGTGCGACACATTGCTCTCCCCAGAGCCAGCTGGTCTAGCGCTGCCATGCAAGTTGCACCGTGCGACGACCCGATCGTCCACCGAGCAACAGGATCCAGGCTGCAATTGGCCCAACAATGGAGACCTCCTTCCCACATCATTCTAACCTGGGTTTCCCAAACTCGGGACTCCAGCTATTTTTAGACTACAGCTCCTATCATTCCTGACCAATGGTCCTGCCAGTTAAGGACGATGGGAATTGCAGTCCAAAAACAGCTGGAGACCTCCTGGGGTTTCCAACAACAGATTTCCAGAAGCATTGCTGTGGCTAGGAGCCATTGATAGCCCGCACTTTTGTCTAATCCTCTTTATTAATTATTTCTGGCCAAATCATTTTTATTGATTTTTTCCTAATTTTTACCAAATCAGCCACAACAAAACAAATTTTGCAAAAACTGGTTCCCCCCACTCTGTTCTTGAGGCGCCTCCAGTTTCTTCTCGCTGCTGCGTTATTTCCCTAGTTACTTCTCATTCACATTCCATTCCTTACAATTAACTTTATAGTGCAATAGTTTGTTGTTGTGTTAAAACTTGCTGCCCTTAGCCATCAGCTATCCTCTTGCCAATTTCTGCACGTACAATATCTACAAGTAAGGTTAGTCAAATAACTATCAGTCCAGAATAAATGATAATTATTATCATTTCTGAAAGTTATTTTATTGTCTAATCCCGTTTAAAAGCCACCCAAGTTGGTGGCCATCAATGTGCTGTGTGAATAAGTTCTTCCCTTTTCTTGCAACATGCAGGTTCCTTGGGTGTCCCTAAGTCCTAGTGTTATAAATCTGGGGGTCTTTATCGTGCCGGATGCCCCCATCTGGTACGCAGGCTGAGACCCTACCTGCCTGCAGACTGTCTCGCCAGAGTGGTGCATGCTCTGGTTAGCTCCCGCTTGGACTACTGCAATGCGCTCTACGTGGGGCTACCTTCGAAGGTGACTCGGAAACTACAACTAATCCAGAATGCAGCAGCTAGACTGGTGACTGGGAGCAGCCGCTGAGACCACATAACACCGGTCTTGAAAGACCTACATTGGCTCCCAGTACGTTTCCAAGCACAATTCAAAGTGTTGGTGCTGACCTTTAAAGCCCTAAATGGCCTCGGTCCAGTATACCTGAAGGAGCGTCTCCACCTCCATCATTCTGCCCGGACACTGAGGTCCAGCACCGAGGGCCTTCTGGCGGTTCCCTCGTTGCGAGAAGCCAAGTTGCAGGGAACTAGGCAGAGGGCCTTCTCAGTGGTGGCGCCTACCCTGTGGAACGCCCTCCCAACAGATGTCAAAGAGGAAAACAACTACCAGACTTTTAGAAGACATCTGAAGGCAGCCCTGTTCAGGGAGGCTTTTAATGTTTAATAGATTATTGTGTTTTATTTTTCTGTTGGAAGCCACCCAGAGTGGCTGGGGAGACCCGGCCAGATGGGCAGGGTATAAATAATAAATTATTATTGTTGTTATTATTATTATTATTATTATTATTATTATTATTATTCTGGGGGTCTTTATTGTGCCGGATGCCCCTTACACCCCTCCCCACTCGAGCAAACGGGCTTCCCAAGTGCAAATCCGAAGCCAGGTGAGACCCCCCCACCCCCACCCCGACTTCTGGGAGCCTGGCCTGCATCTCACCTGGAGCTTTGGGAAGAGGGCTGTGAAGGAGAGCTGCCGGTAGTGCTGGCCCAGCTTCTTCCTGATGGGCTTCAGGTTCCCGAAAAGTTTCCCCCGGCAGATGGGGCGCGTGACGCTGGTCCAGGTGGCCCAGAAGTTCTGCATCCAGCGCAGGGTGCTGCTGTAGAGCAAGATGCGGGGCTGGGAGGGCTCTGCGGAATAGGCAAGGGACTTAGAACCACTTTCAATGGGATGCTTGGTTTTTAAATTGCACTTAATTCATAGCAATACCGATGCCCTCAGAAGGTAGGCTCTCTTTTGTTGGGGTTACTGTATTACTAATAGTAATTTTATTTCTTCCTTGCCCATCTGGCTGGGTTCCCCCAGCCACTCTGAAATAATGGGATCATCTAGTTGGAAGGGACCCTGAAGATCATCTTGTCTGACCCCCTGCTGCAATGCAGGAATCTCAACTCAAGCATCCCTGACAGGTGGCCACCCAACCTCTGCTTGATAAACCTCCAAGGAAGGAGAGTCCACCACCTTCAGAGGGAGACCGTTCCACTGTCAAACAGTTCTTGCACTCAGAAAGCTCTTCCTGATATTTAGTTGGAAATCGTTTTTAAAATAATATTTTTATTGGTTTTACACAGTTTTACGCATTTTAACTTTAACCATTTCAAACATTTAAGTGAAAGGTTCTTTTGAACCGCCGGACCTCCCTCCCTCCCTCCCTCCCTGGGTTCCATATTTAAAACTAGATCTTCTGCATCTTTTACGATTATCCATCTGTTATATATCCACTGTTACCATAGATAAGTCCACATTACATGTGCCATTACATCCCTGCCAATGATTTTAACTGTTTACAGTGGTCTTTTAAATGAATTAAGAATTTACTCCAGTCTTTTAAAAATACTTGATCTTCTTGAGATTTAGTTGGAAATTAAAATATTTCCTCCTGAGGGAATCAGACTCAGCCTGGCTCCTGTACCCTTACCCTATATAAAGAAGTGGGGGGGGGGGGCACACGCAATCCTGTCTTTTGTCATGGATGCTTTAGCTGAGATTCCAGCATTGCAGGGGGTTGGACTAGATGACCCTTGGGGGTCCTTTCCACCTCTACGATTCTACGATTCCACACTCACCCCCGCTGGGCCGTGTCAGGTTCATGCAGATGCAGAGGTTGAGGTTCTCGGAGCGGAAGGCGCGGTAGGAGTCGTAGTCCTGGCCCACGGGCACCTCGGGAAGGAACTCTGGCGAGCGCAGCACCACCCCGTGGTGGTCGTGGGGGTTCCCGTGGCACAGCCACGTCAGGCCCAGCGTCATGCACAGCTGCGGCAGGTGCAGGAAGCAGCAGTCGTCATACCTGCCCCAGAGGAGGAAGGAGACGGGAGGAGGAGGAGGAGGAGGAGGAGAAGGAGGGTCAAACAGGTATTACACCCCACGGCAGGAGGGGAGCGCCCGGATCCTGCTCAGCAACTACGGGGAATCTCGGCCCGATGTGGATATTAATATAATTAATAAAGACATCATATTGTGCTTTGATGTTGTAACCCAAGCTGGGACCTAGGAGTCAAAGGCAGGTGATTAACAAAGAAGAGCAGTGCTTTTTTTCTGATAGGAACACACACATACCCCTAAATATTTTGTGAATCTTTGTACTTTTGTCCATGTACTGTATTTATTTCTCAAGATTTGAACTATAAAAAGGTGTTTTTCATGAGTCAAAATTAAATTACCCCTAAACATTTTTTTTAGAAAAAAGCACTAAATAATAGTAGTAACAACAACAACAACAACAACAACAACAACAACAACAACAACAACGAGGCAACTTTATGCTAATTTTTCTTTACTCAGGGACAACTCCTATCCTGGTTTTTTCTTTCTTTCAGTGGCTTGTTAGACTCACTCACTTAGCCACATAAAACCCTCTGTATTCTGCGCGCCTAGTTCATGTTTTCATAGAATCATAGAGTTGGAAGAGACCACAAGGGCCATCCAGTCCAACCCCCTGCCGAGCAGGAAACACCATCAAGGCATTCTTGACATATGCCTGTCAAGCCTCTGCTTACAGACCTCCAAAGAAGGAGACTCCACCACACTGCTTGGTAGCAAATTCCACTGCCGAACAGCTCTTACTGTCAGGAAGTTCTTCCTAATGTTGAGGTGGAATCTTCTTTCTTGTAGTTTGAATCCATTGCTCCGTGTCCGCTTCTCTGGAGCAGCAATCAAACAATCTTTCTCCCTCCTCCATATGACATCCTTTCATATATTTGAACATGGCTATCATATCACCCCTTAACCTTCTCTTCTCCAGGCTAAACATACCCAGCTCCCTAAGCCGTTCCTCATAAGGCATCGTTTCCAGGCCTTTGACCATTTTGGTTGCCCTCCTCTGGACACGTTCCAGCTTGTCAGTATCCTCCTTGAACTGTGGTGCCCAGAACTGGACACAGTACTCCAGGTGAGGTCTGACCAGAGCAGAATACAGTGGTACTATTACTTCCCTAGATCTAGATGCTATACTCCTATTGATGCAGCCCAGAATTGGCTTGGAAGAACACATTTTCGTTTCCCATCTTTCCATTTCCACCTGCTGTTATTACTGCTCTCTCTGGCTCCCTTCCCGCGCTCCATTCCTAGGATTTTCTCTGGTTATTGAAGAAACGCCAACAGAGGCAAGCTTCACTACCAAACGTAATAGCGCCCTCCCTTAGAGAACCACCTCTCTCACACACACACACTCGCCCCCGGAGCCCCTTCCCACAGCCGCTGCTGCCGCCCCAATATGGCTACTTACTTGGAGGCCGTCCGGACGTTGACATCCAGGTCCCCCGTGAAGACAAACTGCCCCGGGCGCCAGTGGAAGGAGAGGTGGCTCCACTCCCAGTGCATGTTCTCCGTGGTGTTGTAGGGGTCCTGCGGCAGAAGGCGAGGTTGGAGCAGAGGCCAGGCTGCCCCCCTTGTCGGTGGCCGCCCAAGCCCCCGCCCCGCCGGGCTCCCTCCGTGCACCGCCCCGCCCCGCCGGGCCTCACCTCCGTGGCCACCTGGTGCAGGTTGGCCTGCTCAATGTCCATGTGCCAGTCGCCGTGGAGGAGCAGGCGGCTCTTGTCCCACCAGGGCAGGGGGGCGCTGGGGTCCTCGGAGGGCTTGGTCAGCAGGTCAATGGCCTGCCCAATCAGCGTCCAGGCCGGGTCCCAGCACGGGCCCCACACGATGGTGTACTGGAAGACCTCGGCTGCGAAGGACAGGGGGCTCAGCACATTCCCTCGTTCAGAACCAGGAAGACCAGATACCGGTTTTGTTTTTACCGGGTGAGCTGTAGCTCACAGGCAGAGCCCCTGCTTTGCCTGCAGAAGGACCTTGGCTCCACCCGCTGCAGCATGTCCAGGTAGAGTTGGGACAGGCCCCCTGCCTGAACTCCTGGAGAGATGCTGCCAGCCAGTGTGGGCTCAATGGGCTTGGGATAAAGCAGCTTCCTGTTTAAGTCAGCTGTTTATTCCACCCCATGGAGACTGGAACCTTACGTAACTTTCAAGGGAAGTGATCAAAGCTCAATGGGAGAGCAGAAGGTCCCTTGTAAGAAACAATAACAGCGACAACTTTTGTTTTATATGTAGCTGCTGTAAACCGTGCTGGTGTTTTTTTTGTGAACAACGGCAAATAAATGTTCTAATAAACACAGTGCGGTAAAAGACTATTATTCTGAACTCTGGGTTCAGTCCCCAGAGGCATCACCTCTGGCGGGGCTGGGAAAGATTTCCTGCCTGAAGTCCTGAGGAGCTGCTGCCAGCCTGTGCTGGCAGTACTGAGTTAAATGGACTTCGAATAAGGCAGCTTCCAGCATTCCCATATCATTGCACTTTTCACTCCACCTTCCCTCTCTGACAACTTAGGGCAGCGATGGTGGGTCTCGCCAACCCAGCGCCCTGTTTTATCCTCACAACAACCTTATGAGGCGGGCTGGGCCATGAGACGGAGAGACTGGCCCAAGGTCACCCAACGGGCTTCGTGGCTCAGAGGAAATGTTAGTTCACATCTTCCTGGTTGGAGACCAACCCCTAAACCCATCTTTCTTTGCCTTTGGGTGCCTGAATGTTGCGCGACTACAACTCCCATCATTCCTGGCCCTTAGCTTGGCTGTGGGTGATGGGAGTTGAAGTGGACAGCATCTGGGGGGGTCTAAGACAGAATCACTCTGCAATGGAAGAACCATGCCATGGGTTCAATTCCTGGAAGCATCTCCAGTTTAAAACCAACAGACGTCCTTTCTTTCTTTCTTTCTTTCTTTCTTTCTTTCTTTCTTTCTTTCTTTCTTTCTTTCTTTCTTTCTTTCTCTTTCCCTTTCCCCCCTTTTTATTTTGTCCTCTTCTCTCTCTATCTGTTCTGTGTTTGTATTCACATCAGCTTTTTAGTCTTGATCAAGAAATGAATCTTTTTATTTACCAAATTTCAATAAAATCTATTTTTAGAAAAGAAAAGAAAAAAGGACCAGGTGGCAGAAGTGGGATTGGGGCAAGGACCCTTCTCTCTGCCTGAAATCTTGAGGGGGGGGGCGGCATTAAGGCTGCCTCCTGCTCCTTCCTCCTAGCCTGGAAACCCTCGCGGGGACTCACAGTGGAAGTCATGGTAGAACTTCAAGGGGGGCATGTTCCTCTCCACCGAGACGTCCCCCCACGGCGGCCCCAGCTTCAGCACTTGCCGCCGGCGGGAGCAAGGCTGGCCCCGCTGCTCTGCCCCGGCCAGACGCCCCGAGAGCCGCCAGCCCCGGATCTCAAACAGGTAGCGCGGGTAATCGCGGATCCGCACTGCAAAGTCAAGAGGTGAAGCGTCAGGAAAGGGCAGGTGATGCGACCCAGGGCGACAGCCCTCTGCGGGAGGCTGCAGCATTTGGGGCTTTTGGGAGAAAAAAAAATGTATGTTCCGGCGTATAAGACGACTTTTTAACCCAGGAAAATCTTCTCAAAAGTCGGGGGTCGTCTTATGCGCCGGGTGCTGAAACCGAGCCGGACTGGAGAATCTGCTCGGCAAGTCGCCAGCGCAGCACGGGGGACTCACCGAGCGTCGCCAGAAATCGCGTCTGCGCATGTCCGGAAGCCAAAAATCGCGTCTGGACATGCGCAGAAGCAATTTCTGGCGCTGCAGACATTTTGGACATGGGCAGCGCAGGAATGTCCGGCCCACGGACGCCCGGGGTAGGAAGAGGGGTAGTCTTATACAGCGAGTATATCCCAAACTCTATATTTTAACAGGAAAAGTTGGGGGTTGTCTTATACGGCCAGTCGTCTAATACGCCAGAAAATACGGTAGTTGAAGCCGAGAGTCAGTGACTAGCACCCCCAAGGTCACCCAGAGCACTTCAGTGGGGATTCAAACCCTGCTCCCCCAGATTTAGGAGGCTCCCCCAGATTTAGGAGATTTAGGAGGCTCAATAACAAACCATTAATTAGCTGAAGCTGGCCCCCAAACTCGGCAAACAGTCCCCTGAGGATAGCGCAGAGACCTTTCCACTAGAGACCCCCTGGGCTCTAGGGCTGGGCAACATTTGGTTATCAACATCGCGATATATCACCAGCTAAAATATATCACCTGCAGGAAGTTCCTGCAGCCAATCGGAACCCGCGGAACCTGCGTCGGACGTTCGGCTTCCAAAGAATGTTCACAAACCGGAAGACTCACTTCCGGGTTTGCGGCATTTGGGAGCCAAAACGTCTGAGTACCAAGGCATTCAGGATCCAGGGTATGACTGTGTATCAATATATTGCCCAGCCCTCCTGGGCTCCCTCCCTTCGCAGCCCCTCAAATACCCTCCCCACACGCCCTGGGATGAGGACAGCAAAGCCCCACCACCCACCCCGCCATGCTGGGAGCGCCAGGCCCTCACCGAAGAAAGTGTTGATGCTCCCCTTGACCATGCGGCACCAGTGGGTGATGAGGTCCAGCCCGTCGGCGGGAAAGGGGCTGGTGGCGTCCAGCTCGCGGATCTGCCGCAGGACCCTCTCCGCCCCGTGGAAGGACTCGTCGGCCAGCACCACCAGCTCCAGGCCGGCCATGGTCCAGGTGAGGAGGGCCCGGCGCATGGGCGTGTTGCCGTAGAGGCGCTGCGAGCGCTGGATGTAGATCTCGATGTTCTTCTTCTCCAGGGAGGCGTACAGCTCCTCGATCTTGCGGGCCGGCAGCAGCTCCCCGTGCTGCTTGCGCAGGGCGGCCACCTTGGCGTCCAGCAGGTGCAGCCGCTTGGCGCTCTCCTTGCTCTCGTCCTTCATCAGCTCGTAGTTGTCGCGCAGCTTCACCTCAAAGATGTCGTCCAGGAAGACCCAGGAGAAGTGCTGGACTTTCAGCAGCAGGTCCGGAGGGAGCCGGGAGCCGGGGATTCCTCCGCCGTTGGCGCTGCTTCTGCCATGCAGGCCCTTCAGCCACTTCTGGATGCCCAGGGCTTCATCCAGGGTGGCCGAGAAGTCGTACTGGTAGGGGAACTCCACCGCCACGCTGGCGCACGACAGGGCCCAGACGCGGTTGCGCAGCGTGCTCAGGGTGGGGAAGGGCCCTCGGTGCAGAATCATCTCCTCCAGCTCGGAGAGGGCTTGCACTTCGACCTCCTTCAAGACAAAGATGCTGTTGCCGTCAAAGCCAGCCGCCAGCCCTGGGCAGTAGGCGTGGAGAGACGTGCCGTGGCGGTTGACCAGGAGGCGCTCGGCCGCCAGGCTCAGGTAGTGCATCTCCGAGACGAAGGCCGTGGCCTTGAGGGAGCTGAGCTCCAGCGTCAGGGTCAGCAGGCGCCGAGGAGGGGAGCCGGTCTCAGGGGAACCCCCCTCGGCAGTGGCAGGGTGGCCGTCAGCGGGCAGGGCAGCCCTCGGCGGGGACAGCAAGTCCCGCAGGGTCTCGTAACAGTGCAAAGTGGACAGGAGGTGCTGGAAGAGGTACATGTGGTTGGCAGGGCTCCACAGGATGGTCAGGCTCTCGCCGCACTGGACCTGGCGGGTGGAGAGGGGCAGAAGGGTCAGGCAGGAAAGAGGAGAGAGGGAAGGCAACCCCTACCCCCAAAAGGCAGGGGAAGAAGTGGCTGGACAGCGGGATAGAAAGGACTTCTACATGCAGAGCGGAGTTCAACTGCGGAACTCGCTGCTGCAGGAGGTGGTGATGGACCACCAACTGGGATGGCTTGATTTAAAGAGGATTAATGGAGGAGGAAGAGGGCTTAGCCTCTGGAAGCTGTGGTGGGGAGAGGGCTCTTGCCGGTTTCCCACGGCGGACACTGTGGGAAGAGGACGCTGCGCCAGGTAGGCCATGGGCCTGATCCAGCAGGCTCTCCTGAGATTCTTTTGTGCTCTTAATAGTATGTATGTGTATATATATATATATATATATATATATATATATATATATATACACACACTATGAAGTATATACCTGAAGGAGCGCCTCCACCCCCATCGTTCAGCCCGGACACTGAGATCCAGCGCTGAGGGCCTTCTGGCGGTTCCCTCATTGCGAGAAGCCAAGTTACAGGGCCTTCTCGGTAGTGGCACCTGCCCTGTGGAACGCCCTTCCATCGGAGGTCAAGGAGATAAACAACTACCTGACGTTTAAGAAAACTCCTAAAGGCAGCCCTGTTTAGGGAAGTTTTTAATCTGTGATATTTTAATGTATTTGGTATTTGATAGAAGTCGCCCAGAGTGGCCGGGGAAGCCCAGCCAGATGGGCGGGGTATAAATAATAATAATAATTAATAATAATAATATCAGGGCAACCACAGGAGGGGAGGGTTAATCTGTGGAACGCCCTGCTGCAGGAGGAAGTGATGGCCCCCAACTTGGATGGCTTTAAAAGAGGACGGGACAACTCCATAGAGGAGGAGCAAACTATTAATAGTTCCTAGCCAGCATGGCTCTGCTCTGGCTCAACAGAGGCAGCAATGCTTCTGAATCCGAGTTGCTGGAAATCGCAGGAGGGGAGAGGGCTCTTGTGCTCTGGTCCTGCTTGGGAGCTTCGCATGGGGGCATATGTTCGGCCATTGTGAGAGCAGGAGGCTGGGCTAGATGGGCCACTGGCCTGATCCAGCAGGCTCTGCTGACGTTTCTGTGAAACCTCCAGGTCCAGAGGCAGTCTATCTAGATTGCCAGGCTCTGAGGGGGCATTTGACCATAGGGCAAGGATCCAATCCAGGAGGCCTCCTCTTATGTCCTTATGTGCATCAATCATAGTTATAACAACAAAATAAAAATTGTATACCTCCTTTCATCCCAAAATCTCAGGGCAGGCCACAAAATAAAAATACAGCCGTACCTTGGTTTCCAAACAGCTCAGTTCTCAAAAACATTTTGGCTCCCAGACGCCACAAACCCGGAAGTGAGTGTTCCGGTTTGCAAACTAATTTTGGAAGCCGAATATCCGATGGGGCTTCCGATTGGCTGCCGGAGCTTCCTGCAGCCAATCGGAAGCCGTGCTTTGGTTTTCAATCGTTTTGGAAGTCGGACCCGATTCCGTTCGACTGCCAAGGTACGACTGTACTGTACAGGTAAAAGCACAAGTAAATAGTTAAAACAGAGACAAACTATAACGCCCCCCCCTCCCTTGATGCCCCTACTCCCAAGGTCCCGGGTGAGCAGGGAATTGCTGCCCCCCTCCTGCCTCCCCCTCCCCCCTCCCCAAAGGTGGGCGGTGGTACCTCCAGGGAACGGATGCTGCTCCGATAGGTGAGGGAGAGGCTGGAGAGGTCGGCCAGGGGGCTGGGGATGGAAGGGGCTTTGCAACAGGGCTGCATCTTCTCCGTGATGCTCTTCACCAAGGCCAGCGCCACCCCCTGGACGCTGATGGTACAGCTTTCGGCACTGCCCAGCATGGTCAGCGTGTCCAGCCTGGCCTCTGTGGCCCCTGTGGGGGGGGAGGGGGGAGAGAAGGGAGAGAAGGAGTGGGTCGGAGGGAGAATGGATGGCACGCCAGCCAAGGTCCATTTATTTATTCATGATACGAATATCTCATTGTATTATTAGGAATAATATTAATAACCACCTGTCCTTCAAGCCATCCACGCAATGTTAAAAACAGTTGCAAACAACTCACAATCAGTTTCATTTGTTTCGTGAAAAGAGAGATCTGGGGGCTGCACTTTGCTTTGCGTGCTGGGAACTGTAGTTCCACAAAGGGCGAATTACAGTTCCCGTGATTCTTTCTGGGGGAGTGGATGCTCTACATTTATCTTATTTATTTATTTCATAATTTACAGACCTCTTGATTGTAATCAAACAGACAAACAAACCTCAAAGCAGTTTACAAAAAGAATAATAAAAAAATAAAATCATTCAAGAGTGATTAAAATCAGCTAAAAAGCAGATTAAAAGACAGGTTGCTTTCTATATAGCCTGGAGAAGCTTTGCAAAGGTGCCTGCCTGGTGTCAAGAGGCAGGGAGTTCCAAAGGAGGGAATGACTGGAAGTGATCTCTCCCTCTCTTGTAACGCTAGAACTCAGACGTCCAGTGAAGATGAATATTGGAAAGAAACAGGACAGATAAAAGGAAGTCCTTCTTCAGCTGCACTGAGTTAAAATTTGGAACTCACTCACTCGTGATCCTCAAGAACGGTGCCCCAATGGGTCACGGAGACCCACCTCCAGGTTCCCCCTGGTACCTTGGGGGCAGAGACAGCCTCCGCTGCCCCCCAAGGCTCTTCTCCCACCCCCACCCCCAGCACTCACCAGCCAGGCTGGACAGAGTGAAGAGGTTGACGTCCTCCACCTTCAGGTCAACCTTCCAGAGGACCCCCAGCTCCTCCCCAACGGAAAGAGCCTCCTCCTCCTCCTCTGGGCATCCCAGCAGGGTCTCCTCCATCCTCTGGGGGCGCCAGAGGGACAGCACCCTGGAGAGGCACTCGGAGCAGGTTTCCGAAGACTCCACCTGCAGTCCGCGGAGGGTGCAGTCCAGGAAGAGGGTGTCAGCGTGGGTGCTGGAGGTGCCCAGGGGCTGGTTGTAGCTGCCCTGCGGAAGAGACCAGAAATGAGTCACTGGGACATGATGATCCCAGGCAGCGGCCATGAGGACTAGCATCTCGGTTTCGTTTTTTGGGGTAGATCATGAGGTCCAGAATCTTATTTTCTCTTCAGGAAAGGGTGGCGGCTCAGGGCAGAGCACCTGCTCTGCATGCAGAAGGGTCCCGGGTTCAATTCCCCCAACGGCTGGGAAAATCCACCGCCTGCAGCCCTGGAGAGCTGCTGCCAGTCAGTGTAGACAATACTGAACTGGCCTGACTCCTGCATTCCCCCCTACAGCTTTTGCTTCGCAGGGGGAAATCAAAGCTATGCTCTCTCTGAATATTCACGGAGGTGGCAACTTGGATTGGCACCTTCACTTTTCTCTCTTCTCCCCCCTCCCCAAAAAAACCCCCTCCCTTTGTTCTCAGCTCTTTTGCCCCACACAAAAACGGGACAGAAGATGCAAGACTCTCTGTGCCCTGGGATGGAGCAGGGATGGGAAGGCCTGCAGGAAAAATGGGGTGGGGCAGCCCTGGGGTGCAAGGGTGGGGGGTTGGCGCCCAAGCCGGACACTGCCAGCAACCTCCCAGAATCTGTGCTGAGCCCCTTCCCCCACCCACCCACCCCCTCCCTGCCCCAAGCCCCGCCCCCTCATTCACTTGCAGATTGAAGCAGTCAAGGATGAGAGCCTCTCCCCAGACGTGCATGTTGGGCGGGTGGGGGGCGCGCTGGATGTGGGAGTCAGCCCCCACGCGCCAGCAGAGGTGGTCAACTGCCAGGACGGCTCGCTGGTGGACACTCTGCGGACGCAGGTGCTGGTAATCTAGAAGGCAGAGGGAGAGAGAGAGAGAGAGAGAGAGAGAGGAGGAGGAGGAGGAAGGGAGGGAACTTGTCCACAAACTCTGCTGGGAAAATTCCCCAACTTTTTCTCCCCAAAGCTGCAGGAAATTGCTGGTCCTTGCGGACCCCTTAAACTAGGCATCCCCAAACTTCGGCCCTCCAGATGTTTTGGACTACAATTCCCATCATCTCTAACCACTGGTCCTGTTAGCTAGGGATCATGGGAGTTGTAGGCCAAAACATCTGGAGGGCCAAAGTTTGGGGATGCCTGCCTTAAACAACAGCTCCCAAAGTGGGTGGAACCATGGGTTTACTTGGGGGGCATGCGAAGAGGCAACGGGGGGGGCAGGGGGGGCAGGCTGCAGGTGTCAATAACCACCCAACTTTGAAAACTGGCATCACTCGATCAGGTTATTGATCGATTTGTTGCATTTCTTTCCCACCTTTTTTCTCCAAGGAGTTCAAGGTGGCGCGCATGGGTCCCTCCCCCCCCCCATTTAATCCCTCATAACAACCCTGCGAGATAGGTCAGGCCAAAAGTGAATGACTCTCCCAAGGTCACACCCTGGGAGAGCTCCATGGCCAAGTGGAAGGATCCGAACCCTGGTCTCTCGCAGGTCCTAGACCAGGCATCCCCAAACTTCGGCCCTCCAGATGTTTTGGACTACAATTCCCACCATCCCTGACCACTGGTCCTCTTAGCTAGGGATCATGGGAGTTGTAGGCCAAAACATCTGGAGGGCCGCAGTTTGAGGATGCCTGTCCTAGACCGATGCTCCAAAAACTGCTGCACCCTGGCTCTTAATTAAAATAAACGGTTTTAATTTGTTTTGGAATCAATGCACAATTAATTGCGACTGTTCTGAATTTTATTGCGTTATCATCTCAGGCTCCAGAGCAGCCAACAGATGTGCTGTTTTGAACGAAAAAGAAGCAAGTCCTTTCACGCAGATTAAAACTCTTAAAAGAATTGCCATTAAAAACATCTGAGATTGAGAACTTTTGAACAACTGTTTTAATGCTTTATATCAGGCATCCCCAAACTGTGGCCCTGCAGATGTTTTGGCCTACAACTCCCATGATCCCTAGCTAACAGGACCAGTGGTCGGGGAAGATGGGGATTGTAGTCCAAAACATCTGGAGGGCCACAGTTTGGGGATGCCTGCTTTATATCTAAGCATGCCAGTTTTCTAAATTTATAGTATTATTTTTGAAAACAATTTCTATCTATCTATCATTGCAAAGGGACGATGCCAGTTTGATTGTTTTTTTAAAAAAGAGGCCAATCCCCAGTGAATTGCAGGGGGGTTGGGCTAGATGACCCTTGAGGGCCCCTTTCAATGATTCTACGTTTCTACCTGGCACTGCTACTACTACTAGTAGTAGTAAAGGTAAAGCGGCCCCTGACCATCAGGTCCAGTCGTGTTCGACTCTGGGGTTGCGCTGTTCATCTCGCTCTATAGGCCGAGGGAGCCAGCGTTTGTCCGCAGACAGCTTCCGGGTCATGTGGCCAGCATGACAAAGCTGCTTCTGGCGAACCAGAGCAGCGCACGGAAACGCCGTTTGCCTTCCCGCCGGAGCGGTCCCTATTTATCTACTTGCACTTTGATGTGCTTTTGAACTGCAGGAGCTGGGACTGAACAACGGGAGCTCACCCCGTCGCAGGGATTCGAACCACCGACCTTCTGATCAGCAAGCCCTAGACTCTGTAGTAGTTGTTTATTAAATTTGCATAACACCCTACACCCGCAGGTCTCAGGGCGGTTTGCAGGATCAAATCACAATACAAAAAACACAAAAGACCCCCTCCTTACCTAGGGAGACAGAGTTCAGGCCCAAGGCAAAGGGCGGAGTGTCTCCCAGCTGCACGGAGACGTTGACGTTGGAGACCGAGGCACTGAGGATGATGGTGGCCAGGATGTGCGGCATCCTTAAACGGGGGAGAAATGGGTGTCATTCTGCACTGGATCTGCATCCCCACCAGAGATGCCACCTTTGAGGAGGGGGGGTGGGATGGACCCAAGGCTCCTCTGGCGGCTCTGCTGCAGCAGGCCAGCTCCATCAGGCCTCCTCCTCTCCCCCCAACTGTCGCTTGGGGGCCGCCATGGTGAGAAAGGCAGGAAGCACTCCATCAGCTCTGATGAAATAGCGGAGGGTTGGGCTAGATGACCCTTGCGGCTCCCTTCCAACTCTGCAATTCCGCAATTCTATGAAAGCCCAGCTCCTTCAAGCACCCCCTGCCCCCTGAACTGTGCCACCTTGTCATGATAAAAAAAACCTGGTGCCTGAGCCTGCTTCTTTCCTCTACCCTCCTCGGCCCTTTTCCCTCATGTGTCGTGTATTTTATCTCACAAGCCTGCAGGCGGGGAGTGCCTTGCTTTATGTGGCTGAATGCAAACCACTCTGGAAGACTTCTCAGCTGAAGAGAGGGTGCAAATATTCAGAACCCTGCCATGTGGATAGCGGAGCAAGCTTGTTCTCTGCTGCTCCGGAGGGGAGGACCAATGGATTGAAATGACAAGAAAGGAGATTCCAACCAAATTTAGGAAGAACTTTCTGACGCCGAGCGCCATTCGCTCATGGAATGGACTCCGTCGGAAGGTGGTGGGCTCTCCTTCGCTTTAAACAGAGGCCAGTTGGCCATCTGTCAGGAATTCTTGGGCTGCAATTCCTGCGTGGCAGCGGGTTGGGCTAGATGACCCCCTGGTTCCCCATTCCAACACAACAATTCAAATAAATCTTATTTTGTGAACTGCACTGAGACCTGAGGGGTATAGGGTGGCATACACATTTAATAATGACAATTGCCATCATAAATACGCGGCAGGGCTTTGGGTGCTGAGGGAGGGGGGCATCGGGGAGGGGAGGAAGAGACCCTGACCTCCTGTTGCTGTTCCTGGCGGGGGCCGGGGGCCCCTCCTCTCTCCGCGCCCGAGCCAGCATGCTGAGCCAGTGGGAGAACTCCTGGTGGCGGTAGTGGACAATGCAGGTGTTGAGCACCACGGCGACCGAGATGTCGATGGCCATGACCTGCAGGTGGGTGAGAGAGGAGGAGGGCCACTGGCAGTGTGCGGCTGCGGCGGCCAGGCCTGCGTTGCAGGGGGGTTGGGCTAGATGACCCTTGGGGGTCCCATCCAACTACTTGCCTGCAAGTTGGCTTTCAGCAGGCTGAGGCAGACGATCCGCTGGCGGCTCTGAGAGAGCAGGAGCCCATCTGCGGGGGGAGCAGAAAAGAAGAAGGGGCTTCGTCGGGGTTGTGGGTGCCGGAGTCTCTCTCCCCCCCCCCCGTGCTCGGATTTACGTTGCTCGTCCAGAGAGCGGGGGCCACATTCCACTACGAGGGGCCAGGTGCAAAGGGGGGCAGGGCAAGGGATGATAGTTCACCGCTTCCTGAGGTTGGCTGGTCTCCTCCTTCGAGGAAACTCCGAAGTAGGGAGGACATTCAATGTATAAAATAAATGAATGAAAACAAAGGGCCAAGCTGGATCCAGACACATCAAAGAAGCGTTTCAGCTAAACGCGTTGCAAGCTTCGTATGAGAAATCAGGTTAGCAAAAACAGAACTCCACAGCGCCACCTGCTGTCACAGTGTTAGAATGCTTAAACAGCACACATACAGTTGTACCTCTGTTCCCGTAACCCTCTGGTTACGTAAACTTCGGGATGCGTGCGCGGCAAACCCAGAGGTTTTACCGGGTTTTCCTGTGCGCGCATGCGCAGAAGCGGTCCTCAGGTTGCGGAAACCTCAGGATCCGACCAGACCTCCAGAACGGATCCCGTCCGCAACTGGAGGTACCACTGTACTGTCAAGCGCCTTTTCTTTGCCAGTGTAGCTGAGTCCCCAGTGAGCGGAGTGGCCTAGGGAGAGGGGGTGTGGCTAAAGAGGAGGCGTGTCCTGAGGAGAGGGCGCGGCTAGGGAGAGGGTGTGGCTTGGGAAGAGGGTGTGGCTAAGGAGGAGGCGTAGCCTAGGAAGTGTCATGAGGGCTGGAGAGAGAGGCTCTAAGTCAGGGGTCCCCAGACTTACCCGCCTTTGGGCCGGTGGCCGCCGCGCCGATCGAGCGGTGGGCCGGAGGGCGGGGGAGTGTGCGCACAGTGGGCTGGAGGGTGGGGGAGTGCGCGCCAGTGCGCATGCGCAAACCCATTTACTGGCGCGGTGGCGCGCTTCCAGGCCGGAAAAATCGTCAAAAATTGTTTGTGCGCATGCATATGGGCCTCCCCCGACCCGGAAATGCACCGGAAATGACCTCTTCTGGGTCGGGAGAGGCCCATACGCATGCGCAGAAACGATTTTCGGCGTTTTTTTCAGATCTGGGAGTGCGCTGCTGCGCAGCGCGCCGCAAGAGCAGGCGGCGGGCGGCGGCGCAGGCCGGATTGGGAGGCCAATTGGGCCGCATCTGGCCCGTGGGCCGTAGTCTGGGGACCCCTGCTCTAAGTGCACACCATGTGCCCCACTGTTCCTCTGCCCTCCTCTAACTACTTTCCTCCGAGCACTTGCCTTCCAGAGCGAGTTCAATGCTCATCTGGGGCAGGTCGCAGGTGGGCGTGAAGCTGCGGAGAGGGATCTGCTCCCCGTCACACTGGTACGCAAACTGCAGCAGCTTCAGGGTCCAGGTGAGATGCCTGCAATGGAGACGACAAAGGGAACAATATACCAAGTGGGACTCTCTGCCCATCTAGCTCAGTGGTGCCTACTTTGACCGGCAGCAGTTCCGCCAGGACTCCAGGAAGGGGGCCTCTCTCCCAGCCCCACCTGCAGAAGCCAGGATTGAGCCCAGGACCTTCTGAGCTAAGCTGAAAGCAAGATTCCCTTCTTTGTGGCTTTGAATTAAAGGTTTTGCATCCAGGAAGAGGGGCTCCCCGAAACCCCCCACTCCCCGTTACCTCTTCTGGCTGTTCATAGAGAGCACCAGGCTGGTGTTCTGCAGCTCCACCTTCACCCGGCAGGGCACGTATTTCAGGCTAGCCAGGCTCAGCATCGAGGGCCGCAGCTCAACGGCCGTGGCGGGGTCTGGAAGGAGGGGAAGGAGCCATGCGTCAGAGGCCCATGGGCCTCTCGAACCCAAGACACTTGCTCGAGGGTGAGGAACGGAGGAGAGCCAGATCCCTCTCCCAGCTCCCTCCCTCTCTCTCATGCACTTGCCGGTTTCAGGGTAGAGAACTATAGACCCTTTATCCTGTGCCAAACCCCCTCCCCACCCCCCTCCTGGTTCCTTCAACCATCACACCATTCCTTCAGAGGCGACCCGCTGAAAACAGAAGCAGCAAACCAAGGGGTTGGGGGTCAGGAGACCACCAGGAGCCCTTTCCAACGGCAGGGCAAGAGAGTATACTTCACTCAACTAGGAGAAGCGGGGCGATCGCCTCAGGTGAGCAGGCGAATTGCAAATTGTGCCTGAGCTCTGGGAATCCAAAGAGGAGGAGGAAGGAGGAGCCCACCCTCAGCCCTTTGATGTCGTCATCCCCCCCCCAAAAAAAACCACCCCTGGGAGCCCAGAGTTCTTGACCTGCTGCATCTCCGCCTCTGACGCGCTGCAGCAGCTCGCTGTGGAAGAGGCCCTCGTGCAGCTCAGCATGCAGGCTCCAGACGCCGACCTCCAGGCCACGGAGCTGCCACTTGCTCAGCCGCAGGTCCAGGGAGACGGTGAGGGCCAGCGACAGTTCGGCCAGGCAGGCGTCGGCCTGCAGGGGAGAGGGAGGAGGAGGAGGAGGAGGAATCCGCCACGGGCAAGATGCATTGTTAGGGCTGGGCGACATATCAATGTATTGACCCAAGCCGATTTGAAATCCATAGCACGGTATCGGTTTCATAATTTTGGACCTGGCAATACATCGCGACTCAGGATGGGTGTTGTTGAGACAAGTCAGCCTGGAAACTTGGAGAGCTCTAATCTGTTTTCAAAAGGTTCTTTAATGGCAGAAAGTGAGGAGGAATTATAGAACCTTTTAATGAGGGTGAAAGAGGAGAGCGCAAAATATGGTCTGAAGCCCAACATCAAAAAAACCAAGATCATGGCCACTGGTCCCATCACCTCCTGGCAAATAGAAGGGGAAGAAATGGAGGCAGTGAGAGATTTTGCTTTCTTGGGCTCCTTGATCACTGCAGATGGTGACAGCAGTCACGAAATTAAAAGACGCCTGCTTCTTGGGAGAAAAGCAATGACAAACCTAGACAGCATCTTAAAAAGCAGAGACATCACCTTGCCGACAAAGGTCCGTATAGTTAAAGCTATGGTTTTCCCAGTAGTGATGCATGGAAGTGAGAGCTGGACCATAAAGAAGGCTGATCGCTGAAGAATTGATGCTTTTGAATTATGGTGCTGGAGGAGACTCTTGAGAGTCCCATGGACTGCAAGAAGATCAAACCTATCCATTCTTAAGGAAATCAGCCCTGAGTGCTCCCTGGAAGGACAGATCCTGAAGCTGAGGCTCCAATACTTTGGCCACCTCATGAGAAGAGAAGAATCCCTGGAAAAGACCCTGATGTTGGGAAAGATGGAGGGCACTAGGAGAAGGGGATGACAGAGGACGAGATGGTTGGACAGTGTTCTTGAAGCTACGAACATGAGTTTGTCCAAACTGCGGGAGGCAGTGCAAGACAGGAGTGCCTGGTGTGCTCTGGTCCATGGGGTCACGAAGAGTCGGACACGACTAAACGACTAAACAACAACAAGCACATGCAATGGCTCAGGCAGACACAGGGGAAATGAATGACCCTCCAAAAATATTGTTGGCCGTTTTCTTGAAAACAAGTGGTATGCATCCACTGCGGGAGGCAGTGCAAGACAGGAGTGCCTGGCATGCTATGGTCTATGGGGTCATGAAGAGTCGGACACGACTAAACGACTAAACAACAACAATCTGTTTTTAGTCCATTGCTATTTTAACTTTTGGAAAGTCTTAGGTTTTTTTTTTTTTCCTTTTACTTATTGACTTACTTTTTATTTTATTTTTGCAAACCGTTTTGAGTGCTGTATATCAGGGGTGCCCAACTCCCAAGAGACTGTGATCTACTCACAGAGATAAAAACTGTCAGTGATCTACCCCCCCCCCCTTTTAGGAAGCAGGAAGGCCTATTTTTGGGGGGTTGGGGTCAAATTTGTTGAGTTTTTTCAGGGAGAAGGTAAAATGTTGAGCTTTTTTTAGGGGAGCCACAGTTGTTCAACTTCTTTGGGGGGAGCCAGTGATCTACCAGTGATCTACCGCAGACGTCCAGAGATCTACTGGTAGATCACGATCTACCTGTTGGACGTGCCTGCTGTATATGAATCAATAAAGCTTGAATTTTGAGTGCTGTATATGAATCAACAAAGCATGCAGATCTGAGAAAGGCAGGAGCCCTTGGGGCGAGGGAAGGTTGCAGCTGCTAGTGATTGGTCAGAAGTCGGGCATTCAGCATCCTTGATCCTAGACTGTGGGACATGCAGAGATGCAACAGGCACCCTCTCACTTTCAACTTCCGGGCATCTCTAGACGACACAGACCTATGCAGTTACTTCTAATTATGCTTTTAAAGAAAATTGCTTTCTTTTATATCTTAGTCTTTGTCCATGGAGTTTTGGTGCTGGAGGAGACTCTTGAGAGTCCCATGGACTGCTAGAAGATCAAACCTATCCATTCTGAAGGAAATCAGCCCTGAGTGCTCCCTGGAAGGACAGATCGTGAAGCTGAGGCTCCAATACTTTGGCCACCTCATGAGAAGAGAAGAATCCTTGGAAAAGACCCTGATGTTGGGAAAGATGGAGGGCACAAGGAGAAGGGGAACGACAGAGGACAAGATGGTTGGACAGTGTTCTCGAAGCTACGAACATGAGCTTGACCAAACTGCGGGAGGCAGTGGAAGACAGGAGTGCCTGGCGTGCTCTGGTCCATGGGGTCACAAAGAGTCGGACACGACTAAACGACTAAACAACAACAATATCTTAGTGCTGGATGCCGCTGTGTCTTATCCTACAGATTGGCAGTCCGGAAACACTTTTGCAAATAAATTGACAGAAGCAAGCCCCCAACACCAGGTGTTTCTCTCAACTCCCCCCCCCACGCCTTACCTGTCGGCTGCTTTTCAGGACTTTGCTGTTCACCTGGGAGAAGGTCACCTCACAGGCCATGCTGGGGGAGGCAAAAGGTGGGGGGGGGCAAGAGCAATCCAACTCTCCGTGATCAAAGAACAAAGAAAAACACTGCAATGACCCCCACCCACAACTGAGAGATTTGTTTTTTAAGAAACAGTACAGCCGTAAGAAGAGCTTAGCTGCTGGATCAGGCCAGTGGCCTGTCTAGTCCAGTCTCCCCTTCTCACAATGGCTAGGAATCTAGGTAGACTGCCTCTGGACCTGGAGGCTACATAAGAACTGAAGAAGAGCCTGCTGGATTAGGCCAGTGGCCCATGAAGTCCAGCTTCCTATTCTCACAGGGAACAACCAGGTGCTCTTAATCCGAATCCCCCCCAAGCAGGATCTGAGCACGACAGTGCTCTCCAGTTGTTCCCCACTGCTTGGTTTTGGGAGGTAGACTGTCCCTGGCCATGGAGGTTCTGTTGTACCAACAGACCTCGATAAGAGGAGCTGGATCTGGAGACCCCGGGAAATGAACCCAGAACCTCTCGCACGTTAAGTCAGGGGCTCTGTCCTGAGCCGCGGACCCTTTCCCACAAGGCAGGGCTACGGGCGGCCCAAACCACCCCCCTAGACTCACCGTCTCCCGTCGCCGTCCAGCAGGACCTGCGTCCTGGTCACCTGCACATGCCACAGGGACTCGGAGGCCGCCGCATGCAGGACCATGATGTTGACCGCTTCCACGTGGACAGAGCAGAGCTGGGGGGGGCGCAGAGGGGGGGCGTGTCTGTGAGGAGGCCTAGAGGTCCAGACCCACCCACCCAGGCTCCCTGCCAGGGTGGATTTGATTTAAATCAAACTGAATCACGATTCAAATCACTAGTCAGTAAGGCTTGATTTAAATCATAGTTTTCCACATAAAGACTAATTCTTGCTGGTATAACTTTAATATGCCAGTAGATGAAGATTTTTAGAATAACAATTTTTCATATTAGTTTTTTATCCCCAGTTTAATAGGTTAATCATTCATATTTGGACAACTTTACTGTTGTACTTAGGAAGGAGAAAAATAACCATTACCTTAATAATAACAGTTTAAATAGATTTATTCAACTGAAACAATAACATCACAGCATATGTTATTTGCTTAAACAAACATCCATGTTTGTTAACTAGTTTGGCTAAACAAAAACAAAATACTGTATATATATATATTAAGAAACTTAGACTGTCAGCCCAGCCTACACATGAAAAACTTAAATACTGTCCACTCCAAACAATCAGAAAAATATTGTTTCTATTCTATTCACTGAACTTCTTGAAACTTAGCACTAAAGGGGTTGATTCTGTATTCATAGGTTTGTAGAACAATAGGATTAAGGTCTTTTTCTCAACTCTGTTCATGTTATAACATTTTTGCTGTGAAGAAGAGGCATGTGATCTCTGTTGAGTCAAATTCAGTTTTGAGAACTGCAAAAGTAAACCAAGCACCTGTGATAATATCTTGTAGGCAGAGAAACTGCCCAATAATCTTACAAAAACCTCTGGAAGAGCAGGACATTGTGAACGGATTAATGGAATTTATTTACCCCCAAAATAAAACATATACAACCTTATTCTACATAATTAAAAACTAATCTTTATTTCATGATGGAATAACCTTTGGATGGTAATATATTTTCCTCAAAAAACATTTTATTTAAAAAAATCCGATTTTTTTGATTATTATTTTTTAAAATCATTGATTTTTATCCACCCTGCTCCCTGCCCAGACCTGAGCCCCTCTCACCTGGCTGAGGAGCCGCAGCAGCGAGGGTCCAAGGGAGAGCACCCTGCCTTGCTCAACCTCGCCATCTGCTGGGGGCTCCGGGGATGGCAGCCTGGGCGCCTTCTGCAGGTCCATGCGGACGCGCACCTCTCCGAAGCAGAGTGCCAGGTAGCGCCTGCAAAAGGAAGGGGGGGGGGCGAGAAAGGGGTCAGGAGCAGGGGGTGCAACCGCCTTCCCCCTGCCAACCCCCCAACCGAGGGACAGGATTCCAATGCAAGCAGAGCTAGCCCAGTTCAGTGTCGAGGCTCAAAGAGGAATTTTTAAAGTGTCTAAAAAGCAGTTTGGGGATTTGTAGGAAACTGACTTCTCCTCCGACATTTGGGTCTGTTTGGCTCAGCACTGTCTGCACTGACTGGCAGGAATGGCTCTCCAAAGGGTCCTTCCCTGTCCCTCTTGGAGATGCCGTCAGGGATTCAGCCTGGGGCAGCTCCTCCTCTGAGACTGAAAACAAGAATCTGCAGATCATAGAATCCTAGAGTTGGAAGAGACCACAAGGGCCATCCAGTCCAACCCCCTGCCAAGCAGGAAACACCATCAAAGCATTCTTGACATATGCCTGTCAAGCCTCCGCTTAAAGACCTTCAAAGAAGGAGACTCCACCACACTCCTTGGCAGCAAATTCCACTGCCGAAGAGCTCTTACTGTCAGGAAGTTCTTCCTAATGTTTAGGTGGAATCTTCTTTCTTGAAGTTTGAATCCATTGCTCCGTGTCCGCTTCTCTGGAGCAGCAGACAACAATCTTTCTCCCTCCTCCATATGACATCCTTTCATATATTTGAACATGGCTATCATATCACCCCTTAACCTTCTCTTCTCCAGGCTAAACATACCCAGCTCCCTAAGCTGTTCCTCATAAGGCATCGTTTCCAGGCCTTTGACCATTTTGGTTGCCCTCTTCTGGACACGTTCCAGCTTGTCAGTATCCTTCTTGAACTGTGGTGCCCAGAACTGGACACAGTACTCCAGATGAGGTCTGACCATTTGTAGGAAACTGACCTCTCCTCCGACATTTGGGTCTGTTTGGCTCAGCGCTGTCCGCACTGACTGGCAGCAACGGCTCTCCAAAGGGTCCTTCCCTGTCCCTCTTGGAGATGCCATTAGGGATTCAGCCTGGGGCCTCCTCCCAGCAAGCTGCAGCTCCTCCTCTGAGACTGAAAACAGGATTCTAGTCCTCGTGGTTCTCGAGGAAGGGTGGCTTTAAGCAGGGGCACCGGATGCTGCCTTACACTGAATCAGGCCATTGGTCCATCTAGCTCTGTATTGTCTACACTGACTGGCAGCAGCAGCCAGTAGGAAAAGCAGCCAATGGACAGGGCATTGGGAGTTGTAGTTCACCAGTGTCTGGAGGCCCCCAGCCTCCTTTCTGTTGCAGGATGATAATAATAATAATAATAATAATAATAATAATAATAATAATAATTTTTATTTATACCCCGCCCTTCCCAGTCAAGACCGGGCTCAGGGCGGCTAACAACAAATAATATCAACACAAATATAAAAGAAACAATTCAGTTAAAACAACAGAATAATACAATGTTAAAATTCAATTTTAAAATTAAAAATCTACGAATAAGATAAAACCATTATGAAACAAAACCTTAGGGGAGGGTAACCGTGGGGTCAGACTGCGTCAGTCCGAAGGCCAAACGAAACAGCTCTGTCTTGCAGGCCCTACGAAAAGATGACAAATCCCGCAGGGCCCTAGTCTCCTGAGAGAGAGCGTTCCACCAGGTCGGGGCCAGTACTGAGAAGGCCCTGGTCCTGGTCGAGGCCAGCCTAGCCACCTTGTGACTCGGGATCTCCAATATGTTATTATTTGTGGACCTTAATGTCCTCTGTGGGTCATACCGGGAGAGGCGGTCCCATAGGTTACGAGGGTCCTAAGCCGCATAAGGCTTTAAAGGTCAAAACCAGCACCTTGAACCTGATCCTGTACTCCACCGGGAGCCAGTGCAGTTGGTAAAGCACTGGATGAATATGATCCCGCGGCCGGGACCCCGTAAGGAGCCTCGCCGCGGCATTCTGCACCCGCTGGAGTTTCTGGGTCAGTTTCAAGGGCAGCCCTGCGTAGAGCGAGTTACAATAATCAAGCCTGGAGGTGACCGTCGCATGGATCACTGTGGCCAGATCAGGGCGAGAGAGGTAGGGGACCAACTGCTTAATGCGGCGGAGATGGAAAAATGCCACCTTGGCTGTGGTTGCAACCTGTGCCTCCATGGAAAGGGAGGCATCCAAGGTTACCCCCAAGCTCTTGACAGAAGGGGCTGACACTAATTGGGCCCCAGCGAAAGATGGAAGTTGGCCCCCCCGCCCCATGTCATCCCGACCCAGCCAGAGGACCTCTGTCTTCGAAGGATTTAGCTTCAGCCGAATCCCACGTAGCCATCCAGCCACAGCTTCCAGGCACTTGGTCAATGTGTCCGGGGCCGAGGCAGGACGGCCATCCATCAACAGATAAATCTGGGTGTCATCAGCATATTGATGACAACCCAGCCCAAAACTCCGGACAATCTGGGCAAGGGGGCGCATGAAGATATTAAAAAGCATTGGGGAAAGGATTGCACCTTGCGGGACTCCACACACCAAGGAGTGCCGCGGTGACAACCCCCTCCCTAGCGCCACCCTCTGTCCCCGACCTGATGGTTACAAGCATCCCCACCAAACCCTGTTCCCCAGCCCTAGCTGGAAATGCTATGAGTCAGCCGAGGTTATTCTTAATTTTTTGATTTATATATTGCCTTTAAGCAGAAGATCCCACAGCAATGTAAAACAGAAAGAACATAATTCATGTTACGAGGGGCTGAGTGTGTTCTGGGGCCAAGCACAGGTTGTGACACCACGCTTCCTCCCCAAATTTGGCCCATAATCCACCAGGGTTCAATATCCGCCCGCCCTGCAGGGCTCCATGCCAGACGAGTGGATGTAGAGAACATTCACTGAAGCATCGACCGGTGGGGAAACTACAAAGCAGTAGAGGCAGTGTGGTGTAGTGGTTGGAGTAGTGGCCTAGGACCTGGGAGACCCGGATTCAAATCTCTCACTTGGCCATAGAGCTCGCGGCTCTCCCTCTGAGCCTAACCCGTCTCACAGGGTTGTTGTGGGGATTCAATGACTAGGACCCGGGAGAGACCAGGGTTCAAATCCTCCCTGAGCAAATGAAGCTCACTGGTTGACCTTAAGCCCAGTTGCTTCCTCTCAGCCTAGCCTACCTCACAGGGTTGTTGTGAGGGTGAAATGGGGAGGGCGAGGACCACGCTCGCCACCTTGAGATCGTTTGGGCAAAGGTGGAATAGGAATGCAATAAATGAATAAATACTCACGGGACATCCTGGTTCAGGAGCTTGCTGGAGATCCAGACGCGGTCAATTTCCTAAAACGGCACAGCCAAGAGACACCCGTGATGGCTGCATGTGCATCCCTGCTCCCAAACCTCTCCTCCCAGGTACGCACCCTCTGCCCCATAGATTCAGTGTGGCACACCCACCGCTATTCCCCCGCCCCCAGCGACAAGGTTCAAGGGGCAGCACCATCTTAGTAGGGCCGGAGCAGGGGGGAAATCACACCAAAGCCAAAGCCGCCTCTTGCATGTGGCTCGCCTCCTATAGGGGCAAGACTCGCCACAGGTGAGCAGGGAAGTTTGCAAGACTCGCCAGACCAGGGTCGGTGTACAAGACACACACTTACTCTCACACCCACCCACCCCGATACCTACCACTGTCTGTTGCTCCTCCTGGAACTTCAGGCTGAGGTTCTGGATCCAAAAGAACCCAAAAGAGCCCACCTTCAGCTCTGCCTGCAGCCGCCGGCGACACCAGTTGGTGACCAGGATGTACAGGAGCCACCTAAGGGAACGTCGGGATTCGAATCAGTGGCTGCCCATGCAAAATGCAGTCTTCCCTACGGTATAGTTCAGCGGTGGGGAAATTCTACCCTGGGAATCAAATGTGTGACTACAAGAAAGAAGATTCCACCTAAACTTTAGGAAGAACTTCCTGACAGTAAGAGCTGTTCGGCAGTGGGATTTGCTGCCAAGGAGTGTGGTGGAGTCTCCTTCTTTGGAGGTCTTTAAGCAGAGGCTTGACAGGCATATGTCAAGAATGCTTTGATGGTGTTTCCTGCTTGGCAGGGGGTTGGACTGGATGGCCCTTGTGATCTCTTCCAACTCTAGGATTCTATGATTCTACGACTGTAAGGACAGAAGAAGCAGGAAATCTCCCCTCCTGCGGTTTCCAGAAACTGGTATTCAGAAGCAGAGCCCTCTTCTCTTCCATGGATTTGTCTAATCCTCTTCTGAAGCCATCCAAGTTGGCGGCCCTCACTGGCTCCTGTTGCAGGGAGTCCCACCGTTTAACTCTGCCCTGCGCAAAGAAGGGCTTTCTTTTATCTGCGCTGAACCTCCCAACAAGCAGCAGAGGAAGGCAGCCAAGGTGTCTGGAAGCCAAGATGTAGCAGACTGAGCAGGCTAAGCGCCAAATAACAAAGTCACGGATCCCACCACTGACTCCCCCTATTAAAGACTGCACCTCACGGTATGCTATTGACAGAAATGTCTTCCATTTAGCACAGGCTATGTGTGTCTTGCGTGAGAGAGAGAAAACTCAGGGATGTGAAGTCTCAGGCGGGAGCTAACCCAACAAGAAAAGTTCCATTTGCAAAAATAAATAAGAAGTTGGGTCAGGAGAGGATTTCTTTCAGGCAGAAATTAATTTATGGCTTATGCCTAAGGCTGAAACACAACAGGCGCAGCTTCTCTCAAAGTTCAGTGACTCAAAATCAGTTGGAAGTTTCCCAAAGAAGGGGTAAGATGCAGGGCCAAATTTAGGTTTGATGGGGCCCTTTATATGCCCAGCTGTCCTTTGACTGCGGAAATGGATAAAAGCCCCCCATCCAAACAATGACTATCATCAGTGCAGGTAAGGGGGGGAAATTAATGTTCATTTTTATCATCTACAATACTGTTTTATACATTTTATAGTACAGTACACGTTGATTATTGCTTTCATTTTATGGATCAATGGTTTTGTTAGATAGCAAAATTCATGTTAAAATTGCTGTCTGTTTTAGGGGCTGCTTTTAAAAGTCTGGAACGGATTAATCCGTTTTGCATTACTGTACTTTCTATGGCAGGGGTCAGCAAACATTTTCAGCAGGGGGCCGGTCTACTGTCCCTCAGACCTTGTGGGGGGCCAGACTATATTTTTTGGGGGGAAACAACTATGAACGAATCCCTATGCCCCACAAATAACCCAGAGATGCATTTTAAATAAAAGGACACATTCTACTCATGTAAAAACACGCTGATTCCCAGACGGTCCGGGGACTGGATTTAGAAGGCAACTGGGCCGCATCCGGCCCCCGGGCCTTAGTTTGGGGAACCTGTTCTATGGGAAAGCGCGCCTTGGTTTCGGAAGGCTTTGGTTTTGGAACGAACTTCCAGAACGGATTAAGTTTGAGAACCCAGGTACCACTGTATATATAGAAATGAGCAATTTTCTATATATTTTAGGGAGCAGGCAGGGCCCATTATTTACATCATAGGAGCCTACACAACACAAAACACTGTTGCTGGATGTAGCTTTTGTTTTTTAACCTTCTATTTTGGATATTTCCATCCAGTTTTTTCCCCCTTTACATATTTCTGGGGCCCTACGCTATAGCTTGTTTCGCTTATACGTAAATCTGGCACTGAGGAGATGTTCCTCTGAGCTTCTGCGCACTCTCATTCCTTTACTTAGTTGTGACAGGTGTCAGTTACAGCGAAATATTTTGCACACAGCAAAATCTCCCTTCACCGCTTCAGACTTTGGCTCCTGAGCGAGGAGCCCTTTCCCTCAGTTGCCCTCTCTTAGCAATGCCCCTCCTGAGACGTTTTATTTGGGATACCAGATCCCAGGCAATCCCCTTGGCCCTTGGGACTGGCTTGGGAGCCTCTTCTTTCCAGAAAAAGATATCTCCTAAGAGAAAGAGTGGCATTATTATTATTATTATTATTATTATTATTATTATTATTATTATGTATTTTTAATCTTTTGTTGGAAGCCGCCCAGGGTGGCTGGGGTAACCCAGTCAGATGGACGGGGTATAAATTTATTATTATTATTATTATTATTATTATTATTATTATTATTATTCATAGAATCATAGACTCATAGAGTTGGAAGAGACCACAAGGGCCATCCAGTCCAACCCCCTGCCAAGCAGGAAACACCATCAAAGCATTCTTGACATATGCCTGTCAAGCCTCTGCTTAAAGACCTCCAAAGAAGGAGACTCCACCACACTCCTTGGCAGCAAATTCCACTGTCGAACAGCTCTTACTGTCATTAATAATACTCTTACTATTAATATTAATATTAATATTAATAATTAATTATTATTAATAATAAATTATTATTATTAATACTTATTATTATTATTATTCCCGCAGTGTCTGCCTCTCCTGCCTCAACCCAAGGCCTGACTGACTCTCTCTTTTATTCTCCCGCCCCAAAGGGCCGGCTCCGCCCCCTCCCGCTGGCTGCCTGTCTCAACAGCCAATCAGAGAGCGGCTCCGGCCCTCTGGTGGAACCCTTAGGGACTGCAGCACCAGACTCGGGCTCTGCTGTCTGTCACACAGATGCCTGATGAGGAACGGTTGAAGGAGCTGGGGATGTTGAGCGTGGAAGAGAGGAGACCCTGAGGAGATAGGAGAGCCGTCTTCAAATATCTCAAAGGTTGTCAAATGGAAGAGCAAGCTTGTTTTCTCCTGCTCCAGAGGGTAGGACTCGAACTGGTGGCTTCAAATTGCAGGAAAGGATATTGCTTGCTTTGGATGTAAACAAATGGGGAAACTAGCCTACTGTCCAAAGGGGGGGAAATGGGCCTTTGTTGCTCCGCCCACTTTTGCTTCTGGCCCCGCCCACCAGTGGCATGCAGCCTTTTTTGCACGTGATTCCTGGAAGGTTGCATACAACTGGATTTGGTTGCTTTTAGGAGACAGGCTGAACAGGTTTTTTTTTAAAGGAAAAAAAATTCTGCAAATGTGTGCCTTCAAACACTATTGACCTTATTTCACACAGTTCCTCATCCCGATCTTCTGAACGCTTCCCAGTAGCTATATTATTTTTTGCTATAACAAATCCACCTCAATTCTCACCAAATGCCACCATTCACTGGCTTTCCACTCTAGCCTGAGATAGCTCATTTGGTTTTAATGAACTGCATCGGTTTTTTTAGATGCATAAGACTGATGAGATATATTTTTACGGACAACAGAAGGAAGGAAACAGCAAACAAAAAAATGTGAGAATTCCACCAAAAAGTTAACTCCAAGATTCTGCATGGCAGGTAGAATTCTGCAAGCTGAATTAAACTCCAACATTTACACCTATTGGTTTATTTTGCACAGAATTTGATTCCGTTTCCTTTCACGTTAGGGAGGTTTCTCCTTCTCCTTCACCACTCCTAACTCAGTCCCATTTCTCAGTAGCCAATAAGGGCTATAAACTTTAATTCCGCACCCAACAATTCTAAATTCTGCACTGGTACAGCGTCACTACCAGAGCAAAATATCTATGCTGCAACAGCTACGCCCCTCATCATTCCCCTCACCTCCTCGTGTCTGTTCCATGTAGGGGGTTGGACTAGATGACCCTCGGGGTCCCTTCCCCGCCCTCATTTAATCCCCACAACAACCCTGTAAGGTAGGTTAAGCCGCGAGGCACTCTAACCACTACACCACACTGGCTTTTGCAAGCACCTTGTAAAAACACCAGGCAGGCCGCACAAATAACCCAGAGATGCATTTTAAATAAAAGCACACATTCCACTCATGCAAAAACACCAGGCAGGCCCCACAAATAACCCAGAGATGCATCTTAAATAAAAGGACACATTCTACTCATGCAAAAACACCAGGCAGGCCCCACAAATAACCCAGAGATGCATTTTAAATAAAAGGACGCATTCTACTCATGCAAAAACACCAGGCAAGCCCCACAAATAACCCAGAGATGCATTTTAAATAAAAGGACACATTCTACTCATGTAAAAACATGCTGATTCCCGGACCGTCCGCGGACCGGATTGAGAAGACGATTGGGCCGCATCCGGCCCCCGGGCCTTAGTTTGCCTACCCATGGGTTAGAGTGTCAGACTAGGACCCCGGGAGAGACCAGGGTTCAAATCCCCCCTTCGGCCATGAAGCTCACTGGGTGTGACCCTGGGGGCCAGGCACTACCTCTCAGCCTAGCCTACCTCGCAGGGTTGTGGTGTAAATTAAACGAGGAGGAGGAGGAGAAGCGTGTGCAGTATCTTGAGTTCGAAAAACGGTGGGGCAGAAATGCAGCAAGACCCTGGAATCAGGGGAGCAGAAGAAACCCCAATAAGAGACGCAAAGCTTCGCAGTGTTGTGGGCACCACGGGGGGGGGGGAGAGGAAGCAATGCCAGCAAGGGAGCAAGGAAGGGAGGGCACCGCCAGCCCTAGTAAAGAAGCAGTGGGCATCTGGGTGGGCAGCGGTCCAGGGACAGGAGACACCAGGGTCTCAGATTTGGGGGAGCGAAGGAGTTGGTGGAGGGTCGGTGGTCGCAAAGTGGGACAGGCAATGCCAGGCAAGGAGGGGAAGGGTGAACGAGAGACTGGCACAGATGCAGAAAAAACAAACAGCACAAGCCACTGGCAACTTTGATGCCACGCACAGTGGGTGTAAGGCAGCCCCGACGTGTAGAGGTGCCCACACCTAACGGGGTGTTTGGGGAGCCCGCGGGCGGTATTTTGGGTGAGGGGGAAGAACAGGTGCTTTGAACCCTGGTCTCTTCTCTCCAGCCCTACCCCACGGAAGCCAGGCATGCCAACCCACCACAGAAGGTCTTCCCCAGTTCCGCCCCTCGCCCTTGGGGGAAGGCAGTGTGGTGTAGTGGTTAGAGCAAGGCCAGAACTTAAGGAAGGGGCTTTCAGAGGCTGGAGCTGGCGGCACTACCTGGAATCTGAGCAGTGCCAGGCTGACGCCCGCAATCTGTGCCATGGCAGATAAAAGTGGCAGCGTTCACCCAGGGTGGTGGGGGACCAGTTGGCATGACGAGGGAGGGAGGGAAGGTGGGCGACACACAGAATATTTGGGGGGGAGGGAGGGGGCTAAGGAAACTGGCAGTGCCCCCTGGCACCCAGAGTCAGCAGAGGTGAAGGACTAGGCCAGGGTGGCATTGCCAGGCCAGCTGCAGAGAGGTGAAGAGGGTGCCCAGGGGGTGCCCAGTTTTCGGGGTTGGGGAGAGCAGGGAAGGCAAATGGGCAGTGCCAGCTGGCAGAGGAGCCGGGTCTCGGGCCTGAATGGGGACGGGGAGGGCGCCCCCTAAAGCGATGCCCCCCCTGCAATCTCCCTCGCTCTCTCCCCCTTACCTCCCCAGGCAGAAGCCGGCCAGGAGCACCAGCAGGACCAGGAGCAAGGCGCCCAGCACCGGGCCCGCCATCGGGGGCGCCTGGGCAGCTCCTTCCAACCGCCCGTCGCCGGCAGCGCCTGGGGAAGGGCCGGCGGGAGCGCGCGGGCAGGGAGGGAGGGCGGGGGAGGCGGAGGTGCGCGCGCGGCCCCGTGCGCTGCAGCCATAGGCCGGGGGCCGGGGGAGGGGCGGGACTAAGGCCTCTCCGGGGAAGCCACGCCCCTGCCTGCCGGCGCGCCAGCCTCCGGGTACGCACAGGGCGCTTCGGCAAAGGGCGGCCGCCAGCGCCGGAGGGAGCTGCCTGCTGGGCAGGGTGGGGGCGCCAGGTTCAAGGAAGGGGGGCCCAGAGGGGTTGCTGAGCGAGCCCCCCTCCTCTGCCTCTCCGACGGGAAGGAGGGGATAAAGGCTCTGTTGCGCCCGGGAAGGCGCAGCGCTTGGCAGATGCAACAGCGGGTGAGGGGCCCTCGCGTCTGCCGTCAGCTCCTCCTGGAGCATCCTGGGAAATGTAGTCCCTGGCCTCGGCCTGCCCAACTGCAAAAATCCCCAGTGCAATCGAGGCATCGTGAGCAGAGGCTTCGGATTGAAGCGCCTCTTCAGCCAACAGCATTCCAGGTTGGGTTTGGTTTGGTAAGAATGCCGTGCTCTCTGCAGGATGCCTTTGCGCTTGTCACCCAACTGTATCCATCCATGCGATTGTCAGCTTCCACCAATCAGCCTGGGGGTTGGGGCTGCTGGGAGTTGTAGTCCCAAACATCTGGAGGGTGCCCAGTGGGCGAAAACTGGCTTATGTAAATAGAGAGACAGCACATTTAGTTTTTGCATCGCCATGTGTACTGTACGTATTTAATTTCGCTCCTGGATTGCAGGGGGTTGGGCTTGAAGACCCTCAGGGTCCCTTCCACTTTAAATTCTATTACAATATGCTCCTTTTTTAGATGGATCAGATGTGGAACTTTAAAAAAAATTCAAGGTGCTTTAAAATATTTAACTCTTTAAATATGAAAAGTTTTAGCCCTACACTGGAAAACAAGCATGTTATTGCAATGAGTAAAAGAGAAGTCTGTGAAGGATGCAGTGTGCCATTGTCTGCTCTACAACATACACACACACCCCGCAATGGCATTGCAATCTCCTTAAGGATCGCTTTTAGGGGGGGCTAGGAGACAATGCAGGGGGGAAGGCAGGATTTCTCCTCCCTCTATCCCCATCTCCAAGACCAACACCCATTCCACATTTGGGAACTCAGCCTTTTAGCGTGGCATCACCTGCTCTTCGGAACTCCCTGCCTATTGATATCAGGCAGGTGCCTTCGTTGCAAACTTTTTGCTGCCTGCTAAAAACATGTTTTAAAAGTTGATGCGAGTTTCAATCTGCTTTTAGTCTATCATTGTTTTAACTTTGCAAAAATCCTGTATTGTTAATATAGGTTTTTGATATTTTTATTGCTTTTTCCTTTCTGGAAACAGCTGTTTTTTTGTTTTTTTCAATCAAGTAGTATATAAATTTTATGAAACAAATGAACACCAAATATGTATGCCACCCTAGGACAAGTTCCAACCATTCTCTTTATAGGCAGGGGAAGAAAAGGCCCTGTTGGTGTAGGAAAGATGTGTGGCGAGCCTGCGGCTCTCCAGATGTTGCCAACCCCATCATCTCTGGCCATTGGCCACGCTTGCTGTGGCTGAAGGGAGCTGTGTTTCAGCAATATCTGGAGGGGCGAAGGTTCCCCACAGATGGTCTTGGGAGGAAAGCTGCCTCCAGAAGCCGCCTCAGCTGAGTTCTGAAGGCACACCAGAATGGAGCAGAGATACTTGCAAGGAGTTTGCAGAGGGAGGGAGAGATTCTATTTATTGGTTCAAACGCGGGACGTCACAAGGCATAGACTGGATGGAATGTATTCATAAAAATCAAACATTAACCCGGTTTCCCCAAGCAAGTGACCTCTGGAAGCTTCCGACTGCAGTTCCCATTCGCTCCAGCCACCACTGGCATAGCCAGAGATCGCTACGTGTCAGAAAAAAATGACAAGGAAAAGTTTTATTTCACAAGTCAAGGTTTCACACCAGCGAATGAGGAAGAGCCTTGGGCAAGCGCAAGTGTGTCAGCTAAGCACACAGAAGGTCCCAGGTTCAAACCCAGGCAGCGTCTCCAGGTAGCGGTGGTCTAATCAGTTTATGCGCCCATCTCATGTCAGTTTATCCTATATGCAAAAAAGGGCTCTATGTCATCCTATTTACATGCAGGCCTTTTTTGCAGCAAAAAAAAAAAACCCTTTAAAATCTACATCCTTGTGTTTGTAGCTTGTGAATTGCCCTGAGATCTTTTGATGAGGGGCGGTATATAAATCTAATATGTAAATAAATAAAAATGAGTGCATGCATTCTTTTGCAGACCATGCTGCTCCCGGTCCTGTAAACAAACCCACAAGTTACTAGCCTGAAAACACTTTTTTCCAAGGTTGATGGAAGCAAATTGGTAATCCTCCTCCAGAAAACCCGATTGCTCCCGTGGACACAATTCCTCTTGGCCTATGGCTACATGGAAGAACTGTAGCCATACAGGACTCAATGGGGAGTGGAAAGAGGGTCCTGAAATGATGGCTCAGCTGAAGCAGTGCACCAAAATAAGGAGGGGACAAGTAAAGAGACAAAGCCTACATGGGAACATGCATAATGGCATCTTCCTCTCGGTGCAGAGAAATACAGAAGAGACCTTTAGAGTGTGCATGCGATATTGGCTGCCATTGACCAGCCAAGAGCTGCGAGCTCAGCGCAGGTGGGCTTGCACCCGATAACTTTTTGTAAAAACAACATGAAGCTGTCCTGGGGAACTGCCATGTAGCTGAACACCAATGGCTTCCTTTCAATGATGTGAGAAACAGAAGATACTATGAATTGTGAAGTGATAGAAGGAAACACCCAGTAACAGACATTTTAGAAATCTCACTGCTGACTCACAGTAAGATTTCTGTTCTTACTGTGAACATAAGATGGGGAAGGGAGAAAAACCACGAAGGACTCACCGCACCTGCTTGAATAACCTGCATTTATTTATGGCTGACTCCCAGGCACACGGGTGCTTGAATATCAGCAATAGGTGTGCAGGGAAGGAGGGATGGGGGAACACTGTTGTGCGGTTGCAGATGGCGGCGCACGGAGTGGCAGAGAACCTTTGTCCTGGTATTCCCACAACAGGACAGCGTCTTAGCACCACCGCAGCACCTGCAGCCTCCACTGTCTAAGGATCAACCTGGGGCTTGCTGGCCCTGAACACCAGACCGTTGGCAGAGGAGGAGGAGGGAGAAACCTTGTTCCTGTCATAACTCAGAGTGGTAGATCTCTGCCTTCAGGAACTCTGACGGCTTCATGAAAATCCCTTCCATCGCCTTCCAGTAGCTGTCCTGGCTGGAGTAGGACATGCCGTGGACCTCCCTCTGGCCATGAATGGGCCGCCCATACTGTTCGCCAGTCACGGAGAGCAGCACATCCGTGGAGGAGTGCTTGAAGCGCACCTCACCGTCCCGGTCCCAGTAGCTGCCCCCGCACAGGACAGTCCAGTTGTCCAAGAAGTCCCCCTCGCCATCCTCCCCAAAGGCGCTGACCTCCTGGAACAGACAAGGCAGGGAGCAAGGCCATGTTAACAGACGCACACACTCCTCAAAACAGAACAGCCTCCCTTTGAAAGATGGTGGACTCTTCCTTCCTTGGAGGTTTTTAAGCAAAGGTTGGATGGCCGCCGGTCAGGGAGTCTTTAGTTGCAATTCCTGCACTGCCAGGGGTTGGACTAGATGACTGTCAGGTTCCCTTCTACCTCTAGCATTCTATGAAACACTCATCAATGGCAAGAGTTACTGTAAGGCGAGTGACAGAGAACCTTTGCCACTAGCTAGAGCAGCTGGTGCCAAGGTGATGCCCTCCAAAACACATGGTGGGGGTGGGATACCAGGGTGGCAAAGAGTGGGCTAGAGTTTGTGGAGCTCTACCGTAAAGGGTGCCAACCAAGACTTCCCAATGAATCTGTTTGCATGTGAGACAAGAAGCAAGGGGTTACACTGTCCAGCACAGGGCTGGCAGCAAAGACAGTGTGAAAGGGGTGTGGAGATGGCAAAGACTCTCATTTCTGTTGCCAATATCAAGCATTTACGTTTCGGGGGGGGGGTATGAAAAACAAAAACAAAACAGAAATCTGGGGTTGAAAAGAGCTGGAGATCACTGGAAGAGCCCCTGCTGGAGATCACTGGAAGAGGTCCCTGGTTCAATGCCCAATGGCATCTCCTGGTAAGACTGGGAGATACTTCCTGTTCAGAGTTTGAATTAACTCTTTATTACAAAAGAATTGATCTTCACACTCAGCACAGCAGTTCCTCCTCAGTAGGTCTTACTCCATCAACCAGTTGCCGAGACTGAAAGCTGTACCGCCCAAACAACAGCCCAGTACACCTGGGTGAAGCCTGTTACTGCTTCGCCCTCTTCATGCCTCTTCTGGTTCTAGGAGAGGAGCTTGTCACAGCAGGAGGAAGAGACCCCCTGGCTTCTTCACCAGCCAGACTCATCTCTGCCTCTTGACCTCTCTCCTCCTCCCACTCACCAGCTTCCGCTTCTGATTCTGGACTCCTCTCTGCCACAGACTCTCCCAGCTCACTAAGCCCTGTTACTTCTTCAGCTTCCGGCACCTCCCCCCCTCCCCCCAGTCCGCTCCCTCTAATCACTCATCAGTGTCCCACCTGGGGTCTCTGAGCCTCCTTCCCTTGGTTCCCCAGCTCCCACTGTTCCTCTGTGCCCATGACTCCACCCTCCACCTGGCAGTACAGGTGACAAGTTAAGCCTTCCTGCTGCGTCACCTCCAGTCCACCAGCCTCACCTGGTTGCCCGAGAGGGGGGATGTGAAGTGGTGGCTGTGCAGGTTGCGTCCGGTGTTGATGTGGGTCAGCCTGATGGACTGCCCACACTGCACAGGGGTGCCCCTTTCACACACCGTGTCTGTCTTGCCCCGGACCCGCCAGTAGCTGTTGCTGTCGTCGACCGTCGTGACCCCCGTCACCGACTGCTGCCCGCTGCCTGTGAGGAGAAAGGAACCCACAAGTTACCCTCACCCTCCCTTTGTTCCAGGCATGACGCCTGCAGGCTTATCTGAAATTATCTTTGTTCCTATGCTTCTATGTCATATAGTCCTGCATAGATATTGAAAGAAGAGCAAGGCCTCTTTCTATTTTTTTATTAATTCACTGTCACAGGAAATATAATAAAAAGAAACATAATTTCAATGGGTCTACCCTAAATATGACTTCAGGTTGATATGATTCTTAAATTAATTTGTATTGTTATCATTATTAGATTTTATACCCAGCCCTTCGTTTTAAAAAAAACCTAGAGAAGTTTATTATTGCTCTTATTTTAATAGTGGCCTTTAAATAGCAGTGTGCTGTTTTTACTATCTGCATTTTAATATATTTCTTTTCATGTCATTTTAATCCTATTATATTTTCTGTATTTGTACCATTATATATCAACTTACTGTGTTTTATCTGGGTTTGTTTTGATTTTTGTAAGCTCCCTGAGACCCAGTCGGGGGAGGGGGAATGTGGGATATAAATAAACAAAGCAACAACAACAACAATTGCTGTTCTCATTTGTTCACCTGCTTTGTATACTAAGTCACTAGAAATATTTTGTCAAACCCGGAACTCGAACCCACGACCTGAGCTTAAGAGCATGGACAGAGCGCCGCCCTCCTCGCCCCTGTTCCCATGGGGGCGGGGCTTAAGGTAGCCAATCGGCGAGCCCCCCCCCCCCCCGCGAACTTGAAGGGTCTCGAAGGCGGCGGCCTCACCAGAGCCGTATCGGACGTCGTGCGAGTGGAGGCGGACTCCGTGCCGGGGGTTGAGCAGCTTCACCACGGAGCCGCATGTCACCAGCCCCGAAGGGGAGCCGTCACCACCGCCTTCCGCCGCCGCCGCAGCCACGGCGCCCAAGAGCAGCGCCGCCCACAAGCGGCCCCGCGCAGCTCCCATCGCCGCCGCCGCTGCCTTCCTCGTCCCTGAGGCAAACCGGAAGCTCCCCCCGAGAGGGAGGGAGAGGCGCCAGGCACTACTTCCGGTTCCGACGTTGCCGAGGTGGGAGGAGGACTCCCCCTGGAACCATAGAGAGAGGCAGCTGGGCGGAAGTTCCAGGAGGGAGGGGTGCATGGCAGGCCATAGAGAGTAAAGCTTGTAGAAGGAAGGGAAAGAGGAGCGAGATACAGTAGAGCGCTTCTGATCTCCCTGGTTCAAAGGCCGGGGGGGGGGCTTGTGCAGCGCGAGGGAGGGGAACTTCCTGGTGTTTATTTATTTCTCCGGTCGCTTTTGCTTTTCCACCGAGCTGTGCAGGCATGGGCAAACTTGGCCCTCCAGCTAACTTGGCCATCCCTAGCTAACAGGACCAGTGATCAGGGATGATGGGAGTTGAAGTCCCAAAATAGTTGCGATCAAGATTGTAAACAGACAAGCACGTGTTTGTAAAACAGGAGGAAAACACAGGAAGATTTTCTAAAAGGCAGCCCCAATCCCCCTTTTTTGGGGGGGGGAGGCAGGGCCGAAGCATCCCGCCCACCTCAAGGAGGCCCCGGGTGTAACTAGGAGCCGAAGGCCTGGCGTAAGATCATCGGGAAGCTTTTAATGTTGGACATTTTTTATTTTGCCGGAAGCCGCCCAGAGTAATGGGCGGGGTGTTGTTGTTGTTTAGTCGTTTAGTCGTGTCCGACTCTTCGTGACCCCATGGACCATAGCACGCCAGGCACTCCTGTCTTGCACTGCCTCCCGCAGTTTGGTCAAACTCATGTTCGTAGCTTCGAGAACACTGTCCAACCATCTTGTCCTCTGTCGTCCCCTTCTCCTAGTGCCCTCAATCTTTCCCAACATCAGGGTCTTTTCCAAGGATTCTTCTCTTCTCATGAGGTGGCCAAAGTATTGGAGCCTCAGCTTCACGATCTGTCCTTCCAGGGAACACTCAGGGCTGATTTCCTTAAGAATGGATAGGTTTGATCTTCTTGCAGCCCATGGGACTCTCAAGAGTCTCCTCCAGCACCATAATTCAAAAGCATCAATTCTTCGGCGATCAGCCTTCTTTATGGTCCAGCTCTCACTTCCATACATCACTACTGGGAAAACCATAGCTTTAACTATACGGACCTTTGTCGGCAAGGTGATGTCTCTGCTTTTTAAGATGCTGTCTAGGTTTGTCATTGCTTTTCTCCCAAGAAGCAGGCGTCTTTTAATTTTGTGACTGCTGTCACCATCTGCAGTGATCAAGGAGCCCAAGAAAGTAAAATCTCTCACTGCCTCCATTTCTTCCCCTTCTATTTGCCAGGAGGTGATGGGACCAGTGGCCATGATCTTGGTTTTTTTGATGTTGAGCTTCAGACCATATTTTGCGCTCTCCTCTTTCACCCTCATTAAAAGGTTCTTTAATTCCTCCTCGCTTTCTGCCATCAAGGTTGTGTCATCTGCATATCTGAGGTTGTTGATATTTCTTCCGGCAATCTTAATTCCGGCTTGGGATTCATCTAGTCCAGCCTTTCGCATGATGAATTCTGCATATAAGTTAAATAAGCAGGGAGACAATATACAACCTTGTCGTACTCCTTTCCCAATTTTGAACCAATCAGTTGTTCCATATCCAGTTCTAACTGTAGCTTCTTGTCCCACATAGAGATTTCTCAGGAGACAGATGAGGTGATCAGGCACTCCCTTTTCTTTAAGAACTTGCCATAGTTTGCTGTGGTCGACACAGTCAAAAGCTTTTGCATAGTCAATGAAGCAGAAGTAGACGTTTTTCTGGAACTCTCTAGCTTTCTCCATAATCCAGCGCATGTTTGCTATTTGGTCTCTGGTTCCTCTGCCCTTTCGAAATCCAGCTTGCACTTCTGGGAGTTCTCGGTCCACATACTGCCTAAGCCTGCCTTGTAGAATTTTAAGCATAACCTTGCTAGCGTGTGAAATGAGCGCAATTGTGCGGTAGTTGGAGCATTCTTTGGCGCTGCCCTTCTTTGGAATTGGGATGTAGACTGATCTTCTCCAATCCTCTGGCCATTGCTGAGTTTTCCAAACTTGCTGGCATATTGGGTGTAGAATGGGCGGGGTATAAATAACAATTGTGGTCGTCATCATCTGCATACGGGGGTGTGTGTGGGGGGGAGGATGCCGGAAGTGGGTATGGAGAACCGGAAGTCCCCGCTGAGGCCGCTCTGCCCCGACGCCTCCTCTGCTCCCTCCCTCCCCGCCCCCAGTCTCGCCGCTGCGGCTGACGGAGCGAGGCCTCCATTTTGCCTGCGAGAGGCCGCCGCCGTCGCTCGGGTGGGTGGGCGGCCCCCGAGGAGGTGAGGCTGCCTGGCGGGAGGGCGGCGGGGACGAGGAGGCCTGAGGCCTTGCGGCGCCCAGGAGGCCAGGCTCCCTCCCCCCGGGAAGGGGGCGAAGTGTGTGTGGTGGGGGGGGAGGGGTGTCGCGCCCGTGCTTCGCCTCCGAGGCCTCGCGGGGCCCAGGCGGGGAAGGGGCAAAGCGGGGGCAGGGGCGCCTGGTCTCCTGCCGTCCAACTTGAAGCGAGGAAGGGGGCGGCGGGGGAAGAGAAAGGGAGGGAGGGAAAGAACCGGGTGGGGACGCCCAGGGGGGGGGAGGGTCTTAATTGTTAGGGGGGTGCAGTTTCCTTGTTGCGATTATCAGTAATCGTGGTTGGTGTGGAGGGGGAGGGGGGTGGGATTCGCTTGTTATTGGTGCTCCTCATATTAATCATGGTGATGGGGGGGGCGGGTTGGATTTCCCTTACGGATCTCCTTACTGATCACGATGAGGTTTGGTGCACGCGCGGGGGGACGGGGCTCCGTTTAGTATTGTCAGCGTGGAGCCAACGGCGGGGGGGTGGGGGATGCGTCTGGCACCGGGTGGAAGTGCTTCTTGCAATATTTGTGGTCCTCCCATTCCCCCCCCCCCCAAAAAAAGCCTGCTGGCTGCCGGGAGTTTGAGTGCAAGAACATCTGGAGGACCACAGGTGTTCTCTGCCCCTTGTTTACCGAAACAGTTGTAATGAAATCCGCTTTTACGTTGTGGTTTTTAATGGCTTTTAATCTTCCCATAAGTCACTTAGAGATTTCTTTGGTGGTTCGTTGCTTGATACTGGATAAATAACATTTGGTGTGGACTGAGGTCCAGCGCCGAGGGCCTTCTGGCGGTTCCCTCGCTACGAGAAGCCAAGTTACAGGGAACCAGGCAGAGGGCCTTCTTGGTAGTGGCGCCCACCCTGTGGAATGCCCTCCCACTAGAGGTCAAAGAGAACAACAATTACCAGACCTTTAGAAGGCATCTCAAGGCAGCCCTGTTTAGGGAAGCTTTTAATGTTTGATGGATTTCTGTTGAAAGCCGCCCAGAGTGGCTGGGGGAACCCAGCCAGATGGATGGGGTATAAATTATAAATTATTGTTATTGTTGTTGTTGTTATTATTATTGAGGGTTTCCTGTCAGTAGGAGGAAATAACAGGCCAGCCAGAGTGTATTGAAGAAGCAAAGTGACTAGTAAGCCTAATATTTAAAGGAAAATAAACTTTTGCCACAGGGTCCCCAATCACCACACGCAGGAGGGAGGAGAGCCCTGAGCAAAATGGTGCATAAGCCCTCATATAGACTCTTGAAATTGCCTACCCTGTAGCACAAGACCACTACCCCAAAACATCATACATCCATCACAGAATGAGGCGGGCTACAGCAGAAATCCTGTCTTCCAGATTACCTGATAATGATCACTGATTGCATTACCTGGGCAGTCTGGCCATTCTTTTGTGATGGTTAATACTTTTGTTCCTAAATCCAGGTCGCAGGCTCACCCTATTCGTACCCAAATGCACCCTTAACTGCAGAGGAATATTTGAAGTCATTGGGAGAGTCAAAATGGCTTCAGGATTGCTCTCCCACACTATTTCAGACATGTGGTTTAAATGCGTGTACTGTACTTTTCCGTGTATAAGACTAGTTTCCCCCCCTTAAAAATGTCGAAAATTAGGGACATCTTATACACAGATACATCTCTTACACCCCCCCTCCCATTTTCTTAAATTTGAGTCTCCAAAAATAGGGACATTTATTTTATATTTTATACTTTAGCATTCTTATAACAGGTTGAAAATTGCTTTTTAAAAAGCATTTATCCCCCTTCTTCTTAGTGGCTAAAAAACAACAACAAAGCACCCAACCAAGAATCTTATGCTATCTGAAAGGCTAGCACATTCATTGCTTATGGGGCCCCCACTTTGTTACAGACTGCAGCATAGCCTCTGGTCCACGAAAATATCCTGATGTAATAAGTGCACTTGTTTTGAAGCTGACACAGATTCTTCTGCTCAGGGATCCCTCTGTAGAAGCCTCCTGCATTACTGTCTCAGGCACTTGCTCCTTGTTTTCCTTGCCTTCTCCCCACCTCCCAAATTGCTCTCTGGAGCTGGGGAGGAATTCCCCCTTCCGTTCAGAATCAGCAGCCATTAAGGAAAAAGAGGCCCTTTGGTGCCTGCTCTGGGGGGGTGGGGAGGGCCGCAGGTTTACCATATTTGTCCTACGCCACATCTCGGCCACTGTGTTCCTCAAAGCTGCTTATATTATCATTTTTAAACCCCCAGTTCCTAGGGCCAATCCTGTTGTTTTTGGAGGAAAAGTCTAAAAGGTTGGTGCTATTGACAGTGGGTTCTCTTGTGCAGGAATCCTGCTTGTGGATTTGCCATTGGGGTATCTGGTTGGCCACTTGGAGAACAGGCTGCTAGACTCAATGGGCCCTTGGCCTGATTCAGCAGGGCCCTTCTTAACATTCTTACAGAGGACAAGGCTATTAATGGCTACTAGCGACAGTGTTGATTCTTCTGAATTCCAGTTGCCGGAAGCCACAGGAGGCGAGAGTGCTGCTACACTCAGGTCTTGTCTGTGGGCATCTGGCTATCCACTGTGAGAACAGGAGGCTGGACCGGCCACTGGCCTGATCCTGCCAGGCGCTTCTTATGCTCTAGTCCAGTGATGGCCAAACTCAGCCCTCCCTGACCCCACTGGCCATGTTACCTAGGGATGATGGGAGTTGCAGTCCAAAAACAGCTGGTGGGCCAAGTTTGGCCATCACTGCTCTAGCCTTATGGAGCTCCTGGTTCAGTTCCCCTCAAAGGTACCGGTAGAAAACCAGTGACTCCTTAAAGCAGCCTTTGCCAACCTTGTGCCCTCCTCAACCACCACAGCCGTCTGATGGGAGCATGGCTGTCCTAGTTGGGTCAGATGGGTGTCATAACCCAAAACATCTGGGGGGCACTAGAAGAAGGCTGCGGCTTACATCCTTCACTCCGCATCCTCATTCTTCCCTCTGAGATGCAAAAACTATCTAACTTAAGAGGAAGGTGGTTGTTTGTTTCCTCCTAATTATTTATGTATTGTTATTATTAAATCACATGGATAGCAGATAGTGCTTTGCTGGCTGTTTTATGTCCCCAAAATCTTTTGTGATGGATCTGGGAAGTTGGATGGATGTAGGAAGCTACCTTATACAGAATCAAACCCTAGGTCCACCTGGTTTGGTTTTGACTGGCAGCAATGCCTACCCATGATGTCAGGTTGGGAGTCTTCCTGAGTCCTACCTGGAGACTGAAGCTGGGACCATCTTCATGCAAACATGTGCTCTCCCCTGGAGCTATGGCACTTCACATCCTCTGCAGCAGCCTTCCTCAGCCTGGTGCTCTCCAGATGCTTTTCGACTACAGCTCCCATCAACCCCAGCTAGCATGGTATAATGGCCAGGGCTGATGGGAGTTGTAGTTCAGCAACATCTGGAGACCAAATATTCCCCCATACCTGATCTGCATAAAAAGCTAAGCATTTAAAGAGGTAATGTAGCGGCTTGGCAGA